>NW_017732783.1:167372-185632 GCF_001890085.2 Hipposideros armiger | reverse complement strand
CAACTATTTTCCTTTTATAATATAAGAGCATATAATTTTTCTGCAGTTTGTTATTCCTAATGATGGGTAAAGCAGCCTTCATTTCTCAGATTTGAGCAAGTAAATAAAAATATAATTGGGCTTTTGTCCCTATGTTGTAATTATTCTTTAAGCAAGGCATTTTAAATATTACTTACCATGCATTTCAAAGGAATAGTTAGAATAGTCAAGAACAGTGCAAATAGAGGTTCAAAGTCCTCTATTCTTGGAAGAACTCAAAATCCTCAGCAAATTTTACCCATTAACAAATTGCTAAATGCGCTTACCAATTTTTGTGAAGGATGGAAAGGAGAAAGCAGTGAGGGCATATTAGGGATCATGGTTGTAATATTTTAGCTAAGCAACACGAGAAATGAAAGAAATAATTATATTAGCATTGTTACTCCAGTTTATTCTTTATATTTCCACATTAACATCCAACCCAAGACACCCAATCGCCATAGAAACAAACAGCAGAGGCTATTTTTCAAGAACTCTATGTGTAAAAATAGTATCTTAGAGTACTCCTTCCTTTGGCAATTTTGGTTCACTGTAACATGTCACATACATCACAAAATTGGACTTTTGAGTATTATATTTCTCTTCTAATTTTTAGGTCATATCTGTAAATACCCAGAAAAGTTGATTTTATTGTGCTTTTGTATGCTTGAAAAATTTTAACTTGAAATTTGTGTGCCCAACTGCCTAGCATCATGCTAATTTTGACTGAGTGGTACTCCCCAATTTAAAAATGTGCTTTATTATTTGTGTTATCTTCTTTGAATTAAATTATATATGTGTATATAATTATAAAATCTAGTTTGGAGAGAGAAGATATGTCCTTTTAGTCCCTTGAAATCCTCAGATCCAATTGAAAGGGAACAAAAGAGCATATCTTTTCTTTCCAAACCAGGTTTTAAAATACCGTTTTAAACTGAAGTTTTTATTTATAATTCAAGTGGTCTCTTCGTGTCAAAAAGTTGAGTAATAATGTTTCCACAGGGACCCATCTGCTCCCTGAATTACAGGAAGCTTCATCTTCCCATTCTCTTCTTCTCATTGGCACTAATACATCATAGAACCCGCCATCACAGCTTACCACTTCTTACTTTGATGTGGTCTAAAAACAAGGGCCTTTATTCTCCTATTCTCCTCCTCCTTCCCCGCCATCATCTCGATAAGAGAGGTTTGGGCCAGGATAATAGCGGTTGAAGTGGCGAGAAACAGATTCTTGATATATTAGTTTGTAGGCACAACTTGATATTTTGATAGGTTGGGTGCAAATCATAAGACAAAGAGAGTAGTCAAGATTGACTCAATTTTTTTTTGACATGATCAGTCGATATGGTGAAGTTCTTATGAACTGAGATAAAGAACAGTGTGAGATGAATATATCTGGGATAGAGGCTTAATGTCCAGTTTTTGTACTTGTTTAGGTGTCAAGGTGGAAGTTGGTTTTATAAACCTGGAGTTTAGGGAAGAGGTTCATTTTGGAAATATTACCTGGGAGCATTCATCTGTTGATAGTATTTAAACCCTTGAGAATGGGTAAGATCACCAAGGGAGAGAGTATAGGTAGAAAGGAAACAAAAGGCAGAGGCACCTGGGCCACTAAATCACTTAAAAGGTTAGGGAGACCTGGAGGAATCAGCAAAGCAGAAGAATGAAGAGTGGCTAGTGAAGTAGGCAGCAAAGAAAGCGCTTCAGGGAAGATGGAATGATCTATTGTCAAATCCTTCGGAGAAACTGTATAAACAAGAGCTGAGAAACAACTGCTATCATTTGCAAGGTGAAGATCAAGAGCAGTTTTGGTGCAGGTTGTATTAAAGCCTAATTGAAATGTACTCAAGGGAGAAAGAGAAGAATGGAATAAGTACAGATAATTATTGAGAAGTTTAATTTGAAAAGGAACAATAATATGCAACAAAAGCAGGACTGTCATTGGCAGATGAAGAGTTACGAGGGGGTATATAGAGAAAAGTTCCTGAACAAATAGGAAATGATATTTAAAGAATAAGTGGAAGATATGGCCTTGGAAAGGGCACAGGCAGCTGCTAGGTGGTGCAGGAGGGAAGGAAGACTATGTGGACACAGGTGCAGAGAGGTGGGGGGAGGTCATGGTGGGGAGAGGTCGTGGTGGGAGGTTTATGAACTGCTGAGATCTGGCTCCTTTAAACAATCACACACAGGAAGATCTCATTTTTAAAAAACCATTGCATTCTTCACATAAAAATACCTTTTACTGAAACATTTCTCCTTTTTCAGAACTTTAAAGTCTACAAACTTCCTGAAACGGGGCCTTTTTCTTAGCCCTTTGACCATGGAAATGACATTAAAATATATTAAGAATAGGCTTCTTATTATGGAATCCCCATGCATTAGGAGATTATGTAGTCTTAACTTACAGTGCTGTCATGTAATTTACAAGTCATGGACTTCACTAATTTTGCTTATAGTTTTTAATTCATAATTCAATTCTAATATTTGCCTTTGCTATTATAAATTAAGAAATTCAAATTTATTCTATGTTTGGAATAATGCAATGTTCCTGAATTCATTTTACATGAATTTCCATATATTTCATTTACCTTTTCAAAAACTATGAGTCATGTATTTGACTAATTTAACCTTTTAGCTATTTTATAATTGAGTTTAAATGGCTCTGGCAGTAATGTTTAATATATTTGCAAATTTTGTTCTGTTGCTTGATTTTATTAAGTACTTAACAAATTTAGGAACATGAAGAGTAATTATAAGTTAATACTGAGAATCCACTTTATAGCATGGACAATTCTTACTGCCACATTTTTAAACCTCGTAAAAACATTTTGAGGTAGGTTTTAACTTACATGTTTTAAGAGTAAATGTGTCACCAAAAAGAAACTTCTTGCCCTTAATGGTAATAATACGTTAACTTTCCTTTAGACCCCCCCAAAACTAACATCCTTTACTTTGAATATAGATAAAAAATTGATTTAGAGATTATTTTTTGAAAAAAACAAAACTTATGCAAGGTTTACAACATCACTAACAAGTTTACATAATTAAAGAAACTGAAAATACTCATTGTAGAATAGTGTGGATTGTACATAGAAAGCAGTAAAAGCTAATGTGAGTACTTATATTTTTATTTTTACTGAGAATATTAAATTTTTATGGTGAACCTTTTAACTTTCTGTATATTATAGTTATTTTTGTTTATTTCCATACTTTTCTTTTGGCTATTTCTATTGGCAGAAACATATGTTTTAGTTTAAGTTTGATCTTTCTCTTCTTTCAATATGAGCAAAAAAAAAAAGATATTAGACATGAAATACTATTTTGGACAATACAATAAATTCTAGAATTTGGAAGAACTGTGAAATCTAGAACTGTGAAGACCTGCTGTTTCTTTCCTTTATACTTCAGATTTCTGTATCCACTAGATTTTGTTAAATCCTGTCCTATAGAATCCACATTTAATTATGCCTTTAACTAAAAACCCACTCCCCATTACTTTGGCATTTTCAGAAATAAAGTAAACAAGAGTTACATGAGTTCTCTATTTGCTTTATTAAAACATGTCCAAAGACTAAATTTTCATGAAGTAATATTTATAGTGTTGTTAAAAGTTTTTTTAATTTTTCAAAACTAAGTGGTATCCTTAATTTACCAATTGGAATGATGGAAAGAAGCAAAATAATTTTCCTAATACCTATTGTCAGACTTTCCTGGTTCTTGACTCTAATACGAGTACTTCATTTCTGTGGGCCAGTGTGTACTATGTGACATGTACTATCTTTTCATTTAATCCTTATGACAATCTTGTGAGGCATAGAACTTATTACCATCTTATTCTTTGAAGCTGTGACTTAATGAATATAAGTAACTTGTTCAAAGTCACACAGCTAGGATATGGAGGTGTTGATACACAATTATGGGTCTGTCTGTTTCCAAACACCACTTCCTAACCACTAACCATTTTTCCCAAGTATGGTCTTCAAATGATTTATGATGCTTTATAAAAACACAGTCCAGAAGATCAGTTTGGGTGGTGGACCAGAACCTGTGATTTTACAAAGCCATCATAGGAATTTTTGCATGCCCAATTTGAGAATTATTACAATAACCTGTAAAGATGGGCTTGCTTTCCCAGTTGTTGGATGATTTGGTTCCCACCTTCAATGACAACCGTCCTTCCTCTGCTCTCTAGACTTAATCCTTAGCCAAGACACAAGAAGCGAGCATCTAGGACTCTGTGATGATTAGCGTCAAGTCAGCACTGAGCCTGCTCTTGCTAGAGCTAAATAAACTTCTGTGCTGTTTTTTTAAAGCATATGTAATTAGACACCCTCCACGTTTTCTTGAGTTCAGCTCTTTGACTAATCATGACCAGAGCTCATCTACTTCCTGGCAGACACTGATGATGCTACCCATATGGGTCACTAAATGAATTGTGGCCCATTTACTTACAGATGCTTTCCTTCCAAGTTCTGCCCATCTTTGGGTTAAAGCTACCATCTATTATGGGTCACAAAATACTCTATGTATTTATTACATTATTTTTTCTGGGCTGGATCTTTTTTCCTTCAATTTCAACTGAGTGTGAAGCATTCCACATGCCTCATTCCAGAGAGAGGCTTGTTTTCTGGGATATTCCAGTGACCTGGATAAGCTATATCCCTAGATAAGTCATTTATCATTTTAAAACAAAATATAGCAATTCTATCATGTAGGAATATATACCATATAACCCAAGAATATTAGTAAGAGGATTTGGTAGATCCAATGAAATTAGATCTAACCCTGGTAGATGAGACTTAGGAGCAGTGCATTAGTGACATAAATAATTTTTTCTGAACCCCAGACCAAGTGATATATAACAGAATTTTTGTATACTCACTTTATTATATTTTTAAGCAAAGATTTTTTGATGTAAATATGACATATGTTGTATATTCTTAGATACTATCTCAGATATTCAACATCTCTTATAGCCTCTGCTTTGGAGATTCCATAATTGCACAATGTACATTAGACTGTTTCTTTCCTAAGAACTTCATGAGACACTTATTAAAGACATTAGGTGGGAAAACCTTCACAGACTATAATTCAAAAGGGAAAACTGTCCTGAAAACTAAGATATTTTAACCATGAAATACAGTGGGAAATTTTCAGCCTTATCAGCTTGAAATGAGCCTCTTTTTGCTGTTTACTGATTATTGTCTTTCAAATAACCAGAAGTTTCATGGGTATTAATTAATCACCATTTCCTTTGCAATTCTTTCACCATCTGTTTCTATCATGTATTCTGTTCCCTTTCACATCTTTCTATTATGTATGTCTCTTTTTCGGCTTCATTAACATTGACTCTCAGACCTTGTCAATAGAATGAATAAAACATATTAGGGAACTCTATAAGCCAGCTCGAGATTTTATTTCTGATGATCACTCATGTTGAATTAATTAATGTGCCTTTTGTGAATAATTTATAAACCAAGAATGAATAGAATCATTAATTGGTATGAGTTCCTGTAGGTCTGTAAACCATTATTCATGACCGATAGTTATATAAAGAAAGGGCTTTATACCTTACTGGTGCGTTATTACGTAAGTTTCCAGCAGCAGTTGAGAAAGAGTAATTAAGTGAATGACACTCTTTGGTACAGCAGCCAATAATGATAAAACTTAGACAAATGCATAGAAAGAAAAGTATTTAATTGTCAGAGTTGCTGAGGAAGTTCATACTGTTCCCCCTACTTTCTTGTTTAGGATGTATCAAAACATAGAAAAGGAGGAAATTTGGGGGTCCTAGCCTCTTGACTAAGGAGTGACTATCTCTTTTCTTCTTTGATCTTTCCCCACTGCCTCATACATGAAACTTTCCTGGAAAACTGGATAAGATGAACAGAAAGATGAAGGTGGGAAAGCTGCCTATGTATAGATTATCATTGTTATAGCATTGTAACCACTTTGATGAAAGAATCTTGCTTTTAAGTAAATTGGAATAAATTATCTTTACTCTAGTAAATTACCTTTAAGTGGTTTATCAGAGTAGATGAAACTAAAAACAACACCAAAGTAAAATAATAGTATGACAGGCTGAATACTGGCCTCCCAAACAATGTTCACACATAATCCTGGGAACCTGAGAATATGTTACATTACATGGCAAAAGGAACTTTCCAGATGAAATTAAGGTTACTGGTCCCTTAAATAGGGCAATTATCCTGCATTATCTGGGTGAACCTAATCTAATCACATGAGTAGAGAGCACTTTCTCTGGCTCAAGTCAGAGAAGGAGTGAGAAACTTCAAGCTTGAGAAGGATTTGAAGCATCTTTGATGATTCTGAGAGATACAGGTTACATGAAAGGACTGGAGAGAGGTCTCTAGGAGCTTATGGAAAGCATGAAAAAACATGAAGATGGCCTCTAGGAGTGGCCTAGAGGCCATCTGACTGATAGCCAGTCAGGAAACAAGGACCTCAGCCTTACCATTGTAAGGAACTGAATTAGGCTAAGAACTTGAATGGGTTTGAAGTTTGATTCTTTCCCAGATCTTCCAGAGAGGAACACAGCCCTTGTAATTCCCATGATGTTGTATAGCTTCAATTGTAATAACTGACATCATAGTATAGGAGAAAAATCAGTTCTTGTCTCTGCTGACACAATGGGATTCTGGTTTTCTTCAAGTTTTTAAGACGCCATATCTGTGGAAGTACCCTCACTCTCAAGAGGCTAATACTGTAAAAATAATTGCATCCCTGTTCTAAATTAACCAGGGATCTGGTTTAAGCACAGCCTGTTAATGGAGGACATCAGTGGTACCAGCAGGCAAGGGCTATGGAAGGTAATTGCTACTCAGAATATTGTCTATTGTTTTGAGATGATTGGACTCTTTTTTCCAAACCCTGGGTTTCCAGATTTATACATCAGTCTAGAAATGCTTAAGTTTTATGTTCTTCACATTAAATCTATCATGTACACACTGAAACTGTTCTTCAACCAAGACTATAGGTAGTGAAATTTATGTCATGAGTAATATTAATGGCCCTAAAATGTTGTTTTTGGTTTGGCCACTTGTAATATGCCTTTTTCAAGATATAAATCATTGAGCCTCTGTTTCCTTATCTGTCAAAAGTATGTAAACATATCATATCACAAATTAATACAATTAATTCATGTAAAACTGTTATTATCATATTATTTTCTTTCTTCTGTTATTCTACTTACAGAATCATAATTTCTTCCAAATAATAGAGCTGTAGGTAAAATGTCATTGGCTCTTGTAATTAGCCCCTGAATGATTAAGTCCTTATTTGCAATGCATTCTTGTATATAAAAAATGGTCTCAATTCTGGACATAATACTCCACTGATTACATTTTTTTATTGATTTACTGAAAGAAAAGTTAAAATAGAAACACCTGTCATGTAAATAAAAATGTAATGATTATTTTTAACTAATTATTAACAAGAATATCATGTAAGTCATATAGACAATAACATAAGCTTGGATAACTCAAAAGAGTATTGTAATTTTTCCTAAAATTCATATGTTCTCTCCAGCATGGCCTAGTTATTGATGCCGTGTGTGTGTGTCTCTCCAAGAAGATAAACCAGTGCTCCAAAGATGAGGGTCATATAAATCTACAGTGTTCATATAACTTTTTGTGATTTCTATATTCCTGGAAAGCTACTATTCAAAAAATCATTTTGCTACACATTTGCTGGTCATTAAAAACATGGGATACAGTCATACCTGCAGTTGCTGCCAAGTGAATACAGGTCTGAAAGCTAGCTCTTAGGGGGATGTCAGGCAGCAGGGACTATTTGGTATTAACACTGACATCATATTCCCCACTTCTCATTAGCAGACATTGTTTGTATTAACATTTAGGATAAAATTATCATCTCCAGAACAGAAGGGGTTGAAGAGATTTATGTATCCCGACTCGAGGTCATTTTGGACTTCTCATAATGCTGTTTTGGCCTGAAAAACAGGACTGCTTCCTGGTTACAAATATCAAGTGACTAAATCAGCAGGCAAGGGGAATGTGCTATTCAAAGCATTTATAATGACAGATGCCAAGTTCTTGCTCATGTATTCATATACACGTGTGGAGTAAGCCTTTTATACAGGCCTTAGAGATTGCAACAAAGAACGTTTGTTTCCCTTTACCCCAGGTGCCTCACATATGATTGTGCCACAACATTTAATGCTTGGATTACGCCTTTTCCAATATTTAGTTATATATATTGAAAATAGCACAAGGTGGGACACATCAACCATTATGTTAGCAAATCTTGGGATGCTGATGATGAGCGAGACTCTGTCCTAAGCACTTTACATAGATTATCTCATTTATTTCTTATTCACCCTTACTGTTTACCTGTAATTGTACCTCCATGTTAGATAAGGAAACTGTTCAAAATCATACAGCCAGTTAGCACTGATGCCAGTATTTCCACTCTTGTCTATTTGTTCCCAAACCCATATTATTAACCACTGTGCTATGCTGCTTTTAACCCTCTTGCTTAATAAAGTCTTGCCAATTATTAGTTGATACATTACTATGAGATTTTGGTATGCATTCTCATCTCCTGTGGAAGTTTGAAAAATTTTTTTTTCAGTCATTTAAGAATGTAGTGTTTGTCAGATCACCTTGTTCTGATACTCTTTCACCCATGTTGCATGCTTAAGAGATTTATTTTGAGTACTCATGGCTTTTTTTCCACAAAATGCATTTTATTTTAAATTATTTTGTATGCCATGTGTTTGGGGGAGGGGGAGTAAACATTAAATTACAGGTTAACTTCTGGAAATTTCAACTTGTGAGATCATGATTATGAAAATAACAAATACTTGACTAGGGATAACAAACAAACTCTTTTGTTCTTAACACATGTGACCTAACTTATTTGAATGTGGGCTGGAAGATCAGTGTCTTGTATTATTTCCTATTCGTATGCAGCGCGACTTTTAGTTATACCGCAAGACCAACGTGGGAAGGCAAGTAATAAGATAAGGGACTATAGTCACTGCCCAATGTTCATCACTTGGTTTAAACATCGGACACAGAAGTTCTGCCACATAGTATACTTTGTCACATTGCTACAGCAATTGTTTACTAGACGGCTGAAAGTATTAGGTTTTGCAAAAGAATTAGGATACAGCCCCTGCGAATATCAAGGGCCACTATGAGGTCTTTTTATAGAAAATAGTTCAAAACCTTAAAATTGGTATTTAAAAAGGTTAACTTTAGTTATCTGAAAAATTCGTATTGTAAAATAACTTCTTACCAAGAAAATGATTCTGGATAAATGGACAGTACCTTTTGAAAGTCATCATATATAGTGCAATATGAGTTAAATCTCCTACTGTTTTGATTTGGTTGCTGTTTTTTACATTTTGCAGACCCTCCCAGTTCTGACACAGATTATGAGATATAAGATTTACCTAAAACCAAAAGTTGGAAGCAGGGAAATACCTTACAAACTTAAATATAAAATTTCATCTTAAATTTCTGATAACATTAGAACAAAACAAATTAATAAATGATCTGTAGCAATTTTACAGAAAAAGGAGGTGGTTTCTCCTACTTTTTTGCTGTATTTTGATGGATGTCTGTGAATGCTGCACCTGGTATCCCGAGGCAACATATCCTATTGTGAAATGACAACCTTCCCTTGACAGTGCTGCCTGACTCTAGGGAGCAGATGATGGGAATGAATTAGTTTAGAAGGCTACCATCACTGTTCAGATCAAGTCCTATGACCTCCCAAACATGGGAGAGAATCTTACTCCAAGAAGATTAATTTTTGCTGAATTTAAACTAGGATTTCTTATTAGCATATTATTCTCACAGCTGGATGACTCTGCTTTAGAATTTAGTTCGGAAAGAAATTATTCCCCCAACTCTGCTAATATCCCAACCCACTGAGCTCTGTCCTCTCTCTGACTAATACTACTTATCTGTTTCATACTGGGTGTGATTTGTGTGTTTATTGAGCTATTCACTTTGGGAAATTTTCAGCTCTAATTTGCTAAGTAAACTAAGGAATGGGCTGTGTATGTGTTTTGTTTACTTTTTAAAGGAACTAGATATTGGGATATCTGGGGGTTGTAGGGCTTCGATCATTGATGGTGCTGTCCTGTGACTTCAGGTCTCAGAGGCATGTGTTATACATACCATAAGATGAGTTCATAATAAGGAGTTAGGAGACCCACGCTCTAGGCTTGAGGCTGATTATCTAACCTACTGGTCTTTGACAATGAACTCCTCCACCATTCTTCTCTACCCATCACCACCACAGAGAACTATGTTTTCTCATCTATTAAATAGAAGTGTTAGGCAAGAGACATCTAAAGACAATAGAAAAGGCAAGAGACATCTAAAGACAACATCTAAAGACAACTTTGAACAGGAGATGAGTTACTGAGATAAAATTGTCCTTGCAAATTGAGATCAAGGACAGCATCATGTATTTAATTTATGTTTCCCTCTTCAGTGGATAATGTTGTATAAGGCCCTATTAGGTGTCTAATGCATTGATAGCCTAATACATACTTGTCAACCCACTAATACAATGCTAGAGACACTGAGGATAAATGGACATGAAGGGTCCAAGCCCAGTAGTTCTTGCTCTCTCTTTCTCTTTTTCTCTTTCTTTCTTCCTTAGTTTTGTCTTTAAAAAAAAATAAATCGCATCTTCTAAAACTGAAGTGAACATCAGTTTTCCATGCTCTAACCAAAAAGAAGAGGGAATGGATGACTAAGGACCCACCACAGAGATAAAAATTCGCTTTTTTCAGATCGTAGGGTGACTATGGTTATTCATTTGGAAAGAACTGTAAACTCCTGAGAAGCAGGGCTCTTATTGACATCTCTGAAAGGCTGCCCTACCTCCTTTGCTCAGTATGGTTCTTTACACATAAAAGCTACCTGATTTTTTATTTGGTTGGTTGATAATTGCAATTATGTCAGTGAAGCAAGATAGTAAAATAATGCTTACTCCAGAAGAAGTGCGATATCTCTCAGCATAGAACTGTTTTCAATATTGGAAGCAGATTTCATCTAAATACATATATGATTCAAATTTGACTTTTTAATTTGTTGACTTTGTTGGTTTTCTTTAGTCTAGTAGCATGCAGTGTATAGCACAGCTAATCATGTAGGAGATTTGAAAACCCAATAAAGAATATGTTAACCATAAAACAAAACTACAAAATTTTCTTGCATAGCTTTGAAGCAACAACTTTTCATCTTTACAACCTGCTAACAGTTAGCACTAAAAATTACACATAAGTGGAATAAGTACAATGATTGCCTACAGGGATAACAGAATGTTAGGATATAGGAACTATTTTTCAAATAAAATATAAAATACTACTTTCAACAGAAAACTTATGGAATAGTTTAATGTCATAATATGACAGATCTTCTCAAATTCATTGACTGTCATTTACCCAGAATATGAAATAAGAAGACAGTTTACACAAGGGATATATGTATTTTTTATATACTAGCAGTGAGTGTTATTCTATACATTGATTGTCCATCAGTCTGAGAATTTTGCAGTTCTTTGAGAAACATAAAAAAAAAGAAAAGGAGGGATGTGTGAAATAGATTTCGTTTCATTTCTGAGTTAAGTGTATTTATTGAATGTCAACACTGCAGCGAGTAGTAAGTTCAGGATAGTGTTTAAACAAGAATCATTTACTGATTATTTTCTCTGCATGAGGCAGAGTGCCAGGAGTTTTGGAGCCATGAAGTTAAACCAGCTAATTTCATCTTCCAAGTTGCCCATATTATATTAGAAAGAATAAATTCACGGCTTTTGACCATGTGAGAACATGACAAGACAGGCAGTCTGCAATCCGAGAGAGGACTTTCACCAGAATACAACCATGCTGATGCCATGATCTTGGACTTCCCAGCCTCCAGAACTCATTTCAGGAAATCCAGGCTTACCCCGGCTGATTCCTCAGTGTGGCCATGCAGTAACATCAGAGCTTGTCTGTGAAGAACGTGAATGGTCAGGAAGTATGTAATCACCGTGATCATCAGTGGTATGAAGAAAGATACAAAGGACCCAATAAGAACAAATTTTGGGTCATTCAGCATGCAGGTGGTGGTGTTGACGAACAGTTTGTCTTCATTGCTCAGTCCATCACTGGCATAGGAACTGATACACCTGAAGGAACAAAAAAAGAAGGTAGAACATTTTTACAGCACATTGAAGTATTGATCAGGGAGTTGAAGCCTGGGAAAATTCAGATTGCATTTTTAAGATTCTTTCAGAGACTATTATTAGGAATCTTGGGCTGATGGATATCTACAGTATGAACAAACCATAAGAGGCGATAGAAGTACACTCCCACAGATCATTGCTGGCTTTAGGGAACACACAGCGAACTGTGACAAATCTGAAACTGAAAGTCCCTACAGGTTGTCTTTAGCACCCTTCATCAGGTATAGAGTGACTGGATGATCAAGAGGGAAAAAGTGGTCAATATTTTTTTACGAGAATTCACTGATGATGTTGATTGGTATTTAATCTCTGGGAAGACACAATGAATAGAGTATTTGGAAAGTGATAATTTAATTAAGCCTTTTTCCTTAGACATTAAATTTCTAAAATGACTGCCCTTTTCCCAGAAAAAGAGACCAACTGATGGTGTGAGAAGCAGCAATAGATGTGACAAGACTCCCTGGGGTATTGGTGCATCCCTACAACTCTGAACTTAAACATGCCATTCAAGAAAGTAGGAAAAGCTATGCAAACCAGGAGACATCCAAACAGAAAGTATCCTCAGGTAATCAGTCAGGATCCTGGTGGAGACCTTGAACCCTGAATGGGAAGAGCGGCGAGTATCAGAAGGTAGTAGTTTTTTATCAAGTTTGCTGAAATGCTTGGAGGAATTTCAACAGGCATTTGGGAATATAGAGTACAACAGGACAACTGACTCTGAGAGGTGAGCACACAATGTGAGATATAGATGATATATTATAGAAATATACTCTTGAAATCTATGTAATTATACTAACCATTGTCACCCCCAATAAATTAAAATAAAAAGGAACTACAAAAAAAAGAAAAGAGAATAATTTCACAATTCTTTTATATATATATTTCTACTTTATTAATCATTTGAAATAGTCCGAACTATTTTAAAATAAAATTAACAAATTGAATATTAGTAAATTGTTTTTTTCTGATGATAAAAGACATCTTTAAATACTTTTCTTAAAGTGAACTTTGTGTCTCAAAGTAATCAAAATTTTTAATGACTCTCTGTTGTTTTCAGAATTAATTATGGACTTCAAAATGCATACTGAGGCATTTTATACTGTGATCACATACTATTTGTTTTCCACCATTTTCTCTTGAGACATTCCTGTCTCCAGATATATGAGATTTTCACTTTTCTGTTCTCTGAGTACTCTCTTGCCTTAGTGCCTTTGCTTATTCTGTTTCCAATTCCTGAGATGGCCTCACCCACTAGTAAAAATCCAGTCAATTTCAGGAGCACATTCATATGAGTTTTTCTGGCATCACCCTATTTCCTTCTTTAGAATCCTAATAATAATTTTCTTAAACTCTCTCCAGGGCACTTATTATTTAAAGTTAAAGCACTTAGTACTTTGTTTGTTTAATTATAGTCATCCTAGTAGGTGTGACGTGGTGTCTCATTGTAGTTTTGATTTGCATTTCCCTGAAGACTATACATCTGAGAGGGTTCCCTCACCCCTTCTTTTAGAGGAGTCCAGCTCCTAGCTAAAAACCTACAACGTGGGATTTTTCAGTTCTGACCATAGGTAATTACAGTGTTTTGCCTGGCTGACCTCATGGGGAACAGCTGCCCACTCCACATCAAGTTTTGGTACACAGCCAGTGCATTACAATCTTTGAAGCCAGTCTTAATCAACAACTCAGATCTCCCTTGCCAGCCATGCTTTTGTACACATCTTCATTCCTAGCTTCTATTTGAAGGTCTCCTTAATTGGGACTTTCAGCAGATGGCTTCCTCAAGTGACTCTTCCAAGACTTCCTTATGAAGGGTGGGAGGGACTTTGAAGACAATCTTCTTTCACTCAGACTCAGTACTCAAGAGTTTTTCCACTCTTAGCCCTTCCACATCACCGCTCCACAACTCCAGCCCCATCCCCCAGTTCATGAAACTGCAGGAGCCATTTTTCAGAGCTCCTTCTCAGTCCTTTATCAGCACACCATTTTATGGGGGTAGGGGAGAAGGGGGGAAAAAGAACAGTGAGGAGAGTTAGCATTGTCTCTGGCTTAGTCTCTTGCTTATAGTATTGCAGTAAATGATTAAAGACGTGACTGTTTATTTCATCTTGGCTTGTTATCTTAATAGGTTACCGATACCTGGCAACTCAGTACCCTGTAGCTTAGGTGAGCTCTTGACACTTTTCACCTTTCTGTCCTTGAGGTTTCAAATATTTGGTAAGTGGTCACTATGTGTCAAACACTTTGTTTGGTTCTAAGTGCCATCAAGGAACTAAGGCTTTAGTATCAGAAACACTCAAATAAATTAAAGTTTGCAGATTAGAAGAATTAGAGCCATGGCTGACAGTGCAACAGAAATAAGGAGCAGAAGCAAATGAGTCAAGCCAATAAACAAAGGCACCATCCTGGCTAATAAAACTGAGATGTAAATACTCAATACATCTTAGAAAGGTGCTAGGAAAAGTGAATTCCAGGCATAATAAACAATAACAATGAAGGTACAAAGACATGAAACAGCATCATGACTATCAAAGACATCAAAAAATTAGTTACAGTAGGTGTATTTTCAGGATTATTGGAAACGAGGCTAGAGAGAAGAGTAGAGGAAGCTCAGCATTTTCCTTTTGCAGTGAACAACAACCTATGAACATGCTTTTATTTAAGTATTTTTAATTTTAAAAAACTGAGATATAATTCACATGACATAATATTCACCATTCTAACTATTTTAAAAAAGTAAAATTCAGTGGTTTTTAGTGTATTCACAGTGTTGTATAACCATAACACTAATTCCATAATAGATCCAATACAGCGTTGGTTGTATAGTGGTGAGCATAGCTGCCTTCCATAATATATCCATACCCTAAAGAGGAACTTCACATCTCCCAGTTGCCCCCTCCTACATTCTCTGTACACCATTATTCTACTTTCTGTATGGATTTGTTTATTCTGCATATTTAATATAAATGGAATACTACAATATGAGGTCTTTTGTGATGGTCTTCTTTAATTTAGCATAAATTTTTCAAGGTTCATTCATATTGTGCATACATTCATATTTCATTTCTTTTAAAGTCTGAATGATATTCCATTGTGAAGCCCTAACACATTTTGTTTATCCATTCATCAGTTGACGGACATTTAAATTATTTCCACTTTTTGGCTGTTATGAATCATGTTGCTGTAAACATTTGTGTACAAGTTTTTGTGTGAACATGTATTTTCAGTTTTCTAGGGAATGAAAGTACTGGATTACATGGTAACTCTATGTTTAGTTTTTTTGAGGAATTGTCAAAAATTTTTTCATAGTAGCTGTACCATTTTACATTCCCCCCAGCAACACATGAGTGTTACAATTTCTTCACATTTTCACTAACACTTCTTATTATTTTTTTAATTATAGCCATCAAATGTATATGAAGTGATTCCTCATTGTTGTTTTAATTGGCATTTCCCTATTGAATAATGAGGTTGAACATCTTTTCATCTACTTATGGTGGGCCATCTTTTGATCCATGTTTCAGTGAACCAACCAAACTGTTAGAGCCCTTTCTAACTACCAGAGCTGCAATATTAACTATAGAAGCTGTGCTTAGGATCCCATATCAATAGATTCACCCTGATCCAACTTTATGTTCCTTGCACCATTATCTCACTCCCTTAATATTTCTTCCTGCACATATTCTTAAGATTCCTGCTGGTATAAATTAGAAACCTGAAGTAATTCTTTTGGAATGTAGTTCACCCGTCTCATGGGTCATACTTTGTACCTCACCTATAGGGATCTGTTTGCACAAGAGCCTGGTTATGGTCCTAGCAACAAAGAGGAGTAGTGGGGGTGGAGTCTTGAGGAGAAACAGCATTGTCTTGCATGGCAATGGCCTCAGGGGAGGCCATTTTCTGAATGGTGCAAGAAAATGATGAGCTCAAGGATTCTAATTATATATATTGTTATGCCAGTACCACATTGTTTTAATTACTATGGCTTTGTAGCAAGTTTGAAGTCAGGAAGTGTGAGTCCCCCAATTTTGTTCTCTTTCAGTATTGTGTTGGCTATTCAGGATCCCTTGCATTTCCCTGTACAAATTAGGGTCAACTTGCTCATTTCTGCAAAATAAACAATTAGAATTTTGATACGGATTATATTGTGTCTAAGGTTAATTTGGGGGGTGTTACTTCCAGTAATTGGAAGTGCAATCTTCCAATCTGTGAACAGGGGTATCTTTCCATTTATTTAAGTCTTTAATTTATTTTAATAATTATTTGTGGTTTTTGGTGTACAAGTCTTAAATACCCCTTATTAAATTTATTCCTAAATATTTTATAGTTAAGTGTTGAAAGGTTACATTGAAAACATCATATATATTGTTTGGAAAGTCTACCCTGGCAAAAAGATGAGATCTGACTTCTAGGGATAAAATTGCAGACAGAATGATCACTTAGACAGTTACTGGAAAAATCTAGGCAGGAAATGATGAAGACATGATAAGGTAGTGTGAATAGAAAGAATGCTAATGATATGCTTTCCATTAAAGATGTATAATCTTTAGATTTGTTTGCAGGTTTGATGTAAGGTGATCAGAAGTAGAGAAGTAAAAATGATAAAATAGATAAAGCCTTGATTTGGAATTCTGAGTTTTCTTATTCATGGAGAGAGTGAATTGATGAGAATAAGCAAATGTGAAGAAGTATGATTTTTAGCATGAGGCACAGTGAATTGAGAGTGCCTGTGGGACACTTAAATAGTGGTGTTTAGGAAAAAGATAAACACACAGATCTGAACTAAATTGTGTCCTGAATAATGTATCACTATCGAGAGGGCAGTGAGCACTCTAGTCCAACCTGTGATTGTAGTGCCGAGCCATTCACTCTGGCACTGGGCTGTGTCTACCCACATGGAGGGTATATTTTCCTAAATGATTCTTCTAGAGCTGGTACCTTTTGAAAATCCTATAAAGCTTCTGTATGTAGGAGTGGTAAGCATGCACAATAGAGAGCCTATGGCTGGAAATAAATGTGGAAGAAACTATAACATCAGCTTTAGCACGAGCCATCAGGTTCTACAAATTTCAAACTTGTTTGCTCTCATCATGAGCCAATTCCTTGAAATACATCACTTTATATAAAGTGTGTGCATGTGTGTGTGTGTATTCTACAGATCTATTTTTTCTGGAGAACTCTGACTAATACAACCTGGTCTCATTTTCTTGTATTTATTTGTTTTTCTACTTCACAGTGGAAGTTATTTCTACGGGTAATGCCTCTCTTATTCTTGATTCTTAGTTATAAGTAACTGAGCATAACACATCAAATCTAACCCACTCCTATATACATAAATTCTTCACATTATTATTTTTGTATTTTATATGGACATATATTTGTAATATTATCCTTGGTCTATATTACTCAAATGTTCCCTTTAAGGCATTTTATTAGAAGGTCCTTTTTTGCCTCCTACTTGGGTTACAATTATGAATTCCAAGAGATTTGACAGAACACATTCCATATTCCACATTCATCTTCATGTGCTAGTCTACTCTCACCACATTTCCTGAGTCGCAAATGATTTTTATTCTCACTGAGAGCTATAGATATTCTAGAGTTCTTACCAACAAATTAACGTGTTAGTCTTTATTAAAACCCATACTACTGCATGTACACACACAATTATAGAAATATTACTCAGTCCCTGTTATAAATATAATAAAATTATTACATTTGTCTTATCAATTAAGACCAAGCAGAAGGAGCACTTTTATAGAGATGCTTATAAACTCAACAAAGACAGGGACTATGTCCCTGTCCATTACCATTGGATTCTTAGGAGTAAGCATAATTTCCATTAAATGGTTTTTAAATGGATGTATGTATGTAAGAAAATGTAAATACCCAGAACTCTCAAGAGTAATTTCTGTTCAAGGTTTTAACATTACCATCATCTTATTTCTTCCTTTTTTTGGTTCTGGCCATTAATTTCTCTCTCTCTCTCTCTCTCTCTCTCTCTCTCTCTC
>NW_017732783.1:120414-167358 GCF_001890085.2 Hipposideros armiger | reverse complement strand
TCTCTCTCTCTCTCTCTCTCTCTCTTTCTCTCAGCTCTGTCTTTATCTCTATCTCTATCTCTATCTCTCTTTCTTTCTTTTAAAGATTTTATTGGGGAATTGGGGAGGAGAACAGTGTTGAGGAATTGGGGATGGGGAACATTGTGTTTTTCCAGGATCTATCAGCTCCAAGTCAAGTTGTTGTCCTTCAATCTTAGTTGTGGAGGGTGCAAGCTCAGCTCCAAGTCCAGTCACCACTTTCAATCTAGTTTCAGTGAGGCGCAGCCCAGCCCACCATCCCACGCTGGAGTCAAATTGGCAACCTTGTTGTTAAGAGCATGCGCTCTCACCAGATGAATGGCTCCTCAGTTTAAGGTGCTATGTTCAATCTTAGTGGCAGGGAGGTGCAGCTCATCATTCCATGCGGGAGTCAAAACCACAACCTTGTACAGCTGAGCCATCCGGCCACCCATTGGCAGCTCAGCGGCAACTCAGCTAGGGTGCTGCCCATGTGGGAATCGAATCGGCAACCCTGTTTTCAGAGCTCACGCTCTAACCAACTGCGCCATCAGGCCGGCCCTCTTTCCCTCTTTCTTGTATTTAGACAAGGATATGTTCTCATTCCATTTACTTCCTAGAGTTTTCAGTTAATCAGGGATATTACTATTGATTTATTTTATTTGTTAGACTCTTCTAAAATTACAATTATTAGGAGTCAAAAGACATGGGTCAGGACTGTCAAAACATCATACTTATTTTAACTTAGACTTCACTATAAATTAAAGTTTTAATAAATTATTTTCCTTGGGGATTTTTGGATGAATAGACATGCTCTTATTACAGATATAACTTGATTTGCCTTAATATTTGCTATGTATTCAAGTTTAGATACAGCATATACTGCCCATAAATGCAAGGCATTATAGTAGCTTTCATAGTCTTGGAAGAACATTTCCCTACCTAAGATTCTTGATAATCTGTATGCAATTTTTAAATCTGTTACCAACAAAATGATCAACTTTCTTTTTTTAACTATTGGAATTATTTATAGCCTACTTTATCTTTTTTTCTTCTTTAGTTTACTTAATCCATTTTTATTTATACAAGATAGTTTCCTAGTTTTGAAAGTTATATGTATGGCTATTATGTATTTACATATGCAAGATGAAGTACCCTAGTTTTTCCTACCAGACAGTGAATCTGGAATTCAGGGAGTCAAATAATGTGGCATATAAATATACTTATATCTAGCAGGACCCTGATAGCTTGATATGCACCTTGATGAAAACAGACAAATACTCAAAATAAAAGTTACTTATTACAATAAAAAATATACTCAAATGAGAATTAATTAATACAAGAGTACTATTTATAGACACAATTTTGATCCTCCAAAAAATTTGAATTTTAAGAGCAATTTGTACATACCCACATGTTCTGATTATGTACTTACAATCATTAGATCAATTCATTGTAATCTGTTTATTTTCCCCCAAAATTATGACTAAAGCTATATAGATTTCCAGATGATTTAGTCAATATATTTGGGTAGCAAAATCCATTATATTTTAATTGGAATTGCAGTAGAGGATTTGTGGGTAAACCTTCTCAAAATCAAGTGAATTGCTACCCTATCATGCTGAATTCTCTGTAGAGTTTAGACTTGAGGATAGTATATAGCAAGCTCAATTGTTTAGCTAAGCAAACTATCCTTTTACAAAGAGCCAACTAATTTTATCTGTTCTCTTTAATCAACAACAATACTAATGATTGATATGGTGGAATAAGTGGGCTCAGTTCTGTATTTTTCATCAAAGTATTTTAAGCATAATTGTAATTTCTAAGTAATTGGTCCTATGTTTCATTTAATTTCTATGCAAATTTATACATTTATATAAATATTAGGATCAGTTCTCAAAAAAATTAAATGCCACAATTATTTTATTATGTCAGTTAATGTATGAACTATCACAGCCCCATGGATGAATAGTTGCTTTGAATATGGAGGATTTTTTTTGTTTTGTTTTATTTAAACTTGAACAGATGTGTCTTTAGAAATTGCATATGCCAAAAAGGCAATTAAAGCAGTTTCTAGGATTAGTTTGCCACATTCTGAATTGAATTGAGCAAAGAAATGGACTCTAGCTATTGTAAACCAAAAAATGTGAAAAAGAAAAGTGTTATATTGGTAAGCTGTCTATTTAAAGAAGAAACATATTAGAAGCTAATAATAATTCACTATATGCAGTAGATGGGACTGGATAATTACTCTCCTGACTGAAGCTTTTTTGTAAAATTATTATATATTCTTAAGTAAAAGAGATGCACTATGTACCATGGAGGCAAAGCATAGCTTCAAATAGTCTCTTAATTCATTTTTTACCAAGAGATAGAATCTCTTTATAAATGGAAAAATTTAAGGAAGATTTTCCTCCTTCCAAATCCTAAGTATTATCAAAATCTGTATCCTTTGTAGACTATTAAAACAACATATTAGTTGGAGAAGGGACATGATATGTATTGAATCAATCCAGAGGGCTGTGGCTACTTTCTATAAACTTCAGAGAAACAACAACAGCATCAGTTGTTTGGTATTTCACAGCAAAGAAAGCAGTCCTGAGGGAAGTAGTTGGGTGCAGTGAAATAAACAGTGGACTTAGGTATCACACAGACATACTTATGTCCCATCCTCAACACTCACTTGTTATGTTACCCTGGACAAGTAAAGTACCATTTCTGAGTTACAACTTTTTCATTTAGCAGGGAGGTATAATAATATGTACTTCATGAAGTGGTTGGACTATTACGTGAAAGAATATAGGTAATGAACCTAGCAAAGTGCTTAAAGAAAACCAATTCATGAATCAGAATTCCTTTTTATTGGGAGTCTAAATTGCTTCCCTCTAACTTTGTCTCAGCCTATTTCTGTGCCTTGAAGCACCCACGAGTATTTGAAGACAGTTGTGATCCCCAAACCCACTGTCAGGTTTTCCCTTTCCCCAATTAAACATTTTCTAAAGAACAAAACATCAGCTTTACAGTATTTCTCAGAAGAGGAAGGAGTCCCTTAGGAAGTGAAATGGGTTCAATAAAAACAAAACAGAACAGCAAGAACTGAGGAATCTGGGAACTCCAGTGGAGGGAGGTCTCTAGGGTACTGGTGCTTTCATTAGGCTAACTGGCATTTGGAAGGACTAAAATATAGGTCATAATTAAATGTGATATCAAGGGCAAGACAAACTTTGTGACTTCACGTTTTCTCCAGCACTTGCTGTTTTAGACTTTTCCATAGACTCTTTGAAGGCTTTCATTCTATTGAAATAATTACCCAGTGTGTTGCTATGTAGTGAGTCAATAGGTCTTAGCACTTTTCCTTTGTTATTTTGTTATTACCTGTAATAAATGAATGTATTTCCTTTTCTTTAGAATTAAAAGAAAGTATTTCCTTATTTGGCTGACAGATGGGTTTAACATGATGGTTTTTCCTTGGGATTCAGTGGATGAGTAAAGGGCAATTACATGTACATGTGTAATTACTGCCAAATTATTTTATAATTAGCCTAGAGTTGCTGGAAAAAAAGATGGTTTTGAGCAACTGTGTTCTTTTCCTAACAAAGTATGTTTTGGGAAGAAATTTTATATTCTTTACAGTTAGAGTTGTCTTTTCAAACACCGTGAAGTTTTAGTCATTCATATTGGAAAGCAAAATGGATTTCTTTCACTTGAACAGTTCTCCAAAAAGTTTTATCACAAAAGTATGCTGAACATCTTTAAACTAGGCCAGCCTTTCCTATGCTATGGGGGCAAGTCAGACACTTAACTTTTTCATGAAGTTAATAAGTGTTAAGGCAGCAAAATCATAGCCATAAAGAAACTCCTAAAAAGACAAATAAAAACAGTCAAATAAATATGAATACACTTCAATGGAATGAAAAAGAGGAGGGAAATAAATATTTGAACAATTTTATACATAAATGTATATAATATAAAGTTTTCTGAAGGGATATTGTATATAGCATATTCTTTAATTTGTAGGTAAGAAACTTTCTTTTTTCTCTTTGGAGAAACATCTGTCCTTCTAATTTCATGGAATGAAGTTTGGGGTCTCTTCTGTGAGGAAGTGACATGGTGAAATGAAAGGGATTGTGGATTTGAAGTGAGAAAGGAATGAGTTGTAATCTTGCATCTACCCTTTACAAGCTAAAGGTAGATTGATTGTTGATTGATTGATTGATTGGATGGGGGAGTCTTTTATTTTTTTTTAATTTATTTTTAAAAATTTTAATTACATTTATTGGGGTAACATTAGTTAATAATATTATGTAAGTTTTAGGTGTACAATTTTATAATAGTAATTAGATGAGAGAATTATTATTTAAATTTATGTTCTCTTTTATAAAAGGTGTGATTATAAATATTATTTGAATTAGGCATATAAAGCTTCTTTTTTAAAGTATTTTTAAATTTTTCAATTACAGTTGATATATAATATTACATTAGTTTCAGGTATACAATATAGTGGTTAGACATTTATATAATTTGTAAGATGATCACCTTGATAAAGCTAATACCCATCTGACATGGTACATAGTTATTACAATATTATTTACTATATTTTTTATGCTACATTTTATATCCACATGACTATTTTGTAACTACCAGTTTGTACTTCTTAATTCCTTCCCCTTTCTCACCCATCCTACCAATCCTACTCCCATCTGGCAACCCTGAAAACATTCTCTGTATTTGTGAGTTTGTTTCTGTTTTGTTTGTTAGTTTATTTCTTCTTTAGATTCTCCATATAATTGAAATCATATGGCATTTGTCTTTCTCTGTCAGACTCCACTCAGCATAATACTCTCTAGGTCCATCCATGTTGTTGTAGATGAAAAAATTTTATTCTTTTTTATGCCTGAGTAATGTTTCATTGTATGTATTGTATATATGCAACACATCTTATCCATTCATTCATTGAGGGACACCCAAGTTGCTTTCATATCTTATTGTAAATAATGCTGTGATAGCTATATGGCTGCACATGTCCCTTTGAAGTAGTGTTTTGGATTTCTTCGGATAAATACCCGAAAGTGGAATTAACAGGTCCTTCTTTGTCATTTGTTATAAAATCTATTTTGTCTGGTATAAGTGTTGCTGCTCCAGTTTTTATTTTATTTTTTCATTTCCATTTTCATGAAATATCTTTTTCTATCCCTTTACTTTCAGTCTATGTGTCTTTTGATCTGAAGTGAGTCTCTTGTAGACAGCATATATAAGAGTCTTGTTTTCTTACCCATTCAGCTACCATATGTCTTTTGATTGGTGCATTTAATCCATTTACATTGAGAGTAATTGTTGATAGATATGTAGTTATTGCCAGTTTTTTTCATATTTTTTATTTTTTTTTCTTTTTTTTATCTTAAGGATGTTCCTCTAAGATTTTATATAATACTGGTCTGGTGTTGATGAACTCCTTTAGCTTTTTCTTATCTGGGAAGCTTTGTATTTGTCCTTTAATTCTAAATGATAACTTTGCTGGGTAGAGTAATCTTGGTTGTTGATACTTACTTTTCATCGCTGAATATTTTGTGCCAATCCCTCTGGCCTGCAAAGTTTCTATTGAGAAATCAGCTGACAGTCTTATGGGAGCTCCCTTATAAGTAACTAACTGCTTTTCTCTTGCTGCTTTTAAGAGTCTCTTTGTCTTTAAGCTTTGGCATTTTAATTATGATGTATTTTGGTGGGGGTCTCTTTGGATTCATCTTGTTTGGGATTCTGTCCTTTTCCTGGGCTTGTATGTCTATTTCCTTCACTAGGTTAGGGAAGTTTTCCATCATTATTTCTTCAAATAGGTTCTCAATCCCTTGATTCCTCTCTTCTGGTACCCCTATGATGCAAATGTTGGTGTGCTTGATGTTGTCCCAGAGGCCCCTTCAACTCTTCTCATTTCTCTGCTCTACTGATTGAGTGTGTTTTCCTACCTTGTCTTCCAAAATGCTGATTTGATCCTCTGCTTCATCTGACCTGTTGATTTCCTCAAATGTATTCTTTATTTCAGTTACTGTATTCTTCATTTCTGGGTTTTTTTTGTTTCTTTCTCCATTTTTATGTTTCCTATCTCTTTGTTGAAGTCCTCACTGAGATCATTTAGCATCCCTATAACCAGTGTTTTGAACTCTGCATCTGGTCGATTGCATGTCTCCATTTTGTTTAGTTCTTTTTCTGGAGCTTTGTCCTATTCTTTCATTTGGGATATGTGTCTTCATTGTTCCATTTTGGCTTCCTCCCTGTGTTTGTTCTATTTATTACGCAGAGCTGCTATGTCTCCCAGTCTTAGTAGAGTGACCTTGCCTTATATAGTTGGTGTTTTGTGGGTCTCAGTGGCACAGCTTCCCTGGACACTTGAACCGGGCACTGCAGGTGTGTCCTCTTTGTGGGTTGCATGTGCTCTCCTGTTATAGTTTAGCCTTGGTAGTTCTTTGCACCTTGTGGAAGGGATTGACCCTCAGGCTTATTGATTGTGAGGACTGGCTGTGACTATTGTGGAGAAGCTGTTGTGCAGAGGCTGACCCTGTACAGCAGGATTTGCTTTAACAGGGCTCTGGTTCCAGCCTCGCCTGACTTTGGGTGTGTTGTTCATGGAGGCAGCTGGGTGGGTCTCCTGGGAGGAGCCTTACCACACAACAAGTTTAGCTGCAGCCTGTGCCCTGCCCAGGGCCATTTGGCGTGCACCACAAAACAATTTGCAGATGGCTGCCACCTGCACTGGGTTTGGAGAGTCCTGAGAGAGGTCAGGTTTCAAACTGAAGCTGACTGCCATGAATGCCCTGCTTGGGGCTGCCTAGAAAGAGGTATGGGATACACCGAGGCCTGATGCTGCTTGTTTGGGGTTTGTCAACCTTTGAGAGATTTTAGGAAAACCTGCAGCATGAGCCAAGACTGGCAGTTTGTATGAAAAAGCCACTGGAAGTGTTATGAGTGGGCCTCCAAATTGGATAGGTGGGGTCTCAGGGAATCACCAGGGTGGGGAAAACTTTGTTGGCCATGTTGATGGAGATTCAGATATGGCAGCAACCTTAGTCTGCACCCTGGGGGGAGTTAGGGCTCAACAAAGGAACAATGGCTTTTGCCAGCACTTCTGTTTGGGATAAACCTGCCTTTCCAGCCCTCACCCTTAGGCCAGACAATTAATTTTCTCTCCACATGTCCCTGGTGTTTTTCAAGATGCTGCCCCAGACTGGATCTCAGAGTGAGTAAGTCCTTCAACAACTAAGTCTGTGCACAAACCCTTTAAGAGGAACACCTGGGATTCCAACCACCCTCTTTCTCACTCAGCCACAATCTCTGCTGGTTTTCACAGCCAGAAGACATGGGGACTTCTCTTCCTGGCATTGAAACCCTGGACTGGGGAGCCTAGTGTGGGACTGGGATCCCTCACTTCACTGGGGTGAATCTCTACAGCTAAGATATCCTTCCCAATTTTTTTTTTTTAAATTGGGGAATTGGGGAATGGGAACAGCACTGGGGAATTGAGGAAGGGGAATAGACAAGTTGCTGTCCTTTTGTTCTTCAGTCTATTGTGGAGGACGTGGCTTCACTGGCCCAAGTTGGCACCATCATTGCACTCTTCCCAGGCGAGGCAGATCAGTCGCCGGCTTCTGGATGGCTGCTCATGCCGGCTGCTGGCTACACATGGTAGCCCATGGCAACCCACTGCAGCAGGGGCTGCAGCCTAGCCATTGCCTGCGACTCATGGCAACCCAGCTCCAGGTTGAGCTGTTGTTCAGCATCTTAGCTGTAGAAGGCAGTGTCACTGGCCCTCATATGTGGGATCTGAACCGGGGCCCCTCTGGTATCGCAAGCCAGCTCTTAACCAGTGCACCACTCTGCCAGCCCTATCCTTCCCAGTTTTTAACTGCCACACCTGGATGTGGGACTAGTCTGTTCTATGTCTCTGCCTCTCCTACCAGTCTCAGTGTGGCTTCTCCTGTGTATCCTTAGTTGCAGGACTTCTGTTCAGCTAGACTTCAGGTGATTCTCAATGATGGTTGTTCTGTGGTTTGGTTGTAATTTTGATGTGGTCATGAGAGGAAATAAGCACAGCATTTACCTACTCCACTATCATGACTGGAAATCTATAAAACTTCTAATGTCTAATAGACACAGCAAGTGGTAGCAATCTTTATTAAAGATATTAAACGGCAATATATTCAAACAAAGTTGCCAATATTTAAATATTTTGCTTGATAGAATATATTAATAACATTTTCAGAGGGAATGAATGTGAAACTTTCTGGGCAACATTTAAAGAGGTTTATATATAATTGTAATCTCTGATACACATAAAAATTTAGTGATTCTAAATTTGAAAGTAATAACATTGAATTATATTATTGCTGCAATATTAAGATTATCTTCCTTCCAGAGAATCTTCTGAAATAATAGCATAGATATTTTTAGTTAATTTCAGTGCAAATATCATAACACAAATATGTCTCATGTATATGAAGGCAACAGTCACAAGCATGATATAAAAGTCTGAACTTGAATCAAATTAGTCTGATAACACATTCATGAAAGTTATATTTGTTTATTCTTTTGCTGTTAAAGCTCTTCACCTTCTACCCAAGAAGGCAATGACTGTTTTTAGAATACTTTATGAGAAAAAGAGTTCTAGATTTCACAAGTGCTTGAATTTCATGCCATATATTTTCCAGTTGGAGGTGAATTCTTTCCCAGGTTACTAACTCTAATCAATGCTGCAATCAAGCTCATAGATATACCTCATATATATTATATCATATATCATATGTAATTTCATTTATGTATCATATATAATCAAATGTATGTGAATTAAACTATTCTTATTTCATTAAATATGCATTTTCATGTTATACAAGTAAGATGACATATGATAATATTGTAAACTTAAGGATTCAATTAGATAGTAGTGATTTAAAAAATATATATTGCAAGGTTCATTTCAGAGTTCAGGTCTGATTTCAGGCAAATTCCAGATAACATATTTTGTTTTTCTTAACTATTTAAGAAATAGTTCCACATTATTTTTTCTGATAGTTTTAAAAAAAAATTTATTAAATTTATTGGTGTGACATTGGTTAGTAAAAGTATATAAGTTTCAAGTGTACATTTCTATAATACATCATCAGTTCTCCTTCCATCATCATATACCTGAGCCCCATTTCCTTCTTCCATCCCCTGCCTTCCCTCTTACCCTCTGGTAACCACTGTTGTGTGTGCCTCTGAGTTTTTGTTTCTTTGTTTGCTAAGTAAAATAAGTCAGACAGAAAAAGTCGAGAACCATATAAATTCATTCATATGTGGGATATAAAACTGAAAGCAACAAATGAACAAGGCAGACACAAAGAAAGACAATTAAAAAAAATGCTTTCTTTGGTTTCTTATATCAAAAACATCATTGGTATTATCAATATTTTTAATGTTATCCATTCTACTAGGTATATAGTGGTGTTTCATTATGGTTTTAATTTGCATTTCTTTAATAACTAAGGAAATTGAGCATCTTTTCATGTTCTTATTTGCCATACTCCTATATCTCCTTTGGTGAAGTATCTGTTTAAGTTTTTTGTTCATTTTGTAAATATATATTTAATATTAAGTTTTCAGAGTTCTTTATATATTCTGGATACAATTCCTTTATTGACTACTTTATTTCCAAATATTTTTTCATAGTCCATTGTTTGACTTTTCATTTTCTGAGTAGTATCTTTTTTTAAAAGAAAATTTTAACTGATGAATTTTAAATTGTCAGTATTTCCTTTTATGGATTCTGTTTTTGTTATTGTCCCTAGGAAGCTTTGCCTAATCCAAGGTTATCTTCTAGAAGTTTTATTTGAGGTTAATATTTGTATATGATGTAATATATGGACTAAATTGTATTGAATACAAGCTAACCTCCTTGTCTTGTTCCTGATCTTAGCCGGGAAAACATTTCATTAAGTATGTAAACTATAGACTTTTTTGTAGATGGCCTTTATAAGGTTGAGAAAATTCCCTTCTATTCCTGATTTGCTAAGAGTTTTTATCAGGAGTGAATGTTGCATTTTGTCACATGCTTTCTCTGAGTCCATTGAGATGATGAAATGTTAAAAACATTTTTTTTTAGATTTAAAAATGGTCATTTGCAAAAAAGGTGGTAAAGTGCCTTAATGGTCAAACTAGCTTTATATTTCTGGAATAAACCTGACTTGGTAATTATGTATTATTTTTTAAATGTATTATTATTTCTATTCTTCCGATATTTGTTTAGAATCTTTTCATTTGTGTTTTTAAGGGGTTTTGGTCTGTAATCTTTTTTTGTCATATCTTTCTCAGGTTTTGCTTAGTGATGTTGATTTCATTGAAGGAGTTTGGAAATATTGCTTTTCCAATTTTCTATAAGAGTTTGGGTAGAATTGGTATTATTCTTTCTTAAGTAAATATAAGTCTATTTATATGATCCATTTTTTCCTGAGTGAGCTTTGATTATTTGTGTCTTTCAAGGAATTTGTCCATTTCATTTAAGTTGTTATTGACAAAAAGTTGTACATAGTGTTATATTATTATTCCTTTAATATATCTACAAAGTTGGTATTGTCACTTCTCTTGTGCTCAATTTTGATGTGATCAGTCAGACAAGAAATTTATCAGTTATATTCTTCTAATAGAACCATCCTTTGGTTTCCTTGATTTTTCTGTTTTTTTTTTTTGTTGTTGTTGTTTGTTTGTTTTGCTTTCTATTTTTTTAATTTCCAACTCTGATCTTTACTATTTTGTTTCTTTTACTTCTTTTGGATATATATCAATCATGTAGTTTCTTAGGTTGAAAGGTGAGGTCACTGATTTAGGACCTTTCTTCTTTTCAAAAATGGGCATTTAATACGATAAATTTTTCTATATAACACTGTTTTAGTGTTATTCAAAGTTTTTGATATGTTATATTTTCATTGTCACCAAATTCAAAATACTTTCTGATTTCCATTTTGATAGCTTCATTGACCATGAGCTATTTAGAAATGTTTGTTACTTTGTTCCTAAATATTTGGTTGTTTCCTAGAGATCTTTCTATTATTAATTTCTAATTTAATTCAGTTGTGGTCAGAGAATGTACTTTGTATATTCAAACCTTTTAAATGTATGGAGATTTTGTTATGGCAGAAAATAATGTCTGTCTTGGTAAATATTTCCTGTGCAATTGGAAGAAATGTTAGGGGAAGGGAAGGGAAGGGAAGGGAAGGGAAGGGAAGAAAAGAAGAGAGAAGAGATAAAAGAGAAGAGAGAAGAGAGAATTCCCCCCGCTGCTGTCCTCCTACCTGCTGTGGCGATAATCAGGGAACAACCACCAAGTCAAGCCCTTCCCAGACTTCTGACCCATTCACCCAAATTTTGAGCAAAAATTATTCTTTTAGGGCATAAAATTTCAGGATAATTTGTTATGTGGCAATATATAACAATCAGATTTTATATATTATATAATTTGATTATTACTGTTATAGCTCAAACCCAGAATCACAAAATTCCTGAAGGGAGGAATCTAATAATCAGTAGAAGATTAGGCTTCAGGCTCCCATCTTTTACAGCTTCAATCACAGCCTCTATCCCTGAAGGAACAGGAACTTATTCTTTTTGGTGTCTGCATTTGCAGATTGCTAACAAATGTTTTCCATTTAGGCTGATGGGAGATTAGCAGTTGTCCTTCTGGAACAAGTAAACAGGTTACCCTGTCATATCCACTTCCTTGGAAAGCATACTAGTTTGTTAAACATATAAAAAAATTGATTGTTTCTTTGAAAAACTGAAAAAAACACCCTTAAATAATGATTAAATTTGGGTGACAGTAATGTTGGTATGATATTCTTTACTTTATAGTAGAAATTAAATGTATCTGCACATATCAAATAGGTTGAATGCTTTCACCTTTAGAGGACTAAGGTTCATTTTTCTTCAGTATTAGCATGCTCAGGGGAATAACAAGAACACATTATGGTGTACTGGTAGACCAATGGTTCACTAATTCATATACCCTAGACCTGTGGCTTCATCCATTCTGTAAGTGATAATATTATAACTATTTTCAAGGGACTGTCAGGGAATTTTCCATTATAATGGTCTAAATTCCAATCAGACCTCCTTCTGAATATCTCAGATTTCATATAGAATATCCTTCATAAGTCTGTATCTGTTTCATTCTTAACATTTAACTTAATGATAATCAAGAGAATCCATGGATAGCTAAAGGGTTGTCCTAGATGCCTCCTTTAAATGCCTTATATCCAAAGGCAGTCATAGTCTGAGGTACTGGTGCTTAGGGGTTCAACAACAAATTCGAGAGGGAAACACAATTCAGCCTGTAACAATAAGTGTACATATTTATTCGCTTTGTAACACTCCATATGAATTGTAATATCTTTAAATACAAAGATTTTACAATATGTTAAATTATTTCAGAAAATTTTGGGATTCTTATATCAACTTTGTATAGTATTTCTCCCACCTTACTCCCAGAGCTCACTTCTCACAAGCTACATTTGTGCTGCCTTTAGAAGCACTTCTTCTCATAATAATGGCAATCTGGAAAGTTAGATATTCAAGCCTTTTAAAAATTCTATGTAAACTAAATGTAAGTAGTAGCATGATATGTGGGCTTAAAATTTTTCTCTGAAAAGTTTCATTTGCATTACAAATGTTATATTACCTGCCTAGGCTAGACAAAAGTAATTTGCTTATTTATTTTAATACCTACCAAGAGTTTTAACATTGTTTCAAATATATGATTTGTAAGCTGAAGGCCATATAACAACTGCGCCATTATAGGTAGGCATTTTCAATATAAGCTTGCGAAGTTCCTCTGCTTATATTTTGATGATATGTGCTTTGGTTTTAATTCCTCAGAATCTAAAGGAATTATGTGCATAGCTTTTAGAGAATTTGAAAATGGCCAATTAACTTCCTCAACTTAATTAATCAGAACTGACATAGTAAAAAACAAATTATTGATCAAGCATTAGGTGAGTGAATGTTATGCCAACGACACCTGATATTTATAATGCAGTAAAATTGTATTGGAATATATTTCAAAACATGCACCACATAGTATATAAAATATGAATAAAGGAGCCTGGTGTGAGAAACATTCAGAAAATATATGTATTTTGCATATTAATGAAAGATAAAAAAAACACCATATAGAACATTTTTGGGCCAGCTGAGTGGCTCAGTTGGTTAGGAGCTCGCTCAAGAGTTTGAACTCTGAGCAACAGTGGTTCAACGCCCAGCCCGAGGAGCTGAGTTGCTTCTGAGTTGCCAAAAGGTGGCAGGATGGCTCAGCTAAAAAACAAACAAACAAAAAACAACAACAAGATTTATTTACACTGATTGTTGATGATGAAAAAGGTGAGAATTTTCATTTTAATTAATATAGATACAGTGAAATTTGTAATAATTTATATGTTTTAAATTCTTTTGCACTATAACTTTTCTATCAGGTATATGTCAGGGGAGAATAATTGTAAAATCAAGTGAAGGTCTCTTTGATTAATGGCCAAAAACAAATACATACCATGAAGACTTAACAAGGAGATAGTTTCTTATGTACACCAACTTTGTTTTTTGTTTCATTATAGTTGTTTTATCATGGTTGATCATTTGGGAACTGATAGACGATGCATACTAGATCTAGTCAGTAATGTAAGCAGAGTTCTAAAAATAAAACAAAATTCTGAAAAGCAAAAGGTTATTATGAGGTATAAATAAGAAGGGAAAAGAGCACAAAATGTCAATTGGATTTTGAGATTTGTATAAGAAGCCATCAAGCAGTGGGTGTCCATGCATACTTGCCATTTGTGCTTATATTGATTAATTGCAAGATAAATAAAATGTGAGCATTTTAAGTACAGAAAGGAAAATGCTGTTAACCTTCTGCAAACTGAACTTTATAAAGCTGTTTTTAAATGTGCAAATCTTGCTGAAATTAAAGGACAGAAAGTGTACTTTACACTTTTTTTTTTAAAGAGATAATGATCCTAGTCTGACCAAAATCCATTTTATGACTTGGGAAAGAGTTAGTGAACTTACATGAACCTGTCAGCCAAGTGATAAAGAACGATGGCTGGGTGTACAGTGGCACTTCCCAAAAGAAAGAAGTGGTTATTGTACCTAATAAAAGTAAATTGAATAGGGCAGTGTTTTCTAAAATGAGCCATCCACTGAATCTCTTTATAAATGATATTAAAGGTCCAATCTGCATCATTTTATAATGCAACCAACCAACCATCTAATTAAAATATGTCCTATTCTTTGCTACTTCTGTCATTGTCTTTGTAAAAACAGCATTTGTCATTATGGAGAAGGACCAAAAACAGCAAAATTCTTATACAGAAAATAAATGCATTTGGGGCAGAGGGCAAAAGAATCAAACAAAAGGACAAAGAACAAATGAAAATACTAAAGGCAAACCATATAGGGTGCCCTAAGCAAGCAACTGAAGGAAATTGGAGAGGTATGTTAAGAGAGCGGAACGAATATCTATGGGGGATGTATATGGGAAAATGTTAATACTGGAGCCCCCCTAATTCAAATTGAGTAATTTAAGATAGAGAACCATCTTGTGATACATGGTTATGAGTCCTTAGAAGTAAATATGCCTTTTAGCAGTCAAGCTAATTTTTAGATGACATGTAATCAGAAGTTGAAAAACCATATTAGTCCTGTAACTGATGAGATTATGGCCAAAATGAGGGAAAACAATCTAAGAAATCAAAAGCTGTATGTAAATTTGTGTTAAAACATGTTAATTTGCTTATCTTAGATTATGATTTGCAAGGCACTAACGAATATACAACAAGTGGTTGCGCAGAGGTTCATTATGTCATATTCTGAGAGACCTATTATCTTTTCTAATGAAGTTGAAAGTCTTAGTAAAGCTACTGTCTCTAATAAATTTAATAAAAAAATATTAAACAGGTACAAGTGTAGAAAACTCTTTTTTGCTAAACAATGACATAAATCCCATGTCCCTCTGCATTTTTTTACCTCCTGACCAAAATGTCTGTATCGTGTGGGCAATTAATAGGGTTCTTGGGAGTCCTTGAGCACAGACTACACTATTAGGAAATAGTTCCAGTATCCTTAGACAGGGATGATTGTCCTCTGTGTTTCTGCATGTCACGTTATGTTACCCCCTATTATAAAAAATCTTCACCTAGCATTAAATATGTATATTACTTCTCTGTTTCATTAGGCTGTATGTTCCGTGAAAGAAGTTTTATTCATTTTGCATTCTTACTTTTTATGCCTGACCTATAATGAACCTGCAAAAATGCAGATGAAAAAACTGGATGTAGTTCCTGGCCTTCCAATTTTCAGTTTGAAGTAGATTAGCACTTACTTTTGCTTTTGGCACTGTTCTGCCTTTCTGCATTTTATAATTGATGCAATGCCTGGAAAATGCTTAATGCGATGCCCGGCACAGAGTAAACAAAACTATGGAGACAGTAAAATGATTAATAGATGCCAAGAGTTGATGTGAGGGTTACGGGATGAATAGGTATAGCGTACCTCTTTTAGGGCAGTGAAAATACTCTGTGTGATGCTATGATGATGGATTTGTGTCGTTATACATGTGTCCAAACCCATAGAATGGGCAATACCAAGCGCAAACCATGATGTAAGCTATGGACTTTAGGTGATTATGATGTGTCAATGCAAGTTCGTCAAATGTACTGCTTTGGTGGGGATGTTGATAGTGGGGGAGGCTGTGCATGTTGGGGGCAGGGAGTATATATTATAGGAAATCTCTGTACCTTCCTCTTAATTTGGCTGTGAGCCTAAAACTTCTCTAAAAGATAAAAAGTAAGTAAGCATGTAAAAAACTATTACAGGACTCATGTCTTATATAAAAACATATTTTGTTTTATGTACCATTTTGATTGCTGAACTAGGGTCTCATATATAAATTTTTAATTTATGTAAATATCATTAAAGAAATAACTTCTGAGATTTTCACAGATATGCAATAATATAATCAATAACTTTTCAGTCTGATTTTCATTCCAAATATTATTACTGTTAGTGATTGTCAAAGAAGTCAGATCATTTTACTATTCACTATCCTGTGTCTTGGGCACAGTAGAATGATTTTGATGACACTTCTTAAGCCAGAGGCAAGGGTTGCCTAACTCATCTTGATATGGGCGTGCAGATGAATCTGAACCATTTATTAATCTGGGCAAAATACAGAAGAAATGGCTAACTGTACTGACTTGTTTTCTCTTACCATTATTTATTATTACTATGAATTATTTATATGGAGCTGCATATAGACTGTAACATTTCTATTTAAATCTAGAGTGTTAGAGTGAAAAGAGACTTCTAAAAGGGACCTAGTTCAACTCTTTCCCTTTATACATGAGATAACAGAGACCCAGAATGAGAAAATGACTTGGTTAAACTTAAAAATATTATAAAAGAGTTGAACTTCCAAGAGCTAGGTTATCTGGATTCCTATAAAAATGTTCTAATTCATTTATTTTCCCTTTCAAATGTAATTCATTTTTTCCCACCAGCCTTATATAAAATATCAGAAACCAAACCATATTTTCATTGCCATCTACTGTATAAACTTGGGATAATATTTTCACAAGTCTATGTAAAAATAACTACAAATTTGTATATAATTAGTTTATTTCATTGGCTATAGTTCTAGAATAAAAATTCCTCATATGTTATATAGTTCTAGAATAAAAATTCCTCATGTGTTATAAAGATATTAATTTCATGGTTGTTTTACACATATTCCCATGAAATCCTTTGAGAGAAACTCTTTTGTTGTTTGACAGAATCCAAAGCTAATTTTGTCAGGCAGTTCATGGATTTTCTGGGTCTATGTGATGAAAAACAAGGAAAGAGGTAACTAATTTAAGTAGTTTCACTTTACTTGATGAAACTAGGTAAAAGTAGGTAAAAGTGATAAAATGTGACCAGAACGCTAAAATCCTCCATTCTTACTGATTTAAGTGCTAGTGTAAGAGGCCCATGAAGGAGAACATGTGCTTCTCTAACTTACCTTTATGACCATAGTGCCTGGTCAGATGCCTAGCACATAGTAGAGGCTAATCAATTTTGTTTCATTAATTATCCCTAACATTTATTTAATACTAGGTTTAGATTCAAGTACTATTTAAGAGGAATATTCTATTGTATTTGCAATATACTGTGCATATATATTATCCATTTCTTATTTGAAATATCATAACAACTCTTTGAGATACATTTGATTGGTATTTTTTAAATGAGGGTTTTGAATATCCAAGGGGTTAGGGAATTTGGTCAGATTCATGACTGAATTAAAGGATTACAGGCCACAATTTGATTTTTTGGAAATATTTATTTTTCGTTGTATATCAGGCACTTGACAATATTTGTACAATACTGGATAAAAATAAATAAAGTGATTCATGTATTTATCAAACAATATGAAAGCCCACTTCTCATATTCCAAATACCAATTGTTTGTTGCTGGTATATATAAAATCAATTGATTTTTGTACATTGGCTTGTACTTTGCAATCTTGCTATGGTCACTTATTAGCTCCAGGGTTTTTTCTCCTCCTCTTCCTGTTTCTTGTTCTTACTCTTGTTCTTCTTTTCCTCCTTCCTCTCCTCCTCCTCTGCCATCCTCTTCTCCTTCATGTTGATGAATATTTGGGATTTCCTACAAGACAAACATGTGATCTGTAACATAACAACAGTTTTATTTTCTTCTTCCCAATCAGAATAGCTTTTATTTCCTTTTCTTGTCATTGCACTAGCTAGGACTCCCAGGACAATATTCAATAGGAGATGTGAGAGAGGATATCTTTGACTTGTTTTTGATTTAGAGAGAAAGTATCCAGTTTCTCATGATTAAATGTTTGGGGAAAGTTTTTTACATGTTCTTTATCCAGTTAAGGAAGTTACAATTTGTTTCTAGTTTGCTAAGAGTCTTTTTTTTTTTTTTAATCATGAGTGAGTGATTAATTTTGTCAAATACTTTTCAGTGTCAATTGATATGATTCCATGGTTTTTCTTTTTTAGCCTTTACATTGATTGATTTATGAATGAAATAAATCCTTACATTCCTGGGATACCCACTTGGTAGGGATGTATAGCTTTTATACATTAGATTTGCTTTACTAATAGTAATTTGAAGATTTTTCAATCTCCATAAAATATACATTTTTCATATTCCTTTCACATCCTCTTTTTGGTCTCCTCTGTTCATTTTAGCCTTCCATAAGTACTCCTCCTTAGCAAGAGCCTATATCTTACAGCTATTTGAGTAGTAATCAACTATTTTTATTCTGAAATTGTGTTTGTGTGGTGGTAATATATGTGAGAGGGTAAATGTTCTATAATTTTGTGAGTAAATGTTAGTCGTTTAATGGGCCTTTGCCTCTGGAATGTAATCTTTACATGTTTTGTTCTGTGGTTTAGCTTGCTTTTTTTCTCATTAGGTAAAATAGAAAGGCTAGATGATGCTGCAGTGATAAGAATGTCCTTCTTCATTTGAGGTAAGCCCTGGTATTTTTTTCCTGGAATGTAGGCCTTTTTTGGATCAAGAATGATCTGGGCATATTTCACAATGAATGCTCTTCTACTTCTAGAGCTAAATGATCTTTCTTGGATCTTTACACTGATAACCTAGTGGGCTGCCTTAGAGATAAAGCTCCTGAATGTGTGGGGAACTTCTGGAGGCCCCAGTCCTCAGGAATTTCTCACTCTCACACTAGTCCACATCCAGCCCCCAGCAATTGATCAAAATTACCACTTTAGTGTACCTACCAGTTTATGTGTCCAGTGACTTCTGCGCCAGATAAGATCTTGGTTGCGATTCTCTAGATTCATTGGTCTTTCCAGGTTTTAGTGTGGCAGTTTGCACTGCGATTTTAGTTCTTTAATGGGTCTGAGAAAAGTGGTGAGATGAAAGAGGGGAACTTAAGGTAACTTCTAGGTTTGAGACTTAAAGAACTTGATGAAACATTTCCTGCATTGGGGAAACTGGGATTGACAATCATTAGTAGAAAGAGTAGAATACCAAGGAGTGTGTTGTGGACATGCTAATTTGCAATGTCTTAGATATTCAGATGAAGGTGCTGTTGGATATGTCAGTCTGAAATTCTGAGAAGAGGGTAGGGCTGGAAATATTAATTTGGTAACCATAAATATAGAGAGAACTTCAGAAAAAAAATCCAAGAAGAAAGTCTTCTTTGATGAATACAGAAATAATGTTAAATTGTGTCCTTTCCTTGAACAAACAAAAAAAGGATCTCCTGGAAGTAGCAGAAAGCATTTAGTGTGCAAAATTCTGCAATGCAAAACTAATGGGAAGTTATAAAGTGCAGAGTATAGTCCAACACTGACTGGGTAAAAGGTTTTAGGGAGAATTTTCTTCCCTCTATTAAGTGTATACTATCTAACTTCTTCCACAAAGAACATATTCCAGAGAACATCATTTCTACTCATTTATATTAAAATAGAAGAAAGAGCAAAAAGAATTGAAATGTATGCACTTTAGAAAAGGCACATAAAGCAGAACAATTTTTAACTTGAAAGGAGCAATTCTCACCTGTGGCACTACTGTTTATTCAGTAATTTCCATTTTTTACCACCTGCAAGACTGAAGTGACCTTATTTTAAAAGATTCAAAAATAAAAGATAATACAATATCAAGAGACTAAATATATCATTCAAACCAGAAGAGAACACAGGGAAATGTAAACAGGACCTTTGAAAGTCATTTTCTTTTTCTTTCTTTCTTTCTTTTTTTATAATGGGTTTCATTGTTAACAAGGGTATCTTGTTTGGCTTACATATCCGAATGGTATGGAAAATATTCCTAAATTCTAGGAGGTTCAAGTTGCCATGATTTCTGACTTGGTTCTTTGTTTTTTTTCTGCCATGTCTGGAGTTTCCTTGATGCTCTAGACCAAGGACTTATATAGGCAACCTAAGTGAGTTCAAGAACAGGGGAAAAGATTGTGAATGTGAGGAGTGGCCATAGGGGATGAGATGTCTAGAATTTAGGGCCTGTGATGAATAAAGTGTCAATGATCTGAAGAGTTGTAATATTTTGCTTCATTCCAACATGAAATGGGGACAAACCATTCTTATGGGTACGCATACCCCTGTGCTCTGCAGCCCTGGAGTCTTAACTTGCACAAAGAGGATGAGCCTTGGCTATTCACCAGCCCCCTCACCATTTCACCCACCTTTCTGCATAATCTATATAGACTATGTACCAGTCAGATGAGACAAATGAGAGAATCACAAAGATATGCACTTAGGTTGTCTCTCTATAGCCTAAATGATTAACTGTTAGAATAATTTTTGGAAATAATTAGAATAGGCTTGTAGGATTCCTAGGATTGTGGTTAGAGTCATGCTCTTTACAGATCCAGAATCTATTTTATTCCTTTGTTTCTACTTTGTGAACTTTTGCCATTATAAGGTCCCCTTTCCCTTGTAGATTGTTGCTGGTAAATTTTTAACTGATTTTACTATTGGGTTGTTTGAAAAGTCATGAGGTATTTTTGCAATGAAAAACAGAAAAAATACGTCATGACTTTTCCGACAACCCAATAATATTTGGTTTTTGTTTGTTTGTTTGTTTTGAGATATTGGACAGTAGGTTTTCAGTTGTATATTACTCTGCCATGTTTATTCTTTATCCCCTCAAATTATCTGTAAATATAATAGTTGCCATAAAACAAATGCTAGAAAATAAAAGTTGCTGAAACTATGCAGTAAACTGAAAAGTAAGGTGCTATATATGTGGGCAGAATGACAGCCAGCTCCTCTCCATGATCACTCCTTGTGCAACAGTCCCATGAATGCAGGGGGCATGATAGCAGCCAAGGTTATATAATGCATGGCACAAACATCATAAACACCTTCTCATTAAGAATCATCTAGATAATGCCATGACTGATTACTTTATTTGCCAAGAGTAACTACAAATGATGAGCCTTCAATATAGTACATAACTCAAGGAGATCGGCTAACAACATATTGAGAAATTAATTACATCAGACCCGTTTCATCCTGGAGGCAACAAACATTCATGGTTTGGGGATTTCCTTAACATCTATACCTCTGCTTATATTACATTCTAAGGGCTTACAGATTTTCTCATTTACCAACAAAGGATACAACAGAACACCTTTCAGACCAAAGAAATAATTTTACAGTAAATGAAGTATGAGAATGACTGAGTGGTCATAGGCTCTACCTATTATTCCATATATTGTGTCATCAGGGAAAAAAACTGGTCTAAATAGAACAATGTAATAACTTATTGAGAGCTTTATTAAACTACTACCTTACAAACAGTACCCACTATATGGTACACTAAATGTACCAAGCCGGTAAACAACATCTAGGTCTGCTTCCTCAGTATCTAGAATAGCAGGTAAAAGGACCAAAGTCTAGAGATAGCATTGGCTCTTTATAACATCAGTTCCAGAAACCTACTTGAGAATTTGTATTTCCTACATTGTGAATTTCGTATCTGCCAAATTAGAGGCTCTGTTTCCCAGCAGGGAAGAGTTGCTCACTACAGGAGATACAGTGAGACTTTCACTAAGCCTGGATTTATGACTACTGCCTGGCAATTATCAACACCTCATGTCAGTGGGTCTGCCTTTGTGGGGTAAACCAAGCTAAGGCATACTTTTTATTTAGTGTAGCGTCAAACTATATGTCCTCTTGAAAATGCTCATGTTTCAAGAAGGCTTACAGATGTCAAGACACATTAAAATCTGTTGCAATTTCCAAAATCGGACTTTAAATATCCATACAGTAAAATAACTATTTTGAAGACATTGTATACTTAATAAAAGAGGAACAAATTCTAACTGATCAAATTGAAGTACAGGTTTTACTTTATTTTATCACTGATAAAAGATTGCATAGATGTAAGTGGAAGATTTAGTTAATCTAGCACAAGTTAGTTAAGACAATTTTTATTTTACTAAGATGGTGTTAGGTTATTATCATCACAGTTCTATAGGGTATCATATTTTGATAACAAAATTTGTTGCGACTATGAACAATCTAAACCTAAATTAATGATGACTTTCAATTTTTACTATAATCCACAGCAGAAAATGCATTTTACATCTTTAGAACACACACACAGACACACACACACAGACACACACACACACACACACACACACACATACACGATACATTTCTTTAAATAGTCTTTACATTTTCTGCCTTGTAACTAGCAGCAGAAATTAGGAAGAGTGTGAGATGACATTCAGCTATCCAGTTGGTGACCATCTTTCTAGTCCTGAATCTAAAATTGTAGAGTAGAATTTTTTTCCCCTGTGAGGAGGAATTCCATGTTAATCAGAAGATATGGGCAAACCATTCTAGTGAAATGATGCCTTCATTTTAAAAGACATATGTAGCTTGTTTATGAAAAATTAAGTAACTCCCCCCTACCCTGCTCCGGAACCTATTTCTATAGCTCTTCTAAGCCAATGCCCCCTGTATTAGTCAGTTCTCAGGAAAAACCGAATAAATATGATTATATATACATATGTAGCAGGAATTGGCTTACATGATTATGGAGGCTGAGAAATACCACAGTTATTCTGCAAGTTGAAGAACCAGGGAAGCTGGCGGTATAAGTCAGTCTGAGTCTGAAGGCCTGAAACTAGGGGAGCTGATGTCTGAGGGCAGAAGATGGGATGGATGTCCTGCTCAAGAAAAGAGCAAATTTGCTCTTCCTCCACCTTTTTGTTCTACTCAGGTTCTCAGGACCCTGTCTGATGCCCACTTGCAATGGTAAGAGCCACCTTCTTTCTGCAGATTCAAAGGCTATTCTCATTCAGATACAGCCTCACAGACACACAAAGAAATAACATTTTACCAGCTACTTGGGCATCATTTACCCAGGCAAGTTGACACATAAAATGAACCATCACACCTGCTAACTTTGAATAGAGATGTCCTACACCACAGTGCTTACGTTTTTATTTTATTTTATTTTCATGGAAACAATAACAGAGCAGCAATTTGGAGTGAATGCTTCCTCTTTGTTTTTCCAAAATGTGTGATACCTGTATCTACATATCCATATTTAAATTCCTCTTGAAGTGTTTGACACAATGTGGTATCTGTGGCATACAATACAGGTATTCTTTCTCTGCCTTCTACCCTGCCTTGTATAGAAAAAAGCAAATGCTCCTTGCATAAAATAGATCTGTGACAGCCATGCAAAGCAGACTTTCTTTACCTATAATTCTGACAGTTCATTTGCAAGTCAACAAATAGATTCTAGTCTGGTGATAGATAAAAGAATATGCTTTCCTTTTTCATTGCTTTCCTCCTCTCTAAGATTTGATATTTAATTATATATTTATTGGGTCTTTCATTACATTTGAAAGGCAGAGGATAGATGCCATAAATCCTAATCAAACGAAAATCAAGACACCATGTAATTAAACCAATTTGAAATGGTTGCTTCAAGAAGACATTTTTGTGTAATGGGAGTAATAATAAGCAGTCTATTCTCTGAATCTGAACACCCAAAATAGATGAATTACAAGTATTTTGACAAAGCATTCTTTTATTTACGGTGTCCTCATTAATCACCTAGCAAACAATGTTGTTGACAATTTCATAAAAAATGCTTAAGAGACATTTGGATAGAAATTATTAAATCATTTGTATGTTTCTTTTTGTGTGTATATGCTAATTTCACAAGATAGCTGAATGTCTATGGAAAGAGTATGTTTATAATTTGAAATTCTGGCAGCATTTTTTATTATGAGCCTTTCAGCAGTGACCCATTTGTAGTGTACATATATCAGGCTAGTGTGCTAATGTGTCTTAGCTAATTTCATAGCAAATTCCCTGTTTAGCCACATCCTCCCCAAAGAAGGTTCATGCACATTTTGGTTTATGTGTCAAAAATCCCATTAATTTACTGCTCACAATACATACAAGTATATGTAAATTTCTCCTATAGCTTTTTTTAAATTTAGTTTTCTACCCTGAGATTATTTCTGTTGGTGCCCTCAAATGTGAGCTCACTGAATATATTTGCCATTCCTTAATTTTTATGTAGTTATCTATATATGAACTGGTAGCTATTATGTATTAGATGTTCACTAAATATATATTGAGTTAATTATTCAGGGAGTAACTGTGAAGGAACTTGGATTATTTTATTTATTTGTTAAATCCCAAAGTTCACAGAAAATGGTTTAAGACATTCTTTCTTGAGTCAGCTGCCAAACATAAAGAATGAAAGAAAAGAAAGAAAAGGAAGACACATTTATCATCTCTCAATTAATATTTGTTTAATTATTTTCCTCGTTAATCTGTGAGCATTAACCCAAGTAATGTGTTCAAAATTTACTTGGGTTTACCCCCTCCTGGTTAATTTTATTTATCCTGTTTTGAATATATGCATAATTCATATGGATTTAAAAGACAGAATTATACCACAGTGTATACTCTGAGAAGTGTCACACCCTTATCTCTCTATTCTTTCTCTATTGCTCCCATTCTCTACTCTTCTACCCAGTTCCACCCACTCACGCCTGTAGGTAATCAATCTCATTAATTTTTGATTTATTATTCCTGTGTATGTATATATGTATGTATGTACATATGTATTATGTATGCATGTATGTATTTATGTATATATGCATTTTTTAAAAAGATTTTTATTGGGGAATTGGGGTGACGGGAACAGTGCTGGGGAATTGGGGGAAGGGGAACAGACAAGTTGCTGTCGTTTTGTTCTTCAATCTAGTCGTGGAGCACGTTGCTTCACTGTCCCAAGTTGGCACCATCATTGTGCTCTTCCCGGCGAGGCACATTAGTCGCCGGCTTCTGGACGGCCGCTCACTGCGGCTGCTGGCCGCTCACGCTGGCTGCTGGCTACACACGGTAGCCCATGGCAACCCACTGCCACAGGGGCTACAGCATAAGCCATCGCCAGCGACTCACGGCAGCCCAGCTCCAGGTTGAGCTGTTGTTCAGCATCTTAGCTGTAGAGGGCAGTGCCACTGGCCCTCATATGTGGGATCCGAACTGGGGCCCTCTGGCATCCCAAGCCAGTTCTTAACCATCACGCCACTCAGCCGGCCCTGTATATATGCATTTATTTTCTCTTCCTGTTTACACAAAAAGAGCATGGTATAGATATTCTTTTGCACTTTCTTTGTTTCATCTCACAATATAGCCTGGAAATCACTTTTTGTCAGCTCCTAAAGATATTCTTATTTTACAGCAGGACAGTACGCCATTATGTGGATGTACCAAATCTTTTTCAACTACTCTTTTACATTTATGCTTTGAAATTGTTTATAACACATAGAGAGTATAAACTCTACTACTATGAATAACTTTGTGCAAATGTGTTTTTATATCATCAGAGATGCATCTTCATAGTAAATTGCTAGATGTAGGTCAGAAGCTAAGCCCATATGTATATTTATTAGATAATGCAAAATGCCCTTTCATAAGCATTTTCTAATTTATGTTAACACGCGACATGTATAATAGTGCTTTTTTCCCTCAGCCTCAACAGCGGTTTTTAATTATTTTTATTTTTTTAATCTCATTTTAGAGATGAGAAATGATATCACTGTGTAACTGAAATTTACTTTTTCTACTTGTGTGATTAAATATATTTTCATATGTTTAGAACCATCCATATGTATGTGTGTGTGTGTGTGTGTGTGTGTGTGTGTGTGAATTGTCTGTTAATCTTTCTAACCTATTTTTCTATCACGAACCCATGAATTTAAAAAAATATTAACAGCTTTAAGATATAAATCACCCATTTGGAGTATACAATTTAGTGTTTTTTAGTATATTCACCGGGTTGTGTAACCATTACCACAATCAATTTTATAACATTTTTATCACTTCCAAAAGAAACTCTGAACCCATTAGCAGTCATTCTCCATTTACCCTCACTCCTTCATTCCCCATCTCTAGGTGACCATTAATATATTTTCATTGTCAATGGATTTGTCTTTTCTAGATATGTCATATAATTGGAATCATATAATATATGTCTTATGAGCTGCTTCTTCCACTTAGCATAATGTTTTCAAGCTTCATCTAAGCTGTAGCATGTATCAATACTTCTTTTTTATTGCCAAATAATGGTCCACTGTATGGATATAACACATTTTATTTATCCATTCATCAGTTGATGAATGCTTGCACTGTTTCTGCTATTTGGTCATATGAATAATGCTGCTACAAATATTCATGTACACATTTTTGTGTGGATGTATATTTTCATTTTGGGGGGTATATACCTAGGAATGAAATGGCTGGATCATAATATAATTTTGTTTTGAAGAACTGCCAAGCTGTTTTCCAAAGTGACTGCATCAATTTATATTCCTATCAGCGGTGTATGAGGGTTTCAATTTCTCCACATTCTCACCATCATCATAGAGGGTATGGAATAATATCTCATTGTAGTTTTTATTTGCATTTCTCTGATGGCCAATGATGTTGAACATCTTTTCATATTGGCCATTTGTATATCTTCTTTAGAGAAAAGTCTTTTCAGATTCTTTGCCCATTAAATAAAATTGACTTTATTTTTTGAAGCAATTAGATTCACAGCAAAATTGAGAGGAAGATGGAGACATTTTCCATCTATTCTGTGATCCCACACATGCATAGTCTCCCCATAAGCAACATTCCCCATCATTATGGTATATTTGTTATAATCAATGAACCTATATTGACGCATCATAATCGTGCAAAGTATATAGTTTACATTAGGTTTCAATGTTGGTGCTGTACATTTTATGGGTTGGGCAAATACATAATAACATGTATCCACAATAATAGTATCATGTAGAGTTGTTTCATTGCCCTAAAAATCCTCTATGCTCTGCTTCTTTATCCCTCCTTCCCCCATAAACTCTGGCAACAACTGATTCTTTTATTGTTTCCATACTTTTGTGACTTCCAGAATATCATGTGGTTGGTATCACATAGTATGTAGCCTTTTCAGATTAGTTTCTTTCACTTCATAATATGCATTTAAGTTTCCTCCAGGTCTTTTCATGACTTGGTAGCTAATTTCTTTCTTTTTCTTTCTTTCTTTTTTTTTTAAAGATTTTATTGGGGAATTGGGGAAGGGGAACAGACAAGTTGCTGCCCTTTCATTCTTTAATCTAGTTGTGGAGGATGTCGCTTCACTGGCCCATGTTGGTATTATCATTGCGCTCTTCCTGGGTGAGGTGGTCACACACCGGCCATTGGACGGCTGCTCATGGCAGCTCACTGTATCTCACAAAAGCTCACTCCCACTGCCGGCCAGCCCCACTGCAGCCCCACTGCAGCCTACATGGTTGCCGGCAACTCGTGGTAGCTCAGCTCCAGGTCGAGCTTTTGTTCACCATCTTAGCTGTAGAGGGCGCAGTGTTACTGGCCCTCATGTAGCATTCAAAACGGGGCCCTGCTGCTCAGAGCTGGCATCCCAAGCCAACTTCTAACCAATGTGCCACTTGGCCGGCCCACTAATTTCTTTTTAGCATTGAATAATATTCCCTTGTCTGGATGTTCCATAGTTTATTCATTCAACTACAAGAGGATATTTTGTTAGCTTACAAATTTTGGCAATTATGAATAAAGGTGCTAAAACATCCATATGCAGGTTTTTGTGTGAACATAAGTTTTCAATTCCTTTGATTAAATATCAAGGAGTGAAATTGCTGCATTGTATGTTAAGAGTATGTTTAATTGTATGAAAAATTGCCAAACTGTCTTCAAAATGGCTCTACTGTTTTACATTCCCACAGCAATGGAGTTCCTGTTGCTTCATATCCTTGCCAGCATCCATTAATTTTTGAAGAATAAAATAGTAATGATCCAAATGGCTTTCTGTGGATATTTATTTTCTAAAACTCATTGTACTTCACTTGACTCATTGTCAAGTTAATTTGCAAAAGTATCTAATATAGTAATCTGAATAAGGTTAGGTTTGTAGTCTTTCATAAACTGTGTGAATTACCTAGTGTGATTTGCACTACTGAGTAGAGCCAAAGAATGCATTATGAATCAATCTATATTCAAATTTAGAGCTTTCCCAAATATGAAATATTCATGCTGCAAATAAATACACTTTGGGGAAACTAAGCTAGTAATACATTATCTCTTTTAGATGGGCAGTAAGCCATCCATGTTCCAGTAACTCTGCATATGAATTAATAGGTATAAATGTATTAATTTGAAATTTGAGTAATTGTGTGCATGTTAGAGAGTTTCAGTGGCATTACATAAACAAATTTCAGTATATGATTAGAAAGTTCAATTAGTCTTTTGAACTATACTACTTATACTATGATTCGTAGCTTAACATTTTTATTAGTATCATAATCTCTGATTAATTATTTATCTATTTTTCTTTTCTCTGTTAACGTAGTAGTAAAATGATGTGCATTTCTTCTATTAAACTAAGAAAATATATTTACCCATATGATATCCTAGGCTGATTTTCTAAGTGCTATCTTGAAAAGACAAAAGTGAAAAATGTGTGGTTTATGTCTGGAAACTTCTGAAATTTTCAAATGTTAATAAAGATATGTAGATGCAGTTTCCCCAAAATTGAAGTATTTGAAATACCAGAATTATTTATAAGGACAAATGTGAGAGTTGCCTCAATATTTGAGTAAATAATACTTTTAGAGGATAAACAAATATATTTCTCATTAATTAGAGAATGACTGGGCTTGTTCCTTCTATAGCAATATAGTAGAAAGTTGCTTTAGTTTTGGAAAGGAGGCACTTTTCACAGGTCGAGCTTTTGTTCACCATCTTAGCTGTAGAGGGCGCAGTGTTACTGGTTATTGGTTTTCTGACCTTTGACTCTTTTTTAAAATTTTTATTAAATTTGTTGGGGTGACACTGATTAGCAAAATTATATAGGTTTCAAATGTACATATCTCTAACACATCATCTATATATTGCATTGTGTGTTCACCACCCGGAATCAGTTCTCCTTCCATCACCATATATTTGATCCCCTTTTCCTTCTTTTATCAACTCCCCTCCAGCCTTACCCTCTGGTAACCACTAAACTGTTGTCTGTGTCTGAGTGTTTGTTTGTTCCTCTTGTTTGTGTGTTAACCATTGACTCATACTGATAGTTGAGCTTCAAGGAAAGATCAGTGGATTTAAAATTGTTAGATCTGATAGATCTGTGATTCTGCAGATAAGGAACTCTGTTGCTTAGTAGCAGTTTGACAGAGAGTCCTTAAGTTAGACTCTCTAGGTATTTGAATAGGGTTATGTGGGCATTAACTTTGATTATTTTAATTCCATTATTTAACCACAATCAGTTTCCAGAGAGTGGTATTGAAAATATAAGATCATGTAAGGAAACAATGCTTATTTAATTTTTGTTATTTGTTAACTAACAATAGTATCAGATACTTCATAGAGTTTTTGGAAGCATTAATTTAGGCAGTGTTTTCAATATGATGAGCACATAGGAAATAAATGCAAGTGACTATTATTGTCATCCTAAACATCGAAATCCTCATTGTAGTTTGTTTTAGGCACTGCTCTGTAAAGAATTTTGCCTTTGTGAAAAATCAAGTAAGGATTCTAGATCAGTAAATGTTTATCCTTAGTAACGTATGTGCAATATATTAATATATTTGTAATGCATACCCATGTGTGTCTATATAGAGAGATACAAATATATAAAATCATGCCTGTGTTTACTCTATAATAAACAATTTTAAAGTGGAATAGAAGCATAGCTATAAATAATGGGTATAAATAGGAGTATAGTTATAAATAAGTAATTAAATAGTGATTATTTACAGCTCACAGGCAGCGTTTGGGTTTTCTACCTGAAGCCATCGCTTTTAAAAAATTTTAATCATCAGACATCCTTATGTAGAGTTTAGCTTATGAGGAAGCAGAGGCCTTCCTAATGTGTTCCTGTGGTATGCTTAGGGCAGGCAAATATGTGGAAAGTTATTTCTCTTAGGAATTAAGTTTAATCAGAAAGTCTGCTGGCTGCCAAGAAGCCTGGGTCTTAATATTTGAGGCAGGTAACTTTCCGCTGGAGCGGTCCTCTGCGGATATGGTGGCCTGTGAGGTCTGTTTGGTCAGCCAAGTGAGTCTTAGGTACTGTCTTTCTGGCCCTGTTCAACCCTTTTAGAGAGTTCACTTCCTTCTGCTCTAAGTGAGCAGGCCTCTATGTAAAACAAACCTCTTTTATTTCCTCACTTTTTACCTTCCCCAGTCTTTCGTAAGGTTTTCCAGTTTTCCACCGCATCTCCCTCTAACCCCTTTCATTCTTCAGCCCCATTTCAGTTTATCATCTTGACTTGACATATAAATTGGTGACATTTCAGATTCAGACATTGTTTCTCCTCCATGGCATGGCATCATTAGGACTAATCAGTCGTAAGCAACTCTTTTATTAAATAGTTATGGCAGCAGGTCAAGGCAGCCACATACAGGCATGCCTGAACCCTGCGTGGACTCTACCACTGTTGCTGGAAGGCAGCCATTGCCATGAAATAATATAAATTTTTCATTCATGATGCTCAGGATTTGAGTCAGATATTGTTCTCACACCTTTTGCTCAAACGTGAGGATACAGAGTAGCACTCATTCCTCTCACTTGCTTCAGGGCATCACACAGACTGAAATCTGCCTCTCAAAATTATTTACGAACAGGGAAACCCTGAGAAAAATTGTCAAATAATTGGTTCAATTTTGTCCACCGTTCCTCTCTGTTTTCATCTTCCCATTTTTAGTGCATGAACCTTTCTTCCCACGTACATGTTCCCTTGTGACAACAAAACCCCTGCCATCCGGAGGCATTCTGCCAATGCCTAGGAAGCACCTCTTTTTATAGTCTCTTTCTGTATCATAAAACTTTAATTTGCAACATTGATTTGTTGAAGTGAGTATTCCAACAGGGAACTTTGTTATAATTATATAACTTATTCACATTTTAATATGGATTCCTTAAGTTTCAATGTGTAATTGAAGAAATTCGTCTCTGTTGATTGGCATTTATCGTACCATGAAAAGAAAGATCTGAAGGTGATTGTTCACAACCACTTAATTTTGCTATTTTGTATTTACATTTTTGTATTTACATTTTATGACAGTCTTACTAAGGTGATGATTTGAAATCAAACCAGTTCTTAAGATTCCCCAAACTCTCATTTCAGTTCACAGGTGGAGAAGGATACAGGATATTAGTCAGTTTAAAAGCAGTTTGTTTATTTGTTTAATATTATGCTTTATGGCCATTTTATAAATGTATAAGCTAGTTGTAATTTGCATGGACTCTGTCAGGGCTCCACTTTGGTATACTTTAATTCTGTGAGAGGACTTTGTTTTTTCTTCAAGATGTTGCTGAAAGAACTTTTGAAAGGTGGGGATGAGAAAGACAAATGCCTTTCTCAGGCCTTCCAGGAAACCTAAAGGGAGGCAGCCAGGAGAGGGTGCTGACAGCAGTTTCTGTGCCACTTAGATTTCTGTAGAACATTTAGGAATACAAATTCAGAGCAATAGACAGAAATTCCAGCAATTGCTGGTGGCGAGAATGAGATTCCAGCATTTCATGTATCTACATTTATATCAGAAAGACTGACCCAATATAACACTCAGAATCTCAGACTATAATCAGAGTCAGCACAGTGATAATGATAAGTGGCTATGGACTGGTTTTAAGCAGGAGTCACCATTCTAGTTACCCCTAGGTAAAGGCTGAACACTACCCTAGTAAGGGAGGATTTGTAGGTAATATCAGTATCTCACTGTAGCTATACGTTATCTAGTTCCTAGAACCAGCAAAATCCTTAACTGATAACGCTGTATTACTTTATTTACATATATTCATGATTCGTAAGTATCCACTGACCACCTACATCAAAATCACTGTGGTTCATGCTTAAAATGCATATTCTTGTGCACCACCAAAACGTTCTGAATTAGAATCTATGGAGTTGTAGCCTGCCCAAGCTGCATTTAAACATGCATGCCGGGTGATTCCTGTGCATACTAAAGTAGGTAAATCACTGGCATAACACTGGCACAGCACAAATCCTTAGAATAATTAAGTGATGTAAGCTATTATCCCCATTTTACAGTAAAAAGGTTACGGTTGAGAGATAATATGATCATTATCGTTCCATTAGTGAGAACCTGTGCTAGTATTTGAACATACAGGACTGCCTACAAAACAGCTACAAGCGCTGTGACATAATGGATGCTGTGCAAATTGAATGCTACTTAGATGGCAAACTACAAAAACACATACTTATTTGAATGTACAAATGAAGATCATGAATTTTAAAAGCTAATTTTAATTTAATTGTTTGCATATTTTCCATTTATGTTTCATGTCAATATATTTGTTTTCATTATAACTGCTATCCAATCAGGTATAATTAAATAGAAATTCTTAAAGAGGTCCAACAGACAAGTGCTCTTGACCCTTGACACATATTTCATATACTTATAAAAGCAGGTCAGAAGTTGGTACTTTGATGTATATACCCACAGAGAACAGAGTTTTCCATCTACTTCTACCACTCTTAAAATTTGTCAGGTAGACAGGGAAGACCAAAAATGCTTTGGAAAGATATGGAGTTAGCCTTGGAGTTAACTGCTTGATGCAACTGCCAGAATGCAGACACAGTGGACAAGACAATGGTGGTGGCAACAGCTTCCCTGCCTTGATTGGTTAGAATACCTAGTGGCAATTGCACTTTTTTGGCTAAAAAAAATGAATAAGTTCTACCATTCCTGATTTGTTTATGTTGATACTGGGCAAGTGACACTGTACATGAAATTCAGTAGTCTAGGTATTGCAAATGATATCAGAACAGAAGAGCTGCTATTTCGACATGGGTTTAGACTCCAAAAATATAGCATTGGAGGCACTTAATTGGAAAATCATTGGAAGCTATGGAACAGAGGAAACATGTTCATACTCCCAAATCTCCACTTTCCACATCTCAGAAGGCAGAGGTTTCAAACAAGGAAATAATTTCCTTTGAGTTTGGCCCTGTGACTGGTTCACAGATAAATCATAATTATGGGAGACTACAGTTTTCAGAATATGATGTTTTTTGTTTTTTTTTTTTAAATTTCCCTGGCTGAAATGGAATAGCAATACTGATTTTGATTGTGATAAGTAAAATAATCTTTGATGAAGCCTTCTAGATGGTTTGCACACATTTTGCTTGCTTTCTTTCCAGTTTTAGGGTCTGTCAAAGAAATACTCTGTTTATTTGTAACATCACCTTCTTGCTGATAAGAGAGAGAATTAAGTAGGTAGAAAAGAGTTCTTTGGTTAGATCTAATAATCATTGATGGCAACATAAACTCAAATTAAAAAGATCAAGCAAAGAAGGGAAGCAGCCCTTCATTATTAGTAACCATCAGACATGTAGCGTTGTACTCATTTGCATGCTGATTATAGTAGTGAGCTTTTCTATAATCACTTAAAGGGAAGATAGTTGGGATGCATCATTTTGATGCAGTGGACATTTTGGAAACTAAACCATTTGTTTCCCCCTAATTTTCTTAATACATGATTGCATATTTTATTAAAATATTAACTACATAACATCTAATGTTTAATATATGTTTAATTAAATCTGCATTTAAAACTGTTAGTGAGTATTCTTGTGGAGTTATCTGCCCACCACTGTAATCCAAATACAGAGCATTGATAGACAAAATAGGAATAGATAACATTTAAAAGGTGGATATAAACAAAACAAGATAAACACTTCCTTGGACCAGAAGCTAAAGGATATAAAATGTTAAAGCCATGGTCTTGTCTTTTCTTTAACCTATAACAGGGAGAGGCTACCTTATCAATTATGGGGCATTATATAAATACAAGCAGTAATATCTGACTTTTAAGGCCTCCATTCACAGATAGGAGAGACTGATACAAGGTCCTGTAGAATGAAAGAGCTTTATTCTACTTAGAAGACCTGACCAGGCTCACTGCTGGAAATGAAGTTCATGCTCACAGCTCAAAACAGCAGCCAATATAGCTTTAAAGCAATAGCTTGGGCTAATGTGCCTATTGGGTGAAATATTGGCTTTGTCCTTAACCCAGTACCCAGGGCTGACTCTATAATTTGCCGGGCCTAGAATAAATGAAAATGTAGGCCACTAGTTAAAAACAAGGAAAAAAAGTGTCATCAAATATACCAAAATATACTGTAGCTTTTCCTTTCATCTGTGGTCTGTCTCTCAACTTGTACTTTATGGCATTCAATGTCCTAATCAAAGAAATATTAAAAATCTAAATTTTTCAAATAAATTTTCATATTCATCTTTATATTATGCAATGTCAATTTAAAATACAAATATAAAAGCATTTAACTTTTACACAAAAATTACAGAATTCATATTTCATAATATGTACATGCATTATATATTTTATTACAAAGGTGGAAGTGCTGCACGCAACTAATTCAACTATTATATTTAACCTATCAGTATGAGCACACTCTACCAGTATTCTCCATCTTCACTTACTAATGGGTAAGGAAGGACTAAAAGAAAAAGGAACTATGAGCTGCCTTATCTTTCTTTGCTTATGTTTTTATTTTCAGTTGGCTAATTCAGAGAAGTAACTTCCAAGTAAGAAAGGATATGATGAGTTCTGCGGTTGTTCACATTTCTTAGAACTCCCTTACCTTCTTTCTATATTTAAAGCAAGTTCTGATTGGAACAAAAAGCATGGCCTGTCAGGGCTGTCAATGCGTCTGCTTACACATAACACATTTACCTTGCACTCCTTTTGAATATTCTGGAGCTCCTAGTCACTGTGGGCTCAATGGAATTGGTTGTTTATGAGGCATCGGAAAATATATATGAGACTGGGGCAGCAAGGAACAGGGAGGTGCTTGCTGCACCTTTTTTCTCTCTCATACGCATGCTTCATTGTCCCTTCAGATTTCAATGGCAAAACACAGGTTGAAAGATAAAATTATTAAGAACTTCAAGACTGGGACAACAGAACATTAAACCAAGGGAAGGGCCTTCTGAGTTAGCTGCCCTGTGTGACTCAGGTTACTTGCCCAAGTAGCACCTCCTGCTACTGCTGCATTTGGGCAGGCTTTCTGAGTCCTTAGCATGACTCCTGGTTTGGACAGTGAGCCTTGGAGGCTGGTAGAGGAAGCTGCAAAGATAATAGAAGGGGAAGGCTGAACATCAAGATGAATTTAGAGCTTAGGAACCAAAACTTCCAAATACATGAGTAATTAAGGAACTTCTACAGTAACATTCTGGAAATTAATTCACTCTAGGAGATAAAAATAAGAGTAAAAATTTAAAGTAAGTTTGAAATAATTATAAGGTCTCAAAAACAAGAGAAATAATTCAGTGTATAAGCAGAAATAAGAATTACAAAATGATGAAGTAACAAAGAAGAGATGGATACATACAAACAAACAATTGGAAATCATCAAAATGGAAAATAAAATCATTCAAAAAAATTCATCAATGACATGAAATAACACCAGAATAGGAATAATTCAAGCATAAATTAGTGAATAGGAGTCTAATACTGAGAAATACATCAGATTGATGTACTATTTGTACTTATACATTCATACATATAAGTACATATATTACAGGTACTTATGAATAAATATAAGTATCTCCAAAATATTAATAGTTCCTTACACATTATGTGGCTCTTCACATACTATTTGGCTTCTCTAATATTCAGACTTTTTTCATCTAAAAGTCTTACTGAATATGGCTAAAACTTACAAGTACTTACAAGTGTGTGGTACATAATTAGCACTCAATAGATTTTTGTTAAATGAATAAATGAAGTTCCAAGCTAAGGAGATTACAAAATTTCCTTAAATCAAAAACTGACATTATAAATGTCAGGTTTTTAATTTTTATTTTCTACTTTGGCATTCTTAGGAATGAATTTTTTCTGTGCTGTTAGGGTAGCTTACCACCTTGGTTTTAAGATGAGTTATCAGTTCCCATCCTCACATAGAGGCCAAAACTGTGAAAGTATTGAGTTGTTGGAAAAGTCATGATGTATTTTGTCTATGTTTTTCAAAGATCATTTATTTATGTAAAGAACAAAGATCAATCAATGATATATTGCCCATTTTGTTCCATAACCTTTTGCCATCTTTCAGTGAGCTTCATAATTCCTCATTCATAGAAGGACCCATCTTTATTGGCGAAAAACTGAACAAGGTGCTGATTTACAGCCTCATCTGAATTGAATGTTATGCCACACAAAGAGTTTTGAAGAGAGCGAAACAAGTGAAAGTCTGACAGCGCAAGGTCAGGCGAATATGGTGGGTGTGGCAACACATCCCATCCAAGCTCCAATAATTTTTGACAGGTGATCAAACTTGCATGTGGTCTCACATTGTCGCAATGGAACACAACTCCTTTACAATTAACAAGCTCTGGATGTTACTGGATGATGGATTCATTCAAGCTCCCCAGTTGCTAACAGTACACATTTGAATTGATTGTTTGGTTCCTTGGTAGGAGCTCGAAAAACATGACACCTTTAAAATCCCACCACACTGAGAGCATAACCTTCCTCTGATGAATGTCTGCTTTCGATGTCATTTGAGGCGAATCATCACATTGGGACCAGGTTTGTGCACCACATTGTTGTAAACAATCCACTTCTCATCACCAGTTATCAGTTGCTTCAAAAAAGCATAATTTTCCTCACGTTTAATGAGCATATTGCAGAGGTTTATACGTGCCATCAAATGAACTTCTTTGAGTTAATGCAGAATCCAAATATCAAGCTTGCTTACGTATCTCAGCTTCTTCAGGTGGTCATGAACACTTGAATGATGGATGTTCAATGTTTCTGTAATCTCTTGTGAAACATGGGTTTGACTCGATCAATGCCTTTATTTTGTCGTCATCAACCTCGGTGGGCCTTCCTGACCCAGGAGCATCATTGAGATCAAAATCACCAGCATGGAATTTCGTGAACCATAGTTGGCACTGACGTTCTTGTAGAGCATTGTCACCATAAACTATGCAACTTTCCACAAGCTTGACGCACGTTCTTCCCTTTATGGAAGTAAAACAGTAAAATATTGCAAAAATGCACAATTTAGTCTTCCATCTTCAACTTGTAAAATCTCCAAAACTCAACAAAATCACTCAATTTTTTTTAGAATGAAGCTAGAACTATCAACTGTCAAATGACATAGCAATAACATAGATGCTAATGTCTCTAGTACTTCCAAAAATGAACTAGTGCCATCTGTCGCAAACATGCGTCATGACTTTTCCAACAACCCAATAGTTTTTTCCTCCCATGTCTTTCTATAAGTGAAGGAGCTTCTGAGAATAACTCTTTCTCAGATAGGTTTCTCTCACTATTTCTTTAGGCAGAAGCCCATTCATAAACAAATCATTTTCAAGATGAATTGCATTATATGTTTTTAGGTTTCTATTAACTTTTTATTTTCAAATAATTATAAGAGTCCCAGGAAGTTTAAAAAATACGGTCATTTTTGGAATGCCACATAACTGGAATTATATAGTATGTGAATATTTGCTCTTTTTTTCCACTCAGCATAATGCCCTTGTGATCATTCCAAATAGTTGTTTATATCAACAGTTTATTCCTTTTCATTGGTAAGTACCGTTTTGTAAAATGAATGCACTGCAGTTTGCTTAACTGTTCACCTGTTGAGGGGCATTTGGGTTGTTTCCAGTGTTTGGTTATAACAAATAACTTTGTGTACAGGTTTTTGTATGGATGTGTAATACCTAGTGACAAATGCTGGTTTGGGGTAAGCACATAGGGGATGCCTGATGTCATAGGAGCACCTAGGAAGAGTCTTCAACTTTACCATGGAGGGTAGAAGGTGCTACTGCAGACTCAAAGGGGTCGGCTTGCCTGCATGCATCCAAGCCCAAAGGAAACACCAGCAGGAGTTTGTAGCAAAGAAACTAAAGGTTTATTTAAGGAATTGGCGCTAAGTCCTGAGACACAGGTGAGCTAGTGCTCTCAAAAACCTGGTTCCCTGATGGCCTCTAGCAGCTAGGTGATATAAGGGAAAAATCGTTGATCATGGTTGCTCTGGGAGTTGGGGTCATGGGCTCTCCTGATTGGTCAGAGCTAAGGCAGGGAGCAACTGATCATGGCTGCAGGTCCTGGTGTCAGTCATGGCAGTGTTCTGTCAGGTTCCCAGGGGATGTGGTTCGTGGGACTGTTTTGCTCTCATGAATCCAGAGCTGAAACATAGCTGAGGCCAAGGTATTAGCTTTGTTGGATTGAACTCTTACTCATTGTTTGAGGTTTAGTTATTATATCCTAGTCATGGTTGATAGACCTGAAACTTTATTTTAAAATGAATTTGGTGTTGATCAGAACCTAATGTCCTAAGGGCTTAATGATTAAAAGGGGTGGACATACAGTGTATTTACAGGCAGGAGGAGCTAGGGAAAGAAAGCAAGGGAGTCATAGTTCTATCAGGGTAAACAAAGCCAGCTTGGGTTAAAGCAGAATGCATGCTGAAGAAGTGAAGCTCATGTATGGTTACAAAGGTTACATCTTAAAAGGAAGGACATGATTCTTCATAATACAATTAAGGCCAAAGAAAAAATCATTCAACTCGAGCTAAATATTGTAACTGTGCTAATTGGAATAAGCGATAAGCAGCTTGTAATGGATGATTTTCTAGCATATTTAGAAAAGGGTCTGATTTTGTTTTGTCTTTCCAGCTTGTATTATAAGGTCTACATTGTTTGTTTCTTTAATTACTTGATTGGCTAAGGAAAGCACAAACATAATCTAAGCTATCCCTGGGAGGCAGATTTCACATATACTCTATACCAGCAGAGTTTTTTCAAGTAGCTTATAAGCCAAGTCCATTATATAATTATTTTCTAGATTTTAGCTGGACCTTCCAATAGAACTCTAATTTTAAACTTCATTCCATGTTCTTCTGTTTCTTTCCTTAATACTTATATCAGGGAACTTCTGATTTACTACTGCCCTGTGAATATGTGAATGGGAGGAAACACAGGTCAGATACTAAGCATTATGTAAAAGTGTTCTGTGTGTGAATGCACAGGCATTAGGAATGGGATGGTGGCAGAACTGCTACGCAGTGAAGAGGAATCATTTTTACATGAATAAAATCAATGAATTATTAAAATGTGTGCCACCGAAATGATCAAATTCAATGGAATTGTTAAATGTTAAAGAACACATTTGTGGTTAGAGGATAGCATGAAAGACAAAGTAAAATATAACTCTGAAAAGCTAGGGCTCTAGTAAAATAAATGCAGTTTATTGGATGGATTGAAAAAAAACAACTCTATTATTGTTTTCCTTAATTTCCATGCTTAAAATTTTTTCATCTTAATAATATAACAAGATGTTTTACAGAGTATATCATAACTTATATGATCATTTGCTTTTTGATTCAGTTTAATATTAATATTTTAGTTGAGTACTGGTAGCATTATACCTGTTGTTGTAGATTGGGTTGTTGGAAAAGTCATGACATATTTTTTCTATGTTTTTCTTTGCAAAAATGCATCATGACTTTTCGGACAACCCAATATGTATTTTTCTCTATATGTTTAGATGCACATTTGCCAAAAAATTTTGTAGGTGTAGACATCTAGCAGGCATCCTTGATATATATTTTTCTTTTACTGCTGGCATCTCAGCAATCACCAAACCTGAGAGTGATAGCTCTGCCTCATAAATAGTCCTGTAGTGCTGCCATTTATTTCCATTTCCACTAACAACACCCTTCTGCAATCCACAATTATTTCTCCCCAGAATTACTGGAAGTCTCCAGACTAATCGCTGATGATGTGAGAAATGGTCCTGCAGGCAGGCGAGCTGTGATGGGAAACTTAGAACTGAATATAAACCAGTACTTGTAAAACATTACTTTGAGTCACAAAGCAGATAAACATACTAAACCAGAACATGCAAGACACATCAAGCACAAACTCTTTTTAATTCACGTGTTTAATGATATGACCTCAGCGACACCAATCTAACAGTAATTTAGCACGGGGACTTGTGTTCTAAAGCTAAGTTTACTTCTTAACTCTCCCCTTTGGGTGAAGCTCATAATTCTGCTGTGCTGCTTTCTATCTTCCTGAAACAAGCTAATAAAGCCAGACTTACCTTGCTTCCAGTGTGTCACTGGTGGTCTCTCTTCAGTGGGTGTGAACAGGTAGAGATACAACAAAATTTGGCAAAGTGCTCTATGGACCAGAACCTTGGACTTGGTAATAGTTTGCAAATCTGAGAGTAACTGAGTTTTTATTCCTTGAGGCCACTGTGACTGTGACTAGGAGGAGTGATTATGATTGACTGACCTATAAATATGAATTAAGATAATAAAAACAATGACTGACAATTATTGAACACTGGTTACATGCCCAGCTCTCTCCTAGGGACTTTGCATGGATGATGTCATTTAATTTTCACAGTGACCCTAAGGGCAGATGCTATAGTCAACCCTGTTTTACAGAAAAAGGAAACTGAGGCATTGAGAAGTTAACTAACTTGCTCAAGGTCATAAATTATGTTGTCTTTTATTCTCAAAGGAAACAATTGTTCATAATATGAGCACGGGTATTACATCTTGCTCCACCTCTTGGCACAGTAACTGTTATTTATCAGAGTGTTCCACACATGGCAGGGAAACAGCAACTAAAATAAACTTTTAGCTCTTGTAAAAGAAAAAAAACCCTAATAACCAATATAGTTATTTTTCTGCTAGAAAAACATTCTGAGACCATAGACATTTGTAGAGTAATAGATGAAAAGACACACAGACACGTGGGTGGATGGATTAATAGTTGAAAGTGATTTTTTTTTTCTTTCGGTCTCTGTGTAACACATCTAAGTGCCTAAGCAAGTATTTTAAAGAATCCTTTCTAGGAGGCATAAAGTATTTGGAAATAGTAAATAATCACTAGTCTTTAATCTCAACCATTGACGATCATGTGGAGATTCTGTAACTTAAATGTATGGTACAGAGTCTGATTTGATTTCCTATTTCCTGTTTTCCCTCTCTTTTTCCTTCTCTCCAATCACCTTTTAAATAATACTTTTATTTTTCTCTGATGTGCACTTTTCCATCAATTGCTACTATATTTTACTTTTTACCAAAGAGTAGCATGGGATATTCAATTTCATGAGTATTTCTTATTTCTAAATAATTATATTAGCTTCATTTTGTGTGTGTTTTAAGATATTTTCAGTGACTATTGAGTTTAGATGTATAACATATTACATACTTGATTGAAATCAGTGTGAAAAACAAATAGAGAATTGAAATGTTAATGATTAGTTTAGCCTCTCCAGAAACATGTCTGTACTGTAGGCATGGTAATCCAGTTATGCATTTTCGTTTATTTGTTCTTAATAAAAATTGTCAATAGATTGAGAAATGTGACATTAACAAAAGACTATGAATCATGCTCAAACTGGAAAAATATATAAAGAGCATGTGTCCTCTTCTCTTGAGTTTTTATATGTTCTTGTTTCAAGCATTAAGTCCTGTACAGATTCAAGGCTATTGCTTGGGGACTGTGCCTGCCCATTACAGAGAGCTAATTTATTTCCCCCCAACCCCCAAATGGCTTTCATTTTCCTTTGTGCATCATCAGCACATTTTAAAAGTTCTGATGGTAAATTTTGTAGTGGCAATGTGCAGAATTTAATTTTGTGTTCCCAGGCTGACTAGCAATGCTAGTGGGGGTTTTATTATTATGTTATTTTCAAAAATGCATTACTATTTGAAAATAGAAAATATCCAAACATCAACTTATTTCAGGATAATAGAGTTGGAGAAAGAGTAGAAAAGAAAGTAGAAAATAGTAATTCAAAATAAATTTTTTTCCCCTTTCTGAAGCTTAGTCTCTGTAGATGTTTTGAATAAGTAGTGGGATAAAATTCTGGTATTAAGTCTCCATGCTTTACAAGTAAATCAGACCAAGTTATTTTTCTTAACTTCTTCCTTTGTTCTTCTACTGAAGGAATTGTATATGCTATCTTGCTTTCCTATATTTTGGGAAGTTTATTTTTTACTTGATTTTTACATCCTAAAATTATTAGGATGCAAATTCAACAACAAAATGAAAAACAAAATTATGAATACAATTCTCCTCTAAAAGAAATAATACAAGAGAAAGAAAGAAGAAACATATAATGGAATCAAACTATACCTCATTGATGAGGACAAAAAATTTGTCTTCATTCTAAGGTAATAAAGCCACATTATATACTTTTATTCTCAAAATATAATGCAGAGAATGATTCCTGTTATGGGACTTTGAGATCCAGGAAAACAAAGGAGTTTGATTCGTTTATTCTTTACAGGCAGCTAAATGTGTTGTATGAATTAATGGCCACTAAAGGACCCTGCTGCTTGCTTTAAGAGGTCCAGTCTCATCCTTGTGAGCTTGCGAGTATGTTATTTGATGGCATTTAGGATGCCCCATAACTGTCACAAATTTAGACTTTATTAGAAAACTTAGCACCCCAATCCAAACTTCAAAATTATATTGCATGCATTATTCAGTTTTTCTGCCAATAGCCTTTCCCTAATGGGGCAGGTTTCTAGCAAGGTTTGGGAAATGATTCGTCTAGTACAATCCATCTAACATGATTGCAAAAAGTAAGTCCTTAGAAGGTAATTTATTTTGTGCTGGTAAGATAACTTTTGCTCAGTGAATATTCATCTTTCATTATGCAAACCCATTATTTGAGCATTAAAGTTTGCATAGTGTTTTTAATCTGAATATAGCATTCTTCCCTATGACCAAGAATTCCTTGGTAATGATTTGATTTCAGTGAAACTATGCAGCTATCATTTTAAAGTAATCTTGTGAGACAGTGTATATAACCAGGTTATCATTACCTTGTGAGCTAAACAAAACATTGAGAAGTTTGCTTGCACATAGAAATTAATATTAGAGCTATCTTTAAAAGAAAGTGTTATTTTCCTTTTGAATAAGTAATTTTCCTCATCTGCTAGGATTTAAAAACACATAGGACCAATACTATAAAGCTTGATCTTATGTTGAAATAAATAATAAAAATAAAATAATAACAAACAATATTTTTATTTGCATACAAAAACATTCCATCTTGCAGTTTATGTACAGAATTTTAGATATAGGTGATTAACCATTTAAAAAGACATGATAAAGGCTAATGCAGTACTTAGATACAGGGATCAAACCAGTGAACAAATATTTAGGCCATTGACAAATGCATTACTTGCAATAACCCTATGTAAAAAAGATAAAACTCTGTTTTTTTAGCCAAACATTTTTAAACTTACAATCAGTAGAAATTGATATTGTTAGCACTTTCACAGAAAAAGAAAATGACCAATCAATCAATTTTTTGTAAATCCTGGCTAGTCTAGAAAACATCTTTTTGAATAGCATACAATTTTTACTGAATCTTAAAATTTCACAGAATATGTAATGTTAACAATAAAACATATAGACAAATTTAATATAGAAACACAAAATATATAACCACACAAACACAAAAAATGTGTACGGTCATGCTGCAAGGTGCTACAGAGTGATTAAAAAATCTGATATGATACTTAGTTTTGGAGAAGAAAAATTAACATATTGAAAAGGTACATATTAGTAAAAAATAAATTACTGCCTATAAGATAAAGAGTATACTATTTTGGATTGGGACAGAATCATTTAAAATAATATTAACAAATTGTAAGTTTTTTTCTATTTAATGTATTCAAAAACTCATTTAGTGACAATGTGTTTCACACTGAAATATTGTTTCCTGTTAAAAATTAGCCACCAAACAAGATTACAATGAATAATACAGATGGCCTTTAAAATTTTCTTTTTGTCATTTCATTTTTATTTACCTGCCTTAGGGTTGTATTCATGCTTATGAAAATGCACATAAATTAATATCAGTTATAGAAAAGATAGATGCTATTATTCTTATCATAACACTCATCCATACATACCATACCAGTTATATCCAATTTATGTACGCTACATTTCTAGTAACTAAACCCCATACTTTATTTAGATTTCATTAGTTTTTCCCTAATGTCTATTTCCTGTTACTGAATCCCATCTAGGATACCACATTACATTTAATTGTCATGTCTCCTTAGGTTCCTATTGACTGTGACAGTTTCTCAGACTTTGTTTTTGATCACTTGGACAGTTTTGAAGATTGCTGGTAGACAGTTTGTAGAATGTCACCCAATTTGCTTTTGTTTGATTTTTTTTTTTTTATGGTTAGACTGGAGAGAGGTATGAATTTTGGAGAGGAAATCCAAAACAGTGAAGTGTCATTTTCATCACATCATATCAAAGGTCCATACTACCAACATGACTTATTACTGGTGATGTCAACATGATCACTGGGACAAGGGAATGTTTTCCAGGTTCTTAACTGTAAAGTATTTTCTTCTCATCCTTTCTGTACTTTATTCTTTGGAATCAAGTCACAAAGTGTAGTACACCCTCTAGGCGTGGGCAGTAGAGTTCCATCTCTTCAAGGGAGGGATATCTGCATAAATTTAGCTTCAAATGTTTAGTATTGTTATTTCTTAAACTTTAGTCAAATATGGGTTTAGTAGTTATATGTTATATGTGTGTGCATACACACATATATATGCACACTGTTTCTTGGACTTCAGCTAGTCTAACAGGTTTTAAGTAGTTATATGCTATATACTTACATACATATCTACCAATCTGAATATAACTAGTATGCGTAATTTACTTAAAAGAAATTTAGAATATAAAAAATCATTATTAAATCTATATAGCTTTTAGGTTTTTTTTACAATGAATGTATCCTTTAAATTATTTTTATTTAAGAAAAGAAACTAAAATGTATCAGAAAAAAATAGAAATACATCTTGATAACCATGCTTCGTGGTACTTATAAGTCATTCTTTTAAAATTTTAGGTGTGTAGTAGATTGTATCTAATGGCTCTAGTTCTTCAGCTTCCTTTGATCAAACCCCATGGCCATATACCATTCTTGTGGTGTTCTATTATGATGCTGATGCCAGTCATATGTTTTTATTTGGATAGTAACAAGAATAGGCTTGGAGAATCATTTGCATCTTTGCACCTGTACTTGATCTTTTGTCATGGCTGTAATCACATGCGTGGACTAGCCTGCTAGAGTATGAAAAACATGCCTGAACCTCCTTCTAGAGTCAGTCCAAGCATGCCGGTGTGAAGCAGAGCCAAGTTGCCCTAGTCGGGCACGCTGTGGCCATCATAGACTAGCTGCCTGCCAGGTGACTTCCAGATATGTAAATGAGCCCCCGAAATTGGTTGTGTCCAGCCCAGGTCACCGGAATGTCACAAATAGGTGAGTTAATTAAATATTTGTTGTTGTGGGTCACTGAATTTAATAAAAATTGTTACATAGCATTATTGTGGAAATAGCTGACATAAGGATTTTATACTAACCCTCAGAAAATATAGCTTTGAATCTCATTAGATTTTCCTGTGTGTGTGTGTGTGTGTGTGTGTATGTGATATTTCAAATGAATTAAGAAATGAGTATAATTGCATAGGATATTTCGGTTGAAAAATGACCTATAAATGTTTAGTTTAATTTCCCACCAGTGTAGTACTACTCATGTGATAATCTTGTCACGTGGTCACCCAGACCTTACAAGTTGAAATTCCCCAGGTATCCACGTGGTAACCTGGACAAATCTGCTCGTACTGAGGGATGACTGTATAGCTTTCCACCTCTCTTCTGTGTTGGATCTTGGATATATGATCTTCCTTCAAATTTTGTACTTTGTCAAGATTTTCCCCCAATTTATACTCACTTAAACATTCTCAATGCAACCGATTTGAGTTGTCAGATATTTTCTCTGCTTATCACCATTAGGAAAGTTTTTCACAATATTGATGGACTCTGTATTGTTAAAATCAGTGAGAGAGAACTGCCTTGTCATATTTTGAATTTCTTTTTCAAGATTAATTTCTGAATTTTAGGAGATATATCCATACCTTTAACCTCATCTTTTGCTATTGGCCTTCTCAAAATAAAAGTCATGGTCATTTTGTCAATGATGTCATTATGCTTTCATATTTAGAAAGAAATTTTTCAAAACTGTTTTTCTACCTAAGAGTCATTATTCTGAATACATAAAGTATTTTTTCCCAAATGTAATGAAAAACATATATTATGTTCTCATTTATACCAACTTTATACTAACACACTTCACATTAAATCATTTTTTTGGTGCTCTGCTATATAATTTTTGTGGTTTCAGTGTGAAAAGCAAGTAGGCAGCAAAGCATGACAGTTTAGTTATTTTTGCAGCACTCCTGTCTTTCTCTGATAATGTTATCAATATGTTTTCAATTTAGAAAGACTAGGTATTCAAGTATTTTTAAGAAGATTAATATCATAAAAATGAAAATAAAAAAAACCAAACACCTGGATACTCATATACAAAAAAAGACTAAGTATTATTCTTGAGAAATAGTGCATTTGACATCTATATACATTTTATTTTGAATTTTTACCTCTTATACCTACTGAATTTTAGGTCCCTAAGTCATTGCCTAGCCCTGAGTGATCACAAGATAGTAATTTGCTGAAAATATTTTTTCCTGTGAAAATTCTGAAAAATGATTGATAAGCAATGAGATAATATCTTGAAATACTAAATTTTGCACTATTTTTCTTTTTTTAATTTTTATTGGGGAATTTGGGGCATGGGAAGAGCACTGGGGAATTGAGGGAAGGGGAACAGACAAGTTGCTGTCGTTTTGTTCTTCAGTCTAGTTGTGGAGGACGTTGCTTCACTGGCCCATGCTGGCACCATCATTGCACTCTTCCCGGGCAAGACAGATCAGACTCCGGCTTCT
>NW_017732783.1:113675-120344 GCF_001890085.2 Hipposideros armiger | reverse complement strand
GTTCAGCATCTTAGCTGTGGAGGGCAGTGTCACTGGCCCTCATATGTGGGATCCGAACCGGGGTCCTCTGGCGTCCCAAGCCAGCTCTTAACTAATGCTCCACTCAGCCGGCATAATTTTGCACCTTTTTTTTAAACCTCATTGTACCTCTGACTTTACCCTTGGTCTTCCAGAGGATCCATAGAATTTTGGTTTATGACTATTTCTAGTCTTTACTTCTAAAGGCCATCTTAGGAACACACAACATAACAATAATTTTCAAAACTAAGTTGATTTGCAAACCAAGGCTATGTTAATGGGACACATGGCATAGAGTATATACTATGTAATAGGTGTGGAAGACAGTAGCGAACCAGACTACCTCTTCTGAGGAGTCTTACATAAGAAGCTTTAGTCTATGAGTTGGGTAGTCTGTGAGTTGCTTTTGAGGAAAGCAATGGATAGACTCATTTGCAGCACCATGGTTCTAGGGTGAGGGTATAAATGGAAATATATGTATATATCATAGTTCTAAATATTTATAAGATATACATCAAGGAAACAAGTTAACTTAAAAAATAGATATTCTAACCTACTAACTTCACAAATCTTCCTTCACAACCACCTGGTGGCCAGGTTCACATGAATAATTCTCAGATATCACAGTGCTTCATTTCAAAATGGAAATGTTGGGCTGACCAGGCCTCAGCATCCGGCCTGCAGACAGTCCTGCTTCTATTGTCACTCTAGCCTTGGTTCTACACCACAGTAACCTTACACATGTGGCCATCCAAGCCTCTGCTCAATCTCCATCTGCAATCCCAAGAAAACAGCCACCTTTTGGCCACCCTGTAGGCCTAGGAAAATCTCGGGTAGACCCTGGAAACAGCTTTAGGGTCAGTTGGGCAGGGACATTTGAATTATGGATACCTGGGCAATGGTCTAGGCAGATGGTTTAAAATGCAGGTTGGCTCCATGAACGTTTTGTCCCTGGGGAGGGATGTGGAGAGAGCAGGACCTGAGTGAGGGCCCCTAATGCACAGGACACTTGTCTCTCTCTCTCACCTTTTTCTAAAATCTGTACCTGCAAATAAGCCAGAGTGGTGTGATATGGTCTCTGGCAATCTGGGAGCAGGAAGCAGAGCCGGTTTTTCCTGGGATCAGCAGGGGATCCATGTTAGCTGCTCTGTCACTGTCATTTCTCCAAGAGATGACTGTAAATTGAACTTGGATTGTCCAGAAAGCATGAAGCCTGCCTGCAGCCAGAGATTTAGCCACTTCGAACCCCCCTAAAGAAAAACTAGAGCCCCTGATAATTATGGGGTTGCTGTTAGAATGGTATAGAAAGTAAAACCCATGATAGCCTGGATTTCAGTTGAGAAAGACAGTGGTTAAAACATGTGCTTAGGTACATGCATAAACACACAGAAATATATAAATGGTGCTGGAGTTTTCGTTATTTAGTTATCACATCTAAACTCTGGAAATAGTCATAAGAAATAGGTCAAATCTTAGTTCTGTGCAAAATATCTTACTTTGTGTTGGGGAAAATAAAAGGAGGAGAGAGCTGGAATGGACCATAACTATCATTTAATTTAGGGATCCTTAGCACCAGGGGCTTGGGATATCCCAGAGTTTCTATAAAAATATCACATGTATGTGAGTAGGTACATTGTTCTCTACCAAATTCTCCAAAATATCTATAAGCCCCAAAGGATAAGGAGGCTTGATGCTTTCATTGCACAAATGAGGAGCCCAAGGTCCTGATAGGCCAGAGACTTACTTGCCCATTATGAAGAATCCCTCTCATCCGGGGTCCAGTGCACTTTCAGTTGCACTAGAACAGCTGTCTGCTTTTTCTCACTTGGAGAAGCTTGACCCCACTTCGTTTTTCCCCTTCTAGTCATAGTGAGTTGCCTGCCTGCATCACCATCCAGTTGTTTGGAGCCTTTTGTTATTCCTCTGTAACTAGCGGTTACCTCATTGGCCACACTGATCACATCTCACCACCTAGACTCTGCTCAGAGCTTGCACTTTCAGACAATTGCATGCACAGCAAATCTGTGTTTTGAGCTGTATGTATGGAAACAGCTTTTGTGAACTATTTGATTTAGCTGTTTTCTCGTGCTGCGTGTTTTATAAGAAGAACACTTTGTAAGCATGTCAGCAGCTACCTTGGCCTAATAAATGCTTTTAGTAAGCAGTATACAAGGTGAATTTTCAGCATGCATAATCTTATTCAGTAAATAGCATTTTTGAAATTAGGTATTCAAGGAGATATTAACCTCGAGGTTTTGTCTTTTCTTTTTTGTTCATTTCACAAGATAAAATTCAGGTACAGAATTACTTTGTATTGCCTTTTAAATGATGGTAATGTGGTGTTATTTTATTCTTTTCTAGAAAAATATATTCACATAGTTATTTGTAGATGCTCTATAGATTATTCATTTCTACATATTTTGTCTAAATATTTATGGAGAGATAGATGAAAGATGATAGATAGACAGATGATAGATAGATAGATAGATAGATGATAGATAGATATTTGTCCACAAATGCTATATAGAAAATCATACATAGTCAGATAATTAAGTTTGTGAACTTGTTGCAACGATGTTGCTAACCTTTTTTGAAATCAGAGGGATTATGAATTTGTACCAACTAGACAAACAGTTAACCAAGTTAACTATTTGGAAGTGCTGAAAAGGCTGCGTGAAAAAGTTAGACGACCTGAACTTTTCACCAACAATGCATGGCTCTTGCATCACGTCAATGCAGCAGCTCACATGACATTGTCTGTGAGGGAGTTTTTAGCCAGTAAACAAATAACTGTATTGGAACACCCTCCCTATTCACCTGATCTGGCCCCCAATGACTTCTGTCTTTACCCTCGGAAAAGGACATATTGAAAGGAAGACATTTTGATGACATTCAGGACATCAAGGGTAATAGGACAACAACTCTGATGGCCATTCCAGAAAAAGATTTCAAAAATTGCTTTGAAGGGTGGATTAGGCACTGGTGTCAGCGCATAGCTTCCCAAGGGGAGTACTTTGAATGTGATTATATTGATATTCAGCAATGAAGTATGTAGCACTTTTTCTAGGATGAATTCGCGAATTTAATTGTCAGACCTCATAGTCAGGACAAGCCTCATCAAGATAACATTTGTCAGTAAAACTTAAAACATTTGCTTACTTAATAATTAAGATCGAAAGCTTTGCACTCAGAACCAATTTCAAATCATCAACCGCTGCTTCATGTCTGCATTCTTGTAACCCTGTCATGTTTTTTCTTATTCTCAGCTTCTTCATATGTAAATTGCAATGCCTATTTCATGAGGTTGTTGAGAGTATTAGATAAGATAGTCTGTAAAGCAAGTAGTACAGTGCCTAAAATAGAAAAACCCTGGCCAAGTTAGTTATTATTGTTAATTAGCATTTTTATTATTGATTGTTATTTTTCCAGAAAGAAGTGCTCTAATTCCTTAATAACTCTGCAACCTTTGGTCCTTTGTGGAACAAGTTCAAGAAATGTAAGATGACTAATCTTTAATGCCAAGAATGTTATTGACCTTTTGATACATTTCAGTCTCAGGATAAATTAAGTTTCCTTTCTGATCTTTCATCTCTACTGATTCACACTGATTGTGAGGGGCTTCCTGGGGCAAAGTGTGAAGAAGGCTTGAACTCAGTAAGCTCCCTCTCTGTTTTCTTGTTGCTATCCATTTTGTTGAGATCCCTTTGAAAAAGAGGAAACATCTCTGGCAGCTGCGTAGCTGCTGGTGCCTTTCAGAGGTTTTTCTGGAATAAAACTAATTGCCTCTGGTAGCTTTTGAATTTCTGAACTGCTTTTCTCTTTACATAATTTCTTAGGAGCCATGTGGGTTTCTATAACTCTATCTACCAGAAGTTCTATTCAATTATATTTGGTCAGAAAGTGCTTTGAAGTCTTCAACCATTTGCCTACCTGGGATTCCAGATTTACTTTTCTCAAATATTGAAAATGAGTAACTGCAATTATCCCCTATCGGCCACATGTTGGAAATGTGTAAAGCAGAATGAGTTTGCTTTGGGATATTTTCTAAATTTTTGCTCACATTTTTTAAACTTTTTATTAAATTTAGTAGTGTGACATCAGTTAGTAAAATTATATAGGTTTCAAGTGTGCATTTTTATAATACATCATCTATGTTATTGCATTGTGTGTTCACCGCCCAGAGTCAGTTCTCCTTCCATCACCATATATTTGACTCCCTTTAACCCCATCTATACAACCCCTCTCCCTTACCCCTTGGTAACCACTAAACTGTTGTCTGTGTCTATGAGTTTTTGTTTGTTTGTCTTTTTTATTTGTTGCTTCCATATGCCATAGTTTTTTATCTCACATATGAATGAAGTCATGTGGTCCTCGACTTTTTCTGTCTGATCTTATCCCAAATTGTAAATAGGTGAACAGTGTTTTGGGGGCTTTCCTGTTTTCCCACTGGCATTGTTTTTTTTTCTTCCCTGTTTGGTGCTTGTTTTCCAACATTGACCATGTTTTAGTTTCTGTGTTTATTTGTTTTGTTTATACAGGCTCTATTTTAAGACTGGCAATAGGCATCCTTCCTGATGATTAAAAACTGCCAATTTATAATTTCTCTTTGAAATGTACATTTTACAGAATTTGATACCACTAAATATATTTTTCAGTTTATTAAAGGCACCATATCTAAGGAACCAAAAGTATTCAACGGTACAATATTATCTAAAAAGCCTACCCTAATACCAAATTTCCCTCATTTCCTCTCATTATCTTTCTGCTTTGTTTTGGGAGACTGTCTCAACAACTACTTCCATCAAATTGATCATTATCATAATCATCATCATCATCACTGTTTTTTTAAATGTTATTTTTGAAGAGAACATTAACTTTTTAAATCACTATTTCCTTATTTCTATTTTTTTATTTGTTATTGAGTTTGTTGAGGGGAGTGACTTCCATATCTCATATTAGACCCATGTGGAACTTTCTAGATCTGTCTTCTGTATTTCTTAAATTTTATCCTTATTTTCCACTTTTTTCCTCTACAGTTTCAAAATTTTTTATCAATTTGCCTCCTATATGCCTTTTAAGCCATTCTGGTTTTTTTCTTTGTAAATTTTTTAAAGGTTGCTTTTCAATAAAAATATTTTCCATTCCCCTCAGGTTTTTCTTTTTTAAATAGCATCCTGGATTTGCTTTAGGGATGCAATATATTCATGTATCTTTCTAACCATAAATTTGAATTTAAAAAGAGCTTAAAATGCTTTTCCATTTTTAAGCAATGGGTGTCAGTGAATGAATATAAAACTAGAATAATAGCATGGTGCCCTCTAAGTCAAGTGAGCTAGATGATTAATTTGGGGAAGGAGGTTTGAGTAGACAGTGAATTTGTGGGATAGATCTGGAATAGAATAAATGAGGCAGTAGAATAAGAACAAATGAAAGGATTGATGAGGAGCAAAAGGATTTGGCTTAGATTGATGACCATCCATTGCAAATGTTATCAACCTAAAGCTTAACTTTTCTGGGAAATAAGAGTTTTCTGTAACATTGTCTTTGTATCTAACAGTTTGAAGAATGTAATAGACTAAGAAGACATGGTTGTATATTTTTATCCAAATATTTTTAATACTGATTGAGATTTTGAGTCCCTCTTGCCAGGTGAAACCAATTTCAGGAAAAAAAAATGCAATTTATTTATGTACCTATGTATATTTAAATTTATTTTGCTTCATGCTAAGAATTTAATATTCTAACAATGGCTTTCTAAGTTATGAGTTTCAGTGTGATATTTTCAAATTCAATAATACATGATATTTTGATGTAGTATTTTTTTAGAAATATCATTTCAAATACTAATTGAATATTCCCATGTATTTTCGGTGATATCCTTATAAATATCATCAAAAGAGACATCTCTATGTTAGTCTACTGTTAAAATCACAATGCATAGGGCCAGCCGAACGGCTCAGTTGGTTAAGAGCTCACTCAAGAGTGTGAGCTCTGAGCAACAGGGTTGCCGGTTTGATTCCTGGCCCGAGCTGAGCTGCCAACAGGTGGCAGGATAGCTCAGCTAAAAAACCAAAACACACAAAAAACAAAACAAACAAACAAAAATCACAATGCATAATATAGTACTCTGAAACTCAGTGACTTGAAACAGTAAGCATTTGTTTGGGTTAGGGTCTGAGAGTAATTTTGGTTTGACTTCACTGGTTGGTTCTTGTTGTTTTGGTGTGAATCACCATGTATTATAGTTAGGTGGTTGTCAGCTGGGGCAAGGAGAACAGATTTCCTCTATCTAATCTAAAAGAGTAGCCTGGTTATGATCTTGCAACATTGACAGGCAGAACACATGCCAAGCCCAACTAGACAAGGCCTTTCAAACCTCTGCTTAATCACATTTGCTAACACTCTACTGGCCAAAGGAAGGAAGGAAGGAAGACATGTGGCCAAACTCAGAATTAAAGAGCAGGAAACATATACCACCTCTTGATAGGAGGAGCTGTGAAGTCACAGTGCAAAGCATGCAAATACAGGGAGGGCCCTCACTTCAATCTATCTACAGCATGAACATACCTTTGCATGTACTCATATGAATTACATCTTCAACCATTTATTTTTACTTCCCACTTCTAGAAAGAAGCACCTTTTTTTTTTTTT
>NW_017732783.1:64436-113660 GCF_001890085.2 Hipposideros armiger | reverse complement strand
GCTGGGGAATTGGGGGAAGGGGAACAGACAAGTTGCTGTCGTTTTGTTCTTCAGTCTAGTTGTGGAGGACGTTCCTTCACTGGCTCTGGCTCAAGTTGGCACCATCATTGCGCTCTTCCCGGGCGAGGCACATCAGTTGCTGGCTTCTGGATGGACACTCAGGGCGGCTGCTGGCAGGCCCAAGAAGTATCTTTTGTATGATAATTTAGTACGTATATTTCAAGAGACCCATTTTGATCTTTCTTGATATATATAATCTGTGTGTGTGCATGCTTGCATGTGTGTGTACATACACATTTAGGATCTGTTTTAAACTAAGCATTTATAGCAGGCTGTGGGAAATCCCAGAGATATTTTCATGACAGTTTTAGGATAAGGAGAGTACAGGAACAAACCCTTGGTAGAAGGATTAGCACACAGCAGGGGATCTGTCTTGGTGGTTGGTAGACTGGTGATTCTGTAAGTGTTTTGCAGCACATTAAGTGTGTTGGCTTCTTTTTTCTTGTTAAGTTGTATAAATTTTATTTTTTTAATTAAAGTTTATTGGGGTGACAACTGTTACTAAAATTACATAGATTTCAGGTATACAATTCTATATAGACGATGTATTACACAAGTTGTATAAATTTTAAGTTGTATAAATTTTGGGCTGATATGCCCTGGCCTTACAATATCGTGTTCTAGACACATTGCTGTCAATAAATCAGTCTCATTTTTTCTCAGTTTGTTTGTTTGTTTGATTTCCCATGCCAAATGATCAAGGTTCATAAGCCTGCAATTCAGGATTTCTGTGGTTCTCTGTACACTGTAGAAAAGTTGTGGGATGTTATGTGCTATATTTATGTATTTTTTTCGAAAGTCAATAACTTCAGGCCTCTGTGGAGAAAGAGTTTCCCATCTCACTTAGGTTTCCCTTCCCACTCTTAACTCTACACCATTAGAAGGAGTCAAGGTTAGAGACTATGTGAAAGTAGCATTTGGTTTCTCGCGCTCCATTGATGAGTTAAGATGGGCATGGAATCCCATGGGTGGCCTAGGCACGCTCTATTTTAAGCTTTTGGGTACATTTTCTTGTTCTATTTCCTGAATTTCTTAGCTGGATTTTTTTTTCTAGTCCGCCCTTGCTATTCCATCTAATTGTTGAAATCTGAAAGCTGAGTGAAAGTTTAGGTTAAATGGTCGAATAATGCCATTCGTTCTGTGTGGTTTCTGCATTGTAGGGAGCTATATCTAGTCTGAACAAAATGAGGTCTCTGGCATTTAAGAATCTGGCAGTTCTCTTGTTCATCTATCCATTAAAAAGATTAATTGGTACGCACTGGGGTCAAGACTTACAATTCCATTACCAAGTAAAACAGTCACCATTAATAAATATGTGATAAAATGATATAATACTATGCTCACTTGGATGTATCAACATACTGGATTTTAAAATTTTTGATACATTGGTAACTGAAATTAAAATATCTAAAAGTAGTTTCTGTGAGGAGATAAAAGTAAACTATTTCAAATCATCACGGAAAAACTTGTTAAAGTCACTGGTATTGAATGTTCTGTGTTTTGCTATGAATATTAAAATTTTGAAAGAAACACTGTAGGACACAGCTTTGTGACATCTCTCAGGGTCATCCATCACCCTGCTAACTATGAAATGGGGACAGAAAACTTTCCATGATATTTTCCTATGGCACATATTTTTTTCAATATTTCATAAATGGCTTATTGTGTATGTAATTCTGTATCCTCTACATCAAATTCTCTTCCTCTCTGGTGAAATTTACTGCCTCTGAAAGTGGTTACAGTTTCTACAGTAAATATTCTACTTTGTTTCAGTTTCAGTGGCTTTAAAATATATTTTTCCATTTTTAGGAAAGTAAATATTTTTCATTTTGTATTCTCAAACTCCCAACTACAATATGAAGCTTACATATCTCATAGAAGGTAACTTAATATCAAAGACATTTAAAATGTTTTCAGAAAAAAGAATTCAAAATTGTAAATGCACTTAGGTTTCAATATATACAGCATAATGTTTTTAATTTAATTTTTTTATTTTAATCAAACTTATGATAGTTCAAAGTGTCACATGGTTCCTGTGCTTTTTTCTCAGCCCATTTCCTGACTCACAGATGCAGCCACTTTCAACTATATTAGCTGATTCTTTTAAGAACTCTACATCTCTCTAAATGATATGCTTATATTGCTATTTCCTGATTTTTTATTAATAGGCTTTATCTATTGGCTTCCCACTGTGGAAAATGAAAATTTAGCTTTTTTCTTCATCTTCCGGCCCCTATCACACACGTGCACACTTTTGATTTCCCATCCTCTTGAAATAGTATACCATAATTTTGATTAAATGAATATTCATGTTTATCATATTATCACTAAATGAAAGCATTCTGAGCTCAGTCATGCACTATATGAGGGTTGCTTTATCTTTCCTTCCAGCATTTCATTTTCTCTTATGTTAATAATGGCCTATTTTCACTTATTTAGTTTTTTTCTGTACCGAACACTAATTTGATGCTTCCCAGTTCTATAAGGCATATCTTAGTATTTCCAGGAATCCTATATATTCTAAAAGTTTAGCTTCTCAAAGAAATCTCTCCCAGAACTTCTGATCAAATCCTGCCAACCAGAAAGGAGAGTGCTACCTTTTATCTGAACCTTATTAAAGGGTTCGCCAATGGGAACCGCTAGAAGCTTGCTTGTTATGCACTCCCTGCAGTTGAGGGAGAGTGGGGGCATGTGGACTAGTGTCTGACTCACACCAGAGAAATAAACAACAGTTTGTGCCAGGGAACTGTTGGTGCATTAGCTTCCACCCAACGAAGGCTAAGCAACAAATGCATGTCATATATTGACCAGATGTGAGCCATGTAGAAAACCGGAAGCTTAAGTCATTATTTCTCCAAGCGTGTATTAGAATCCAAGTATGGCTTATATATTATGGTGTGAAAGTTGTTAGGGGAAGTTCTTATTTGTTTATTTTGTTTTAATCTTAAATCATCTTTTACTTGTCTATTTTTAAAAGAAATACAGGAAACAAAAGAAGCAGGTATGAGAGAGATTCCACCCCTTCCCTGGCACTCTTAAGTCTATACTATAATTGGCAGCTCTGTTCTCATATCCCACAGGAAAAAAAAAAAACTATCTCTTCGGGACAGTTTGGGTCTTCTGTATTCAAACTAAGGATTGACTGGGTCTTTGCCCTCCCCTGTCTCATCTTTGTATTTCCACTGTACATGACACAGAGAAGTCTGGAGATAGCCACTGTATATGTAAGATTGTGTTATAAAAGCACAATTGAATACCATTTTATTTCTGACATTCATATTAAATTTGCTTATTGGGATTTGTCCTTTTGCCTGTGGGGTCTCTTAAGCTCTCTTTGGTGGGGTTTCATCACCCTCCTAAAAAGGCCACTTCAGTAAGACTTTTTTAATATTGTATTGCCTGAGTTGGTCCTCTAATTTTCTAATTTTTGTTTTCTCAATTTCCAAGCCTGTTTTTGGCTCTGTATTTGGGGTGCACTGTTTATATTTACCTTCTGATGTTTCAATTTATTGTTTTACTTATGCTTTATAATTAAATTCCCAGAACTTGTTTTTTTTGTAATCTAAATGTAATTTTATCTTACCAATATCTATAAAAATTTTTTAGGGACTTCTATTTGGAAAGTCTGGGTTTTAGATGGTTATGTCATTAATAATTTTCTGATTTTGATGTTTGTATTGGCCTTATGAAAGAGAATGTCCATGTTGTAGGAAATAAACCCTAGAGTAATGAGGCAACAAATCTTCAATTCATTCTAAAATGACTCAGGAAAAAAGTTCTTTTCTCTCTCCTTACATTTCAGTACATTTGAAATTATTTTGGAGAAGAAGCACACAGAAAAAAAAAATCACCTTTTAGCAAATAATGGTTTAAAAGAAGCTGGGATATGAGAACCACAGTTTCTCATACACTTTTTCATTTCACTGTGTGTCTTTTAAAAAAGCAGAGGAGGTAGGTGTAGATAGAACTTCCTTCTGTCACAGTCAATTAGTTATGAAAGTTGGAGTTAATCACCCCTTATTTGACTAAGTCTCCAGATTTTCTATTTGAAAACGTATGAGTAGCCGCAGGCTACACTATTTCCTAGTATAGAGTACATGCAGATAAATGTTTGTTGAAGAAATGTTTATTATATGCAAAGTCCTTAGCACATTGCTTTGCCCCCTTAAATACTAAATAATGGTAGATGCTACTCTTATCATGTAAAAAGATAAAGAACGTGTAGCCTCTATAAACCTTGGACTACTATTCAGCCATGAAAAAGGATGTCCTGCCATTTGTAAGAACATGGATGAAGCTGGAGAGTATCGTGCAAAGTGAAATAAGCTGCACAGTAAAGACAAGCACTGTAGAGCGTTACTTATATGTAAAATCTAAAATATTTGTAGTCATAGCAACAGAGAGTAGAATGATGGTTACAAGGTGCTTACTTGGGGCTGGGAGTTAGGGAAAACTGAGAAAAGTTGGTCAAAGGGTACAAAGTTATGATGAATAAGTTCTGGGGATCTAATGTACAGCGTGGTGACTAGAGTTAATAGCACTGTACTGCACACTTGAAATGTACTAAGAGAGTAGAGCTTAATTGTTCTCATCACACACAAAAATGGCAACTATGAGAGGTGATAGATGTGTTGATTAGTTTGAATGTGGTAATCATTTCACAACATATACATATATCAAATCATCATGCTTATATCTTAAATACATATAACTTTACTTGTCAATTATACATCAATAAAGTGGGGAGTAAGAGAATATTAAAATGTCCAAACTATTAGTATAATAAATATACTGTATAATGAGATGTCCAATTGGATTTAAAAGTCTGATTTATTATATTAAGATATTTGAACTCTGATTGTTTCAATTAATTAACTTATGGAACAAAGGAGGAAGTAACTCAACTGCGAGCCACTATATAGCAATCACCTTACCTTACTCATGTTTTCCCATCACAGAGCCTAGTATTGTACCCGGAATACAGAAGACACACAGTAGATGTTTATTGAATGAAGAACTGCAGTGTTAAAGAGTGTGTGTGTGTGTGTGTGTGTGTGTGTGTGTGTGTGTGAAAGATAGATAGATAGATAGAGAGAGAGAGAGAGAGAGAGAGAAAGAAAGAGAGAGAGAGACCATACAAACGCATGTAGTGCTTAACTACCCAGGACGACACAGAACATACGCTTCAGAAAAAGTGTTATAAGCACTTTTAAGTCCTGTATTTGTAGCCATTTATTCAACTGAGACATGATGAAACCATTTATTTTTTAAGTGTCTTTTTTTTTAAGATTTTTATTGGGGAATTGGGGGGATGGGAACAGTGCTGGGGAATTGGGGGAAGGGGAACAGACAAGTTGCTGTCATTTTGTTTTTCAGTCTAGTTGTGGAGGACGTTGCTTCACTGGCCCAAGTTGGCACCATCATTGCGCTCTTCTCTGGCGAGGCAGATCAGTCGCCGGCTTCTGGACGGCCGCTCACTGCGGCTGCTGGCTGCTCACGCTGGCTGCTGGCTACACACGGTAGCCCATGGCAGCCCACTGCAGCAGGGGCTGCAGCCTAGCCATCACCGGCGACTCACAGCAGCCCAGCTCCGGGTTGAGCTGTTGTTCAGCATCTTAGCTGTGGAGGACAGTGTCACTGGCCCTCATATGTGGGATCCGAACTGGGGTCCTCTGGTGTCCCAAGCCAGTTCTTAACCATCGCGCCACTCGGCCGGCCCTTTAAGTGTCTTTTATTGCCATTGTGCACCCAAAACCCAACCTCAACAATATTCTTTTTTTTTTTAATTAAAATTTGTTGGGGTGACAATAGTAAAATTACTTAGGTTTCAAGTGTATAATTCTGCAATACATCATCTATATATCACATTCTGTGTTCACTGCCCAGAGTCGGTACTTCCATCCCATATATTTGACCCCCTTTACCTTCTTCTACTCCTCCTCCCGTTACACCCTGGTAACCACTAAATTGTTGTCTATGTCTATGAGTTTTTGTTTCTTTATTTCTTTGTCTCATTCCTTTGTTGCTTTCACTTTTATATCCCACATTAGTGAAGTCATATGGTTTTGACTTTTTCCATCTGACTTATTTCGCTTAGCATAATAATTTCAAGATCCATTCATGTTGTCAAAAATGGCGCCATTTCATCTTATGGCAGAATAGTATTGCATTGTGTATATATGTATCACATCTTCTTTATCCAATCATCTATTGAACGACATTTTGGTTGTTTCCATGTCTTGGCCACCATAAATAAAGGGGCAATGAACATCGGAGCACATATATCTTTACAGATAAATGTTTTCAGATTTTTGAGTATATACCCAGGAGAGGGATTTTTGGATCATATGGTAATTCTATTGTTAATTTTTTGAGGAACCTCCACACTGCCTTCCATAGTGGCTGCACCAATCTACATTCCCACCAGCAGTGTATGAGGGTTCCTTTTTCTCCTTAGCCTCTGCAAAGAAATGAAAGGCATCCAAATTGGGAATGAAGAAGTTAAATGTCACTTTTTGCAGATGACCTGATGCTTTATGTAGAAAACCCTAAAGACTCCATCACAAAACTATTAGAAACAATAAACAAATACAGTTTAAGTTGCCGGCTACAAAATCAACGTACAGAAATCCATTGCATTCCTATACACTACCAATGAAATCTCAGAAAAACAAATTTAAAAAACTTCCTTTTGCAGTTGCAACAAAAAGAATAAAATAACTAGGAATAAACATAACTAAGGATGTGAAGAACCTATACACTGAAAACAATAAGACAATATTAAAAGAAATTGAAGAAGACACAAAGAAATGGAAAGACATTTCATGTTCATGGATTTGAAAGAATCAATATTCTTTATATCAATAGATGAGCAAAAGTAAATTTGAATCTTTTTACTAGGTTTTGAATAATTGACAACAAAGAAGAGCACTGATAACAAGGTGTTTAGACCCCAGAAAATTTCCATGCCTCTTGTATTTTATTCTTCTTTATTTTGAATATGTAACCTGGAGATTATTGATACACAAAGGTTTACAAATCTTGGATACTATTGTTGGCAATATCCTTCTGGCCCTTCATGGCATAACCATTAGCAGCAATGGACTTGAACACTGTTTAGTTCTGACAGGATCAGAGAGCCAGAGATGGATTCCGCTTATAACTTTGTGTGTCCTATTGAGTATACGGAGCCAAGAGATAAATCTGGCAAGTCTCAAGTTGATCCTATAGGATAAGACTTCAATTGTTATCATTTTCATTTCCTTCTTTTTAAATTAGTATTCATTTACTTATTTTTTTTTTTACCCTTTCTAAAATATCTCCAGAGCTAGAGAGAGCCCCAAACAATTAAGTGACTGGAAAATCATCTTGTTTTCTATTATTTCACCTGAATTGAATTAGAATATTCCTGCTAGGTAATTCACACTGACAGTTGGCTTTGCTCCCTTTACTTGGACAGATCATGTAAAAGTTTGCTTTAATTAATAATTAATTAATTTACTTTAAAGGCCTAGTTGTGGTTGATTGTTTGCAGTTTCGAGGACAGAATCATCCACCTGGATTGTTTAGAACTAGGGAAAAATAGAATTTTGGAAATGCTGTTCACTTAACGAAAGTTCTCCCTCGGACCTTGTAAGACACTGTATTAAAGGCATTTTGATTTTAGTATAAAATATTCATTCAGTTGAAATTATATCTCAGCTTGTCAAACTTCCAGTTATTCATCTGAAAATTGGCCAATCTCAAATCCTCTGCTCCATATTTGCTTTTTTTTTGTTTTAGATATGCAAATTATGAAAAACATGTAAATATTACATCCTATCTTGTAATATAACAAGCAGGGGATTAGATATTGTGAACTATTTTCTCTTCTGATGACATTTTTTGTATGTATTTTTTTCCCTACACTTTAAAATGTCTCTTCTCAATTCATACTGATATTAAATAAATAAATAGAAAGCTATGTGAAAATACTTCTTTTAATAAGGAAAAGAGATACTTAAATTTAAAAAAATCTCTGTATTTTGCTGAGGCAATTTTTCTAAAGAAAATAGTTATGTCTTCTTAATTGTTTTCATACATTATATTTTTTTCTTGGTTGTCCCCACATGTGATCCAGATTCTTATCTGAGTTCTTTCAATTAGAAAAGCACCAGTCTTCTTGGCTCTCATTTTTCTATCTTTATAGAGACATCTGATGCTTACAAAATAAAATATAAGCATTGCTCAAATGGAAGAAACGCTGCCTATTCGTTCAGAAAGTGTGAGTGGGAGAGAGATGCTAATATCACTTTTTCAGGCTATCTCCCTGAATCTCATTTCACAAGCCATCAACACTTTGAAAGGGAAATTAATTTGAATGTCTGTTATATTCTAGAAAGTGGATTGAAGTATTGTTGGTAAATATTGTTGAGCTGCCTTAGAAAACAGAGATTGGTGAACGATGGATCCATAGTTTTGTTAAAAAGGAGGAGACTGTCCAGTGAAAGGTGAAATTTTCTTTTTTTAAATACTTATTAATAATTTCAATTTTTTTTTTCTAAATGTCCTCAGGGAATTAGTAAGACAAATTTCACAAAGCAATGTGGTTATACAGAGAGAGCTCTAGTGAACTCAGGGATAAATTAGAGTATGTACAAAATGTGGAACTGGATGAATGTAACTAAGGTTAACCATAGACATGCACATAATCATAGAATTAGTGTCAGTGATGCTAAAGTACAGAAGGGAATGCTGTTGGGTACATTTTCCAAGACCATAAACTAGACTCTTATATGTATCCATTAAATAAAAATAATCACTTGATACTACTGATGCTTATTCACTAGGTGATAAAGATAAAATATAATGTCAAATTTAATTTTACTGAGCGTATGTACAATGAGAGCCTTATTTGAATAAAGCACTCTCTCTATGTTCCATTCTATATAAACATCCTTGAAATGACTGTCTGGAGCAAAAGGCCAGTTGGTACCCTGTTCTCAAGATAAACAGATAAGTATCTCCTAAGATACATGAGATCAAAATTAGCCAGGCAAATTTCATCATAGTGCATATATTTTGGGCTTCTTTTGATGGCCCCAGCATGCTAAGCCCTTTTCTGACTGCAGGACCCATTCATTTACTTTCCTTTAACTGCAATGTTCTTCCCCACCTCTAAGGATCTGGGCTTTCTCCCTGCTCATACTCAGTTTAATTGTCAGCTCTAGGAAGTTTCCATCCTATCTGAAATAGTCTACTCATTTCTACTGTCTACCTGCCTCCATGTTTATTCCTTTCAAAATACTTATCACATTCTAAGATAATATTTTATTTCGTTGTTTAATTGTAATAACATACACATTAAAATAGAAAATCAGTAAATTCAGAGGTCTGGTCATTCTTGTCCCCATTATATCTGCATTCCTGGAACAGTAGTACCTCATACACAGAACGCAAACAGAAGCAATACACTTGTTAAAGGGCTGTTGAAGTAATCCAAATAAAGTACAACATTATGGGCAGTGAGAGATAGAAAATTGTGGCTAAAGACTGGGTGAAGTGGCTAAAAGAGGCAATTTAGGCATATTTAAAACATAAAATTACAAAACCTTTTTTAAAACCCAACATATAGCAAGCATCATTCTCCCTAACAATTATCACAAATTTTCAAAAACAGTTCTTAATTCCTCTAAGTAAATACCACGTCATTTTGACCTAATTGAAGTATGGATACACTTCAGAATAATTCAAACTGAACCATTTTTCACCTACACAAACCTAGAATTTTTTATATAGAGTGAATTACGTGAAACTAGGTACCATAGCATTCTCTTTTTCTTCTTCTTTGTAATCTCCAACATGTATCCCAATGTCTGGAACATAATTTGTGATTAGTAAGTATTTGTTTAATTAATGGAAATTGGAAAGGAATTATTTAGCCTGATATAACCATAGTGACAGCTTTATACTCTTAATGTTTCAAATGCTGGCTCATTCCTGTTGTAATACTGCCGAATCGAACTGTTTTCCCAATAGTTTAGTAAGTAATGTATAAATTTAAGTTTTGTTTCAGCAAGAAAGGTATAAATCACTTTTACAATATCCTGAATGCTTTATCCAATAGTCTCTTTAGGGTTGGCCTACAGTCAAACATGTTGGATTCTGATGTTGTCACTTGAGCTTTCCAGGGGCTCTCTCATGGTCCCTGTGCCTTATAAATCCTGGTGGTACTTAAGACCTCCTTTCCTCAAAAAACAAATAATGTCCCATAAGTTTTAATGTGGCTTGAGGTATGTACCTTGAAATCTACCCCTTAAGATTTCAAAAGCAAAATAAGCAAAAGAAATAGTCAAGCCCCAAAGCAGAGATGAATTATTACAGTGGTTATTTAGAATTGAGATACATAGGAGGAAGGACTTTAGGGACCAAGAAAATCTACTGTGTTTCTAAAAAAGTATGTTGTTTAAATGGTAATGTATTTCATCCACATGTAAATCAAACTTTGGCTTAGCAGTCAGGTATATTTGCCCAAAAGGTTTTCTAGGGACATCCCATACTTTGGATTACTCCTTTTTTCTTCACCTAATTGATAAATTCATACTTTTTGAAAAATGAGTCAAGCCAGTTAGTACTAGAAACTGCCGCTGTTGAGTAGATTTCCTGGTGTGACATCATGCCTTTAAAAGATCAAGTGATTGACTCATCTATTCCTTTCCTTCACTGTAACAGAAAACAATGTTTTCACAAAAAAGCAAATGATAAGTATAGACAGAAGGAACATGACTTCATTTTAATAATCCAGTGACATGTGAACCAAATAAAAACTGTTTACATTTCCTGAGAACAAGAAAAATGTATGCTGTAAATATCGTATAAAGATCCCTGGTGAGATTTTTTTTTTTTTTTTTTTTTTTAGCTGAGCCATCCCGCCACCTGTTGGCAGCTCCACGGCTGCTCAGCTCGGGCTGACTCGAACCACTGTTGCTCAGAGCTCAAACTCTTGAGCGAGCTCTTAACCAACTGAGCCACTCAGCCGGCCCGATCCCTGGTGAGATTAATAAAACTGTTTTTCTTTTCAGTCAAGCTGAAATTCACTTAATATACTGTAATCTTTATGTTTTTATAGCTGGTTTAAACACAAAAGAAGCAGAATTGTTCAGAAAAAAATTTAAATAATGTGAAAACAAATTATTAGGCTTTGAATTATAATCAATATGCCAATTTCAGCCAATTCCTATTTGCTATTTGATCAATAGCATTGCAAACAATAAGTTATGGGACAACAGTAAGCTTTGATAAGCAATATTTAATTTAGATTATCTGTGAAGATTTCATAGTTAGCAGTGAAGATTAAGAATTTTGTAAGACCTTATTTATTTCTGTTTTTAATAGACACCAAGCCTTCAAACTTTCAAATAAATAATTTGAATATATAAATATTGAACTGAAAAAGAAGGAAAAGACCTCAAGTTGGCTATTTTTAATCATCTTTGTTGAAGTATATTTATTTACAATAAAAGGATTCTATTTTAAATATATTGTTGCTAAGTTTTGACTAGATATAGCCCCATATAACCACCACACTGAAGACACAGAACACATCATCACCAACAACATTACCTTATGTCCCTTCAGACCTCAATGCAAGACTGGAGTCACAGTAATGTCACACTATTCACCATGGATGGAAGATGAAAATAGGAAAGGTAAAACAATATAACTTCCAGAAGATAACATAGGAACATATTTTTACAACTTTTCAGTAGGCAAGAGTTTCTTAAAACACAGAAAGCAGAAACCAGAAAAGAAAGAGTGATAAATTGGACTGTATTAAAATTAAGAACTCATATTCATCAAAATACACCTTTAAAAGACTAGCCAGAAAGATATTTCCACACATATAAACACATATAATAATCAAAGTGCTCTTATTCAGGATATATAATTAACTCCTAGAAACAAGTCAGAAAAATACAGACAAGTATTGAAAAAAACATCATGAAAGAATTTTAAACAAACCCTTCAAACAAATGGTCATTACATTTTTGAAATTGTGCTGAATTTCATGAGTTATTAGTTATTATATAACCTAAATTATAAATACTAAGACAGACCACTACACAATCTATGGAATGGCTATATTAAAGAAAAAGAGAAAGCTTACTATACCAAGGGACACTGAAGATTTAGAGCTATAGGCACTGCTCTAAAGTGAAATGGAAAAAAAAAAAGTTTTATTTTGACTTGCCAGTGGTTTTCAGTGCTCCAACCATAATCACGAGCTTCCAAAGGTTGAAAATCTGATGAAATTGGTGAAGAATAAAAAGAATTCCCTTTTCCTTGGACCCTCCTTAACTAATCATCACCAAAATCGAGTCAGTCCTTTCACTTTTGGAGAGTACAGTAACCTTCAAATTAGATTTTAAATAGGTTTTAATACATACATAAACTGATATTATATGTTATATAATATAAACATATAATATGTAATTATTTTGGATATTTGGTGTTAGAATGGAATATATAGTGATTTTCTAATTGAATTTAATGATAATTTGTTTTCCCTTAATAGCTTTTCATTTAGCAGTATTTTAATGAAAAAGTAGTTAAACCATTTACCCAAATATACATGTGTCTGTATAGTGGAATGCTCTATTGTAATGGAAATGAAAAAAGTAGAGTTACATGTAGCAACATGAGTAAATCAAACAAACATAATGTGAGTCAAAGAAGCTGAATGTAAAAGAGATCACATTGCCTGATTCAATATGTATACAACTCAAAAAACAGGAATAAATTAATTTTGGGTTTAGAAGCCAGGATAATAGTTAATTTTGGAAAGTTGATAAGGTGCAGTAATGGAAGGGGCCATGCAGAATATTTTTTTTTGGGGGGGCAGTTCTTATCAATCATTTTGTGACCTGAGTGTTGTTTATACAAGTGTTATTTTTGATAAGCCATTGAGCTGTACTATATACTATTATGATTTATGCTTTTTTTCTATATGTGTGTTATATTTTAATTAAAAAGGGAAAAGAAAATTTAAAAAAAATAATATTAGCCATTGGAAATTGCAGAGTAAATATTTGTGACCATGATAAAAGACATTTTGGGAGGAAGTAACTCAATTTTATGTTCTCACTGCATTTCTATCCCGCCTACATGGGAAAATGTATAAACTTAAGAATGGTTTCAATTAGTTTGATCTTTTAAAGGTAATTTATGAATTTACCATTTCTTAAATGTTTTCCACTGGCCAGGTAATATGCTGAAGCTATGCAAATCATTATCAATGGCATTTAATTAAAAATTTAAAAATAGTTATCCTGTGGTTGTTTGAAGTCTGTTTTGGGGTGTGTGTATGTGTGTGTGTGTGTGTGTGTGTGTGTGTGTGTGTGTGTCTGTGTATTTGGACAGGGTGTTTCTTTCCAGAAAAAAACACAAAATACTAAGATTTTTGCAGTTTAATGAAAATCCTAAGGTAATAAAACACTTAGTGAATATTTCCTTTTAGCTATATAAAGATACACTTCAGACCACAGGATTATAAACTACCCTATTAAGCTATCAAAGAAAGGTCAAGAACCAAGCTAATGTTTAAATACACACTCAGCCTTGAGAGAAAATAAAAGATAGCGTGTACTCCCTTTTTGAATGGACAGTGAGGCCATGAGCAAGGTATTACCCTTGCTCATAACCCCAGAGCTCCCTTGTCATGCATCAGGGTGTCTTGTGTGGCAGAAACTGTGTGTGGCCTCCTTCAATTGTCTGGGACTCCCCTCAGTTTTCACCAGAGCCTGCTGCACCTCCAGCCAGAATGAACAGTCTGGAGGCAGGCCCTTCGAAACTTACCTAGACATCCAAGCCCTAAACCACAGATTTAAAGATTGGCAGGTTTGATTTCACGAACAATTCAAAAACATAAACCACAGACAGGGGAAAGTGGTAAGGGAGTTTAATATATATGGTAGTTAAGGCTTAATATGATTTATATAAATAGTTCTTATGCATTTATAGGAAAGATCTGAACATGGGACAATGGAAATAGACATGGTAATTTCCAAGATCATAAACACATGTGGCCAAAAGACACAAGAAATAATGTTGAAAATTGCTAATGAATAAAAACTTCAGATTAAAATACTGCTGCATCTCTTTTCTATATCATTTTGTCAGTCACAAAGACTATTAACTTTTTGTGTAGACAATTATGTGTGAAAAGGGTGGAAAGAAATACTCATCTCTGTAGTTTAGGCGGGTTATCAAGCAACATAGGTATCAATATGTGTACAAGGTGTGATCACAGCATATGGTGAATGTTTAAATTAAAAAATAAATTATGAGAGTACAAGACACATTGCCATTAATTCCCCTCAAAATATTGGGTTGACTGGAAAGTCATGACGTATTTTTCTGTTTTTCAATACAAAAATGCGTCATCGCTTTCCTGATGACCCAATACTCCCACGCTTTGGAACACACGTATCCCATCGTTCTTGCCACTTTCCGAAGCCGTTCTGGAAGTCCTCTTTCATTAGTGTCTTTAGCTGCTCTGTCATGGCTGTCTCCATGTCCTGAATCTACTCAAAAAGTTTTTCTTTCATGGTCATTTTGACTTTGGGGAGGAGCCAGAAGTCGCATGCTGTCAGATCCGGTGAATAAAGTGGATGAGGACACACCTTAATGTTTCTATTTGATGGAATTGCTGTACCGGAAGCGATGTGTGATATGGAGCGTTGTCATGATGGAGAATGAAGTAAAGACACTTGTGAAAGAGAACTTCCAGAACCGCTTCAGAAAGTGGCAAGAACGTTGGGATAAGTGTGTTTGAAACAAGGGGGGAGTATTTTGAGGGGGATTCGTGGCAATGTGTCTTTTACTCTAATACATTTTTTTATTTAAACATTCACTGTATTTTGTGGTCATACCTCATGTATTTTGGAACCCAAAATCATAGTACTCACGATCTATCTTAAGTACATGGTAAAACAAATGAAGAAAAGCTTCTATGCAAGGGTGTTCATTGCTGCATCTTATATGTCAGAAAAATATTGGAAAACAGATGACTCAAAGAGGAAGTATGGTTACATGATTTTCTATGAAATAATAGTTTTCTATGAAAAATTATTACATAGTTTTAACACTGAAAAAGACTAGGAAAAAAGTTTAAAAGCAGTCTATAAGCCGTGTGCATAGTAAAATGCCATTTTTGTTACATATGTATAACTATTCAAGTTTGTCTATAATCACACTCAACACTCATTTATTTATCCGCTGATGGGCAATGAAAGGTCCAAGGCTAATGCTTATATGATGAGTCAAAGAAAAAAATCTTCATTAAATGGGGCTCCAGAAACCTGCAATAATTTGGTCTTTCAAGTATATGCATGGGTACTATTGTCTTTAGATGAGACAGCTTTAGAGCACCGCGTTTTTAGAATATGAGCATCAGTAATCTCTTGGCTATGACCCCAGCTGAATATGGGCTTTCTGAATTCTGCTCTGTGGTGTTTTACAGTTATGTGTGTTTCCTTTCTACAGGGAAAACTGGGACTATACCCTGTGGAATTTGCCTTAGGCAACAGTGGGTGGTGGAAAACTTTCTCTGAATAAGCTGCCGCTTCCTGCCAAAATGTCTGTCCCTACTCTGTTTAATTTTGTCTACGTATATCTGAAAAGAAGGGGGAAATCTTGGCAATGCTGAGATAATAGTATAAGGGTTAGACTGGAAAACAAATGTAAAGTGCTAATTTGTCACAACACACTAATGAAGACCAAAGCTGACATTCCAAAGATTTAATTTCTTGCTATTTTATCTTTGAGTGGCAAAAATAGAAAGATAAACTGATACTCATTTTTTCAGATATTTTTTCATAGATGATTATTGCAAACAAAATAAAACATTAGGTATTAATAGAGTGGAACAATGTCTTTGTATGACTATGTTAGCAATATTAATTCTTTAGGTGTTTGATACTAATAAACCTGATATTCTTAGGCCTTACCCAATGGTAGGTTAGATCAAATTGGTCACATCAATAGGAATTATCCAAATTTCTCAGCACCTCTGTTTCTTCCTGAATTTCTACCCTAGTTTTTAGGATCTTCCAATCATCTCATGGGAGATTTAAGGAGATCAGAGGTTATTTATTATTATAGTACAATTGAAACTATCCTGATTGTTACAGTAGGTTTTAAAATCAGCCAGACCTAAATTCGAGTTCTGTGTCAGACATATGGTAAATGTTGTGACCTCAGAAGTGTAAACCTTAATTAATTTGTGTTCAGTAAAAGGATAGTAAATATTTTATAGATTTCCTGTGAGAGAATTAGATGGGTTATCATATGTGACATACCTATTAAATAAGATATCCTCATTAAATATTAATATCCTTCATTTTACTTCCCAAAAATATTCATCAGGATTTTTCTCAGTCATCAGGTTACAGAGCAGTGTGCCCTGTATATATATGGCCATGATATATATGGGTGACATCGTGGCAGTTCTTGAATATTTTAATGGAGACAGCAGAGATGTAAGAAAGGGCAGATTGGCCCTGGTAATGCCATAATAATTCTGAAACTTTTGGAAGAAATAGAGTGTTCTTAATGAAGGTTTTTCTTTTTCCCCTGACCAAGAAACTGAAGGAAAACCAATCTAAGTCTCTCCTAATGAAAATGTAAGTTGGTAATTCAGAAAGTGGTATCATACCTAGGTTAGAAATATATACCTTTTTCCCCCTCTAATGTTCATTGATCGAGTCACTGCATTTAATTGATGCATTTAAATAAAATAATACATTCTCTTATAGAAAGAGTTTATAAGTACATACATTTTATCCAATTTGATAGGTGTGAAGAGGTAAAGAGATACAATATGAACTATGGCAGAGTAGAGGCTGCCACAAATTTGTTGACAGCTCTGCCTGGAAAGATGGGGTCTTTTGACTCTAATTTTTGCATATGGACTAGCCTGTAGCATTTTAGACCATAGAGTATGGCATAAGTAATTCTATGCTAGTTCCAACTTGAACCTTTAAGAGGAAGGGCAGTTTTTGCTTTCTGTCACTTAGCATACTATTTCTTGGAGCTCTGAATCACCAGGTGAGAAATCAAACTAACCTGCATGAGAGACCACATAGAGACAACCTGAGCTACACTGAGAGCTAAAGGGGCACCTCTAGACCCAGCCTTCTATCCATCTCTACCAAGGCACCAGACATGCACATAATAAAGCCATCTCAAACGTTAATCCAAACATTTTCAGCTACTCCAATTCATAGCACATGGGTCAAAGACAGACCTCTCAGCCAAGCCTTTTTCAGCAAAATTAGGAACAGCATAAAATGGTGTTTTAAACCACTAAGGTTTGGGATAGTTGGTTACATAGCAATAGATAACCAAAACATGCTTTTCAGGTATGAAATGATTTAAAAATTATATTTTTTAATGAAACTCTACTTATCCACATTCCACCTTTGAGTTATTAGTATTTCCTGCTGGTTAATTAGGTATGTACAACTGCCATGTCCTTATTATATCCCTCAAGTGTTTTTACTCTGTTGAGGTCTTTTCTCATAGACACGAAAGGAGAAACAAGTGTAGTATAAAAATAGCAATTCTAGAAATTATAAATACAACTATATTTAGTTGTGCCACTAGAAGTTTAAGTAATTTATAAAGAACTGAAAAACACATTAGATTAGAAATATGTCATAATCAAACTAATTTAAATTAGATACCTATTATATAGAGAGATAGGATAAACTATGAACTATTTATAATAAATGTTTTGTTCTTGGTAATTATGTGAAAGGGGAAAAAAAGCAAGACACAATTAGAACTCCATATGTAATTTAAAATCTGTGAACATCATTAAACTCAAACTAACATGACCATTTAAATTATTCATACATGATTACTTTCTTCACAATTAATCACTCCTTTGGCTTTTCCAGAATGGTCAGAGCTCTTAGTAGTTCACCATATTAAATTTTTCAAACTTTAGGATTGTTCCAGACCTGGGAAGTCGGACTCTATTATAAAGCAGTTTCTTATCTTAAAAAAAAGAAGGAATGGTGCACTGGGGCATATCCTTTCTCTTTAAGTTCAGGAAATTAAAAACCATTCACTTAAGTCTTTCTTTTCCATTTCATATAAAGTTTCAGTTGTTCAATCATCTCTGGTTTTTGAGGTTTTGAATATTCCAAAGCAATTCTGTATTTAAGTTTGAGTTATTTCTAAAATGTACCACTTTTGTTTATATGAAAAAAAAATTAAAAGTAGTCTAACTCAAAATGTCTGCTTTTAACATAAAGAGAACAGTAGCCAAAGGAATGTGAAAAGCACTCCAGTACTTACACAGAGAATAAAATGCAAATTAATTAATTTCAAGGCCGTGGTACAGGCACCAGTTATTGACTTGTATGTTCAATTAATAATTACAGCTATTTTAATTTTTGAACATCAAGTTATGCTAATTGTAGAATTAAACACAGAGTGATAAAATTATCATTTTTTCACTCTTCTTCAAAGTTATAAGAAATGGCATTTTACTCTGGTATTATGTATTTTTGTTAACTATATATTGACAATAACACAGATAAGAGTGATTTATGACTTAAGTTTTGGCTAAATAATACTGGGACTTAAAATATTTTAATGAGATTTACTAATTTTTATTATAATAATTTCCAGGTTTTTTTTGCTGTCTTATATTGCATGATGGCTACTGGATGAAAGAATCAACAGTTATCTTCACCTCTTCATATGTCTCCTTTTTACTTTTTTATTAACAATTTAAAAAATGTATTGGGGTGACATTGGTTAGTAAAATTATATAGGTTTCAAGTGTATAATTCTGTAATACATCCTATATATATCACATTGTGTGTTGACCACCCAGCGTCAGTTCTCCTTCCATCACCATATATTTGACCCCCTTTACCATCTTTTACCACCCCCCTTCCCCCCTTCTCCTCTGGTAACCACTAAACTGTTGTCTGTGTCTATGAGTTTTTGTTTGTCTTGTTCATTTGTTGCTTTCAGTTTTATATCCCACATGTGAGTGAAATTGTATGGTTCTTGACTTTTTCTGTCTGACTTATTTCACTTAGCATGATGATCTCAAGATCCATCTATGTTGTTGCAAATGGCAATATTTCATCTTTTCTTATGACAGAGTAGATTTCCATTGGATATATGTACCACCTCTTCTTTATCCAATTATCTATTAAAGGACACTTCAGTTGTTGTTTTTTTTTAAAGATTTTATTGGTGAATTGGGGGAGGGGAACACAGTTGGGGAATCGGGGAAGGGAACAGATAAGTTGCTGTCCTTTTGTTCTTCAGTCTAGTTGTAGAGGACGTCGCTTCACTGGCCCATGTTTGTATTATCATTGCGCTCTTCCCGGGTGAGGCAGATCATCGCCGGCCACTGAACAGCCTGCTTACAGCAGCTCACGGCAGTTCACGCCTGCTGCCGGCCAGCTCCACTGCAGCCTGCACCATTGCCGGCGACTCATAACAGCCCAGCTCCAGGTCAAGCTGTTGTTCACCATCTTAGCTGTAGAGGTCACAGCGTCACTGGCCCTCATGTGGGATCCAAACCAGGGCCCTGCTGCTCAGAGCTCGCGCTCACAAGCCAACTCTTAACCAATGCACCATTTGGCTGGCCCTCAGTTGTTTTCTTGTCTTGACCATCATGAATAATGCTACAGTGAACATAGGGGTACATATATCTTTATGGATAAATGTTTTTAGATGTTTTGGCAGATACCTAGAAGAGCAACTACTGTATCATATAGTAATTATAATCTTAATTTTTTGAGGAATCTCCATCCTGTTTTCCATCGTGGCTGTACCATCAACAATGTATGAGGATTCCTTTTCCTCCACAGCTTCTCCAACACTTGTTATTACTTATCTGGTTGATAATAGCCATTTTAACAGGTGTTAGGTTGTATCTCATTGTGATTTTGAATTGCATTTACCTAATAGCTTATGAAGTTGAGCATCTTTCTACATACCTGTTGACTTTATATGTCTTCTTGGGAGCAGCGTCTCTTCAGGTACTCTGTGCATTTGTTAATTGGATTGTTTTCTTTCTTGTTGAGTTGTATGAGTTCTTTATATATTTTGGATATTAGCCCCTTATTGGAGGTGTTGTTTGCAAGTATCTTCTCCCATTCGGGTGGTTGGTTGCTTCTTTATTTTGTAGATGGTTTCTTTTGGGGAAGATTTTTCATTGATACAGTCCTATTATTTTGTTTTTGCTTTTACTTTCCTTGCCCTTGAGGTCAAATTTATAAAATCCTCTCTGAATCCAAGGTCCACAAGTTTAGTACCTATGCTTTCTTCTATGCAATTTATTATTTCAGGTCTTATGTTTAGATCTTTGATCCATTTTGAGTGAATTTTGGTATATGGTGACAGGTAGCAGTCTAGTTTTATTCTTTTGCATGTGGCTTTCTAATTTTTTCAACACCATTTATTGAAGAGGCTCTCTTTTCCCCGTTGTATGTTTTTGGCTTTTTTTATCAAAAATTGCCCATGCATATGTGGGTTTATTTCTGAAAACAGGGAATGTGATACCTTCAGCCTTGTTCTTTTTCCTCAGGGTTGCTTTGGTTATTTGGGGTCTTTTGTGATCCCATGCAAATCTGATGTTTTTTTGTTCTATTTCTTTAAAAAATTGTCATTGGGATTTTGATGGGGACTGTATTGAGTAATGTACAGGTTTAATGCAATCTCCATATGCCTCTTTTTTTTTTAAGATTTTTATTGGGGAATTGAGGGGATGGGAACAGTGCTGGGGAATTGGGGAAGGGGAACAGACAAGTTGTTGTCATTTTGGTCTTCAGTCTAGTTGTGGAGGACGTTGCTTCACTGGCCCAAGTTGACACCATCATTGCGCTCTTCCCGGGCAAGGCACATCAGTCGCTGGCTTCTGGACGGCTGCTCACTGTGGCTGCAGGCTGCTCACGCTGGCTGCTGGCTACATACAGTAGCCCATGGCAACCTATTGCCACAGGGGCTGCAGCCTAAGCTGTCGCCAGCGACTAAGGACAACCCAGCTCCAAGTTGAGCTGTTGTGCAGTGTCACTGGCCCTCATATGTGGGATCCGAATTGGGGCCCTCTGGCATCCCAAGCCAGTTCTTAACCATCGCGCCCCTCGGCCGGCCCCATATGCCTCTTTTTTAAAGAGACTGCTATAACTGGCTGAAGGAAAAGTACCTTTTCAAATATGCATAGCATATTTGGTTAAAATCAGTGTTATGCTTTATGAGAATAAATCTACACATCAACTTTTCATCCAAAATAAATGGAGGTTAAATTACTAGTCTAATTCTCCTATAAAATCTACAGCAAATAGAAAGAACAAAGGAAAATGAGGAAAAAGAGAGAGTGGGTGAGGAGAGGAATAGGAAGAAGGAGAAGAAGAAGGAGAAGGAGAAAGAAGATGGAGAGAAAAAAAAAGAGGGAGAAGTATGAAAGAGAGCAAAAGGGGGCTGAGAAAGGGAAGAGAGAGATATGCAAGTAAGTAACAATAGAAAGGAAAATCTACAAAAATCGTATAGAAAACAAAACTCCTGATTAATCAAACCTTAAATCATTTATTTTTTTTTAAAAATTAGTTGAATAAACTTCTGCATAATACAGCCTGTTTTCTCCAGACTGTACAAAAGCCCTTCCTTAATTAACCTTAACCACATGCTTTGGTATCACCCCTCTCTAAATCGCCTTGCATTTTTTTTCCAAGCTCAAGCACAACACATTCGAAGAAATATCCATGGTTGGTGCACAAAACTGGAAAATTTTGGCCAAAGCCAGAAATTATCTTTAGAATGCAAGAGATTAATTATGTTCGTGATTATTAACATACTACCACTTTTTGTTGTATAAAAGTTTCCCTTGTCCAAACTTTTATAATTTTTCCAAGAGACTCCTTTTATTTATGGTCTTATGTCTCTAATTACTTGCCTTATTTTTAGGGGCATTCATGATTTCAACTAAGGACTTGTTATATAATTACATCTAAATAAGACCTAAGGACTAACCACTGAAAAGAAATACAAGCCAAGTGGTCACAAACCAGCCAAAAGATTATGACCGTGTCTTCCAGATACTGAGGGTCTGTGATGCTTTATAAACAATCCAAACGTGTTGCCAGTGTCTGCCCATGGCATCTGTGTAGTTGAAAAAAACTATTTTATTCAAATATTAATGTCATGTTGTGAGATAAATGAGTGTAGGACAGTGAGCCATGGTTCGTGGGCCTTTTAAATCCTTAAGGGCTATTGTAGCAGAGGTAACATGTATTCTTTACACGTCATATTGAAGTGTAAAAAATCAGCCTAATTTCAAAGATTACAAGGTACAGAAATTAGTAAAAGGAGGGTAATTCATGCCCTGCATTGTAATAACACCATGCAAGAAACTAATTAAAGAGGAAAATTGCTATTCCTTATGACCTAAAAGCCTCATCTCCCTCTGAACCAGTAGGTTTTATTCATATATTTGCAATTATTGGAAAAATGTCTATGGAACTCATGATAACAGCACCTTTATAAGACCAAGAAAATTCCGGAGGAGTTTTGAAAAAATAAGAAGGAACAAGTGAAGATAATTTCCCATCATTCTAACAGATGTAGCTCTTTGATCCAGTCTCCTTTTCCTTCAGTGATGATCAGGAAAATAGTTTAGATCAGATCATAATTGGCTAAGTTAAGTGGAAAATGACGGCACAAAACAGAGAAAAAAAACAGCAAGGAGGACTTTGTGATTATAGAGATCAGTTATGCTGTTGACTCTCAGTTAGGACAGAAACATCAAAATTTACAATGAAGGGACGAAAAGCACATTGAAGGTGACATGGACACTAATGAGAAGACTTCCTGAAATTACTGGTTTTGGTCACTGAGTAAAATCTACCAGGAGAAGGAATGTAGGCAGAGAAGAAGGATTGGAGAGGTGACAGCATGAAGAGATCAGTTTAAGACACACTGCAATCCACAGCCCCTTGGGACACTCAGAACCCAGACCCCCAACAAAGGAGAGACCTAAGTAGATTAGCATGTTTAACATAATTTGCCAAAAGTGTGAAGAAATAAATTTCGTAAAAGCAAAACAATGTTTTGTTTTGATTTGATGATCATTAGGGGGAGCCCCAGCACTTTTAATGCTTCTTTAGTTTATATCCAGATCATAAATCTTACCACAATTTCAGAAGAAAAAAATGGTCCTTTAGACACAAAGTTAGTATTTTATGAAAATTAGCTGCACATCAGTGACTCAAATGTATCTGCAGTGTTGGTGAGATAAGCTCAAGGTGTTTTTCAAATTGCCAGTTGAAACTATTTTTTTTCTTTTCCTGAAGTATATAATGGCAAGTAGGTGGTGCCTTAACAACATTACGTGTACTGAATTTCTCTTGAAATACCATGGGATCTCTTAAGATACAAATCAAAGAATAAAAAAATATCTCCAGTGTCATCATCACTCTACCTCTTTGAGGATGAAGAAGAAACATCAGAGTTTAAAAAAAAGAAAAAAAATCCGTCCATTGTCCTCTCTATTGCTTTGACCTAGAATTGATTAAATCTAAGAACAGCATGAGTGCCTTATCAATCCCTCATTTATCCTGATATCCAAGCTCTGGTTTTGACATGATTTTCTACTCTTTTGGTCACTAAAATTTTGTAAGAGCATATGCTGTAGTGATGTGAAACTTGAGCCTTTTACTACATATTACCTGTAGACAAAAATGCCAGTTTCCACCTGGATATCTACCAGTCCCCAATAGTACAATTGTGTTTTGAGGAGTGCATGAGCTTCTGAATAGTCTCCTACACCTTTAATGATCCATTTGATATGCTGGTGATCAAATCTAATGAGTATGAACAAAGCCTGGGATAATTGCCAAACAGTGCACGTTAGACAGAACCATGAAAGGGAAGTCAGCATGGTACAGTGAGGCTGGACAGAATGCAAGAGGATGGCCAGAAAACTCACAGAGGTGTGGGCAGTTATGTAAAACAGAGGGTCTACTCAAATTCAAGCTCTGCTTTTGTGATTATCTGTCAGCAGACAGCCAGAAAGGAGATTCTGGGTAAAAAGGACACAGGGGCAACTTTGATTAGTCATTTCAGAGAAAATGTCCTTGGGAGAAGTGGATTCCTAGGAGGTTGGCAACTTCACAAGCTCTGTTAGACACAAGACACGTAGCCAGTTTATTACTGCTGTTCTGATAATAGAAGGCAGTTGACTTCTGGCCTGATTTTAGACGTATTTTTGCTTGTAAGCAGATGTTTTAGTTTGCTTGGGCTGCCATAACAAAATACTACTGCTGGGGTGGCTAAAACACAGAAATTTTTTTTCTCACAGTCCTGGATGCTAGAAGTCCAAGATCAAGGTGTCGGCAGTTTTGGTTTCTTCTTCTTTTTTTTTTTTTTTAAAGAACATAAAAAATTATTAACACAAATTATACATGCACATAATTATATATATATATATATATATATATATATATATATATATATATATATATATATATATATATATATATATATATATGGTATATTTACAAAAATCAATCATAAGTTTGGATACAAAGGAAATATTTGAAGATTGAAAATAGAGTTTACAGGGCCGGCCAATTGGCCTGTTAGTTAAGAATTGGCTTGGGACGCCAGAGGGCCCGGTTCTGACCCCACATATGAGGGCCAGTGACACTGCCCTCTACAGCTAAGATGCTGAACAACAGCTCAACCTGGAGCTGGGTTGCAATGAGTGGCCGATGTAGACTGCAATCCCTGCTGCAGTGGGTTGCCATGGGCTACCATGTGCAGCCAGCAGCCAGCATGAGCGGCCCTCAAGCCGCTGTAAGCAGCTTTCCAGAAGCTGGCGACTGATCGACTGATCTCCCTCACCCGGGAAGAGCGCAATGATGGTGCCAACCTGGGCCAGTGAAGCAACGTCCTGCACAACTAGACTGAAGAACAAAAAGACAGCAACTTGTCTGGTCCCCTTCCCCCAATTCCCCAGCGCTGTTCCCATCCCCCAATTCCCCAATAAAAATCTTAAAAAAAAAAAATAAAGAAAGAAAGAAAATAGAGTTTACAGGCCCCCTTCTTTAATTATAATTCATCATATGGAAAAAAAATAAAAATATAACCAAAAAAGTCTTGATTACTTAGGATATTCAGAAGCATAGTCTTAGATAATCATTAAATCAAAAAATAAATCAAAAGAGAAATTGCAGCCCATTTAGAAGACAATATAAAAGAGATAGATCACTTAATATTCAATTCTAAGCGGACACTGTATTACTTTCTTGGAGCTACCATAACAAAATACTATAAACTGAGTGGCTTAAAACAACAGAGATTTGTTTCCTTACAGCTCTGAAGGCTAGAAGTCCAACACCACGTTTTTGGAAGGGTCCTGCTCCTTCCTCAGTCTCTAGGCTGGGATCCTTCTTTGCCTCGTTCAGCCTGGTAGCCCCAAACATTCCTTGACTTGTGGCACCATAACTTCAATTTCTGCCTCCACCTTCACATGGTGGACTTCTCTGTAAATTTGCGTCCATGTCTCTTCACTTTTTATAAGGATTCCAGTCATTCTGGATGAGGGCCCACTCAAATTCCGTATGAACTCATCTTAACTTGATTATATTTGCAAAGACCCTATTCCCAAATAGGGCCATTCACAAGTATTAGAGGTTAGAACTTAAATATTTTGTTAAGGAACACAATTCAACCCATAGCAGAGACAAAGGACCACTGTACTTAGAGGAAAATTTAGTCTTAAGAACTTTCGTAAGTAAAGAAAAAACATGGTTACTCATCTTTACATTGCGAAACAGGTCAATGAAATGAGCCAGAGGACTTTGGAAAATGGAATAAGTAAAGATAAGCGTCAAGAATAATTAAATATAAAGCAAAACAGGATAAAGGATAAATTAAAAACATGATTCTTAGGGAAAAAACAGGTAAATTCCTAGTAAGTCTGATTAAGGAAAATAGATCAAGAAAAAAATACAAAATTAGAAATTAGTAAAACAAAGTAGTCACAGGTAGTGAAGATATAAAAATGATAGTATTATATTTTAAATTATGAGGTTAATAATTATGAACATATACTACACATTTGTATCAGAACATTTTGAAAATCTAGAGCTAGAGCTGGCAGACTAAACACATGGGCAAAAGAAGACATACAGATGGCCAACAGACATATGAAAAGATGCTCAGCATCACTAATCATCAGGGAAATGCAAATCAAAACCAGAATGAGATATCACCTCACACCAGTCAGAAAAGCTATCATCAAAAAGTCAACAAATAACATGTGTTGGCGAAGATGTGGAGAAAAGCGATTCCTCAAAAAACTAAAAATGTATGTACTATACAACCCAGCAGTTCCACATCTGGCTATTCATCCAAAGAAAACAAAAACACTAATTCAAAAATATATATGCACCCCCATGTTCATTGCAGTATCATTTACAGTAGCTAAAATATGGAAGCAACCTAGGTATCTATCAATAGATGAATGGCTAAAGAAGACACACACACACACACACACACACACACATACTGGAATATTGTGTACCAATAAAAATGAATGAAATTCTGCCATTTGTTGACAACATGGATGGATCTAGACAGTATTATGATCATTGAAATGTCAGGCAGAGAAAGACAAATACAAACTAGAAACTGTCATAGCATGTAATTCTACGTATTTCTGATTCCATGGTTTATTTTAAAATTGTAATTCATGAAATATCAACTACATATAGCATCCTTAAATACTAATGGCATCTAAAATGTATCTATTTTGGGTGTTTCAGTGTTTGGAAAGAGAGCTAAAATTCTGGAGTTATATTGAGGCAAATTCCTCACGAACAAGGTCTGTATTATATCATGACCTTGTATTTTATTGAGGTGTAGGTCTTCGCAAACTAGCATTATTCTTTATATAATTCCTTTCTACCTTCTATGTGCCAGCCTCCCCTAGATTTCTGCCAGATACCACAAACACCAATCCCTGAGTCAGAGACCTCATGCTATCTCTCTTAGGTCAAATTTTTTTCTGTGCATTTATTAACTTTAAAGACAGGTGATGGCGAGAACAAATTTATCAGTGTAGTGCCTGCCGTGTTGAATGCACAGAGCAAATGCAAATTATCTCCATTCTGTTAATAAGACAATACATTCCAGTTTTGCAAGGTTTTAGTCTGGCTTCTGTGATCAAACTACCTTCCATTGCAGTTATAGCCTTTAATGCTGTTACTAGTTACTGGGATTGTGAGTAGATGACAGATATATGAGCCTCACAAGACCCTTGATATTTGTAAGTGTAAGAGAAATCATCCCTACACAGTTTCCTTATTTTTTTTTCAATTTTTATTTTAAATATTTATTAAGTGCCTAATATATGCCAGGGATTATGGCTATACTGTGTTAAAAAAGGAGAAACGGTTTCTGATGTTATAGAATTTGAAGTTTAGAGAGAGTAACAAATAATAATGCAGCAAACATCAAACTGGTGAGACACATTTGCTATGTGGTGTGAAGGGAATAAACAGGATGCTGTCTCATATATAACACTTAGTGTAGTCAGCTGCAAAAATGGCCACAATTCTTCATCCTTTCTGTTTCCACCCGCTTTGTGACACTGTAACTTCTCTCAAGAGCTGGAGCCTGTTTTATCTCCCCTTGATTCTGAGCTGCATATGACTTGATTTGATAAATGGACTGTGGTAGACAGTGTGCCTCAATGTGCCTGCTCCGAGCATGGGGCTTAAGAAGCTTAGAAGATATCTACCCCTGGCCCGCCAACACACACACACACACACACACACACACACACACACACACACACACACACAGCGCTCTGCCTTTTCACCATGTGAACAGTTGGCCTACGCTCCTAGAATGTGAGAAAGCACTTGGATCAGAGGCCAGCCTTCCTAGCTCCTAATGACATAGGATTGAGTGAGTGGGCTGAATGAATGATCCAATCAACACCAAGGCCTGAGTTCAGCCAAAATTGTTGACTGAAAGAATCATGAGCTACAAAACAATTATTGTTTTAAAAAATATCATTGGGGTGGCTAATATGAAGTAAGTCTAACTGATCCAGTTAAATAGAGGATATCTTAAGAAAGGCCTTAAATTAAGATTTAAGCTCAGATCTAGAGGATGAAAGAGAGAGTCAGTCCTGTGAAGAGAGGTTGAAAGAGCACTCCATGCAGAGGGAAGTACACGTGCTAAAAGCCTTTTGGCTGAATTAGGCTGGTACATTAGATGAACTCAAGGTAGGACCATGTGGATGAAATATATTGAACATAGAAGAATGGGTCAAGGCAAAATTGGAGGTGTAAACAAGAGCCTTATTATGCAAGGCTTTGTAGGTCATCATCAGAAGTTGGCTTTTATCCCTAAGGGCAGGGAGAAACTAGTAATTGCTTTCAAGCAGGGAGGTAAAAAAATTAATTTATATTTTAGAAAAATTAGTGTGGCAAAGACCAGGTAGGAGGCTATTACAGTAGTCTGGGAGAGAGACAGTAGTAATTTATAGCTTCCTCTCATTTTCTTCCCTTAGTCAACATGGGAATTATATGGGGCTTCTTCAAATTATTTCTTGTGCTAAACTCTGAGTCTGCCTATTTCTAAAGCTGTTCCTAAATAAATATGTGATGTTTTGCATATTCTCATATGCTATTTATCTATTAATAAGGATATTGGTGGGGACTGCAGAAGCCTTTGTAAACACAAACTTGCACATTTGGTTATATTACAGGTTATATTTTTAAACAGGAAGAACATGTGTTTCTTCACTTTCTGTTTTCTACTTAAATTCTTCCCCCTTCCCCAATATTTGTTTTATTCTTTTATGGATCTGATTTCCAATTTCATTTTACCTTCAAAATTTTCGATTCACTCATATTTTTTCTTTTAATGTTAATTATAGGAAAGAAAAAGAACCATTTCAGAAACTAATAAAACATTTTCTTTTATTTTTAAAAAAATATTTCCTGTTGTCCTTCAACACTTCCCAGCACTACTTTTATTTCTTTCTTTATAATATATATTGTATAAATTTAGCTTGTTACATTTTACATTTATGACATTTCTAGCCAGGAATGATATAATGCAGCTGGCTCAGATTTGTTTTCACTTCAAGGATTGTATAATTGTCATACTTGTACTATATTAATAAAAAATTGCTTAATACCTATTCAATTTTTTGATAGTTTACAAACGAAGAATCTTTGTCAGTGTGAGCTCACACTTTAAAGTTCCATTTTTTTTTGCATCAGACATTTTTAACAAACAACAATAATATTAGGAAAAATTAAATATGATAAACTTTATTGAATATTCACTAAGTTTCAGGTACTATTCTTGGGGCTTTACAATTCACTTAAAACAGTCTAAAAATCAGTTAGTAACTTTTATACTTATGAAGATGTTAATAATAGAAAAAATGGTAAACATGTTAAGTACATTAGCAATTATACTTAGTTAATGGCAGACTGGATAATGCTGACCAACCTTCAACCAATAAAGACGATTTAAAAGGCCGGGGGTTGCGGGGGATCTCCAATTTTAAAAAGCGGTAAGCAGCCAAAAAGATTGTAAAGAATTACCAGGCTGGGAGAGAAGTCTATATGAATGCTGAAGGCAACCCGAAGCTGGTAGAACAAGAAATGGGTTCTCCTCGAGAGTCTCTGGAGGGAGCATGATTCTGCCAACACCTTGTTTTGGGCCCAGTAATACTGATTTCAGACTTCTGGACTCCAGGACTATATGAGTATAAACTTCTGTTACTTTAAGCCAAAAAAAAAAAGAATTACCAGGAAGATATTTGGAAACCCAGAGCATTCAGGGGTTTTGATCTGATGATATTTGATGATCTATGACACATGGCTAAAATGCTAAACTTGAATTTTTGATTGACTAATGGGACCAGAGGAAAAAAGTTGGAATCCAGGTAAGCTGTCCTTACTTTGGGATGGGACCTCAGAATGCTGTATATACTAAAAGAAAAGATGAAGTAAAAGTAAATGAATGTTTATAAAGACTGCAGCCTGGCTGTGAATCATCTGGATGACCCAGAACATCTCAAACCCCAAATTTAGAGTAAGGTAATTCCAGCGGAGCCTGGAAAAAGCAAAAGGAATTTGACTCGGATGGCTCAAATGACTTGTACTAACAATTATTGAAATACCAGCCTCAGCACACAATCAAAAGTGACCAAACGCAGGTGGAGACAAAAAAGCATTTATAAGAACCAGTTGAACCAAGAGACAACAGAAGCACACAAAGACTTCAAATACTATACATTGTTTTTTGACTCATGTTGTCTTGCTCTTCATTTGCCAAGTATTTTACCAAGACCATATACGTATACACACACACACACACACACACACACACACACACACACACACACGCGCTGTTGATGATTGTGACTCATCAGGATGAGGTTGCTGAAGGTTGGGGTGGCTGTGGCAGTTTCCTAAAATGAAACAACAATGAAATTTGCCACATCAATTGACTCTTCCTTTCATGAACGATGCCTCTGTAAGCATGTGATGCTGTCTGACTGCATTTTACCCACAGAACTTCAAAATTGGAGTCAGTCCTCTCAAATCCTGCTGCTGCTTTATCAACTAAGCTTTTGTAATATTCTAAATCCTTTGTTGTTATTTCAACAATCTTTACGTCATCTTCACTAGGAGTAGAAGACTCCATCTCCTGAAACCACTTTTTTGTTTGTTTGTATGTTTATCTATAAGAAGCAACTCCTCATTCATTAAAGTTTTATCATGAAATTGCAGCAATTCAGTCACATCTTCATGCTCCACTTCTAAATCTAGTTCTCTTGCATTGTCAATGAGCAGTCATATTTTGAGAGGATTTTTTTTTTCTGAACAGAATGTCTCAATAGTAGACTTAAAATATTAAGTAAGCCATGTTATAAATAGATATGCTGTCATCCATGCTTTGTTGTTCTATTTACAGAGCATGGGCAGTATAGATTGAGCATAATTATTAAGGGCCAGCAGATTTTCAGAATGGTAAATGAACTCTAGCTTTAACTTAAAGTCACCCACCACATTAGCCTCTACAAAAAAAGTTTGTCCTTTGAAGCTTTGAACCTAGGCATAAACTTCTCTTCTCTAGCTATGAAAGTCCCAAATAGCTCTTCTTCCAATATAAGGCTATGTCATCTACATTGAAACTCTGTTGTTTTGTGTAGCCACCCTCATGAATTATCTTAGCTAGATCTTCTGGATGACTTGCTGCAGCTTCTATATGGTCACTTGTCATTTCACCTTGCACTTTTATGTTATGGAGAATGGCTTCTTTCCCTAACCTCATGAACCAACCTCTGCTAGCTTCAAACTTTTCTTCTGTAGCTTCTTCACCTCTCTCAGCCTTCATATAATTAACGAGAGTCAGAGACTTGCTCCATATTTAAGCTTTGGCTTAAGGAATTGTTGCGACTGATTCAATCTTCTATGTAGACCATAAAACTTTCTCCATATCAGCAATAATGCTGTTTTGCTTTCTTATCATTCATGTGTTCACTGGAGTAGCACATTTATTTTCCTTCAAGAAATTTTTCTTTGCATTCATAACTTGTCAAAGTGTTTAGCACAAGATGTCCAACTTTCAGCCTGTCTCTGCTTTCAGGACATGCCTTTGTCGCTAAGCTTAATCATATCTGGATTTTGATGTAAAGTGAGAGACTTATGTTCATTTATTCTGTTTTTTAGATTCCACATATAAGTGAGGTCATATGGTATTTGTCTTTCTCTGTCAGAGGACAAACTGATGGTTGCTAGATAGGAGGTGGGAGGAGGGCTGGGCAAGAAAAGTAAAGAGATTTGGAAGTACAAATTGGTAGTCACAAAATAGTCACAGGGATGTGAAATACAGCATGGGGAACATCGTCAATAATGTAAAATCTATGTATGGTATCATGGGTACTAGACTTATTAGGTAATCACTTCATAAATTATATAAATGTCTAACCACTGCACTGTACATTTGAAAGTAATATAAAATGATATTGAATGTCAACTATAATAAAAATATATACCGGGAGTACCAAAAAATAAATAAATAAATAAATAAAGTGAGAGATGTATGATTCTTCTTTATACTTAAATGCTTAGAAGCCATTATAGGGTTATTAATTGGCCTGATTTCAATATTGTTGTGTCTCAGGTAATAGAGAGACCTAAGGAGAGGCAGAGATGTGGGAGATAATTGGTTGGTGGTGCAATCAGAACACACACATTTATCAATTAAGTTTGTTGTCTTATAGTGCACAGTTCATGGAACCCCTAAACAAATACAGTAGTATCATCAAGGATCACTGATTACACTAAAAATACAATAATACTGAAAAAATATGAAATATTCCAAGAATTACCAAAGTGTGATGTAGACATGATATGAGCAAATGCTGTTGAAAAAAATGATGCTGATAGAGTTGCTCAATGCACGGTTACCACAAACCTTCAATTTGTAAAAAATGCAGTAATTGTGAAGGGCAATAAAGCAAAATACAATAAAATGAGGTATGCCTACATATATTTATGACACATATACATATGTACGTATATGTGTATATTATATACATACATGCAATTAGTCATAAATATGATTTTAAATTATAGTGAGTTCTATTAGGTAGAGTTGTACCCTAAATTTTAACAAGGAAGAACCACCTTTAGATAGGGTCCTCAGAGAGAGGTTATAATTAAATTATAGCTGGAAGCTATTGACAGCATTTTTACAAATACATGTCATGATTAGAGTAAGGTATATTTCATAGCTCATTCTGTTTTCTGTGGAGACATTGGATTGGTGTGAAGCAAAATTAGGAAGTGTAACTATATTTTTATAATTACCCATTGACAAAAACATGGTGACAAAGAATGTGGAGCTGTAAAAAGAAAATGTATTTATAGTATTTTTGGAGTGTTTTCAAGAGCCAAGAGATTAAGATAAACACCAAATGGTTCTTCTCTCTAGTTTCTCAGTATGTTTGAAATTCTTTCAATACCACTCTGTAAATAAAAAATATAATAAATAAAATTTACTAAATTGAAGCATTGGTTAAAAGCAAAATGTGTAATGGATTGGTATATATATGCCAGAAATCCTTAGCAAAACATGTAATCAAGAGCCAGTAATTTATATAGTTGAACCTCACATGGTCAAATAATATTGACATTTGAATTCTAATCCCATAGGCAGGTACAGCAACTATTTCAATTCCCACTCCAACCTTGAACTTTTTCTCTTGCCTCTCATTTTCTCTCAGCCGGCTGCATCTTTGTGTTTGTAATGGTTATATCAGAAGCATTTTGCTATTGCTGATGATCTGTTAGACACTATACAGATAACACTACTTATCCCAAGAGAACAACAGTTCACGCTAGCCTATTGAACCTGAAATTCTCTTAAAAGGAACAGAGAAAAATGAGAGAAGAGATGATATTTTCACCCAGAATACCAAGTCAACTTCACTTCTCAGACTCAGTTTGTGGTACTTGTATATGCTTTGTCCTTTAGTTGAATCTTTACAGTGGGCAAAAAGAGTAAAGATAACAGCTGGATCACAAGTTACTTTGGAAAAGAAGCATGAACTTGTGCCTTCTCAGATTAGTGGAGTGTTTTTGTCTTTTAAATATAGGTGCCAAACCAAAGTTAACCATTTTTTATCATGTCATACTACTGATAACAGAATAAGTGTATGCTTGTTTCTATTTTAAAACCATGGTGACCCAAGAAGGAAAAGCTAAGAAATTACACAGTTGGTTTCTTTTCACTCCAAATTCAAATCCCGATGGAGAATTTCTTTTCTACACCTCTTGTAACATGAATAAATGGGCTGAGCGTTTGTGCTCGAATTTCTCTTCTGAGACTGATGATTGGTTTTAAGTAAAGATTGCATTAACCCTAAGGATATAATATATAAAATTACAATCTGAAAAAAAAGTTAATGTTTTTTATAAAAGGCTACTTTTCACTCTAATTCTAGCAATGATATTGTATATATTGCCTGATTTCTCCCATAGAGCTTGTCAAATAGTCTTTTCTTCCTTTAAAGTATTTAAGGGTGAGCTTTCAAAGTAAAGATTATTATAGATGTTTTAAATGAGACCTTGAGCATAATGGGAATGGGATAATCTATCAATTTGATGGTGAACTAATCTCCCTATTGCAAAATCATCAGTCACATTGGCTGCATTTATTACTCTGATGTTAAAGTTATCAGAGACATGAATGGTTGGCAATTCTCTTGATTTGCAGAGCCCTTTGCTCATAACAAAATTTGGAAAAAAAAATTTAAAACTCCATTCAAATGGGCAGACGGCCTACAGAAAATTTTGATTCTCAGTAATGTTTATAATATTAGTTATGCACTGAAGAGGTTAATGGTAGAAGTATTCTATTACTGTTAATATGTACTCACCATGTTATACAGCCCGTCCTAGGGGTATTTAGACAATACAATATTTTTAATTAATGCACTATCCCTTCATACTCTACCTTTTATTACAACATATTTATAATGTATCTTGAAGCATATGCAAGTTCACCTTATAAAACACAGATGTGCCCATTTGTTAAATGGTATTTAAAGCCTTTGGTTAGACTTTTGTGATAATTTCAACTATCTAAATGCATATTTTTCCTTCCAAGAAAGATGATTCTTTGTGTTTTAATTAAACTTTGTCTCAGAATTGCATTTTTAATGATCTCTTAAAGCCGTATATAATGTATCCTATAGTAGGGGTTTACACTATAAAGGTTTTAGCCAATTTAGAGCAATAATTTTTAAAAATAAAAAATGAAAGATTAAGCTTGGTGTCTATTGAAATTCAGGAAGTTCGTCTTCATTTCAAATATGTGCTGAGGGTTCTGTAGAACACAAAGACTTATAAGAATTATACCTACTGTACTAACTAGTCATAGTTGGTTCATCTTTAGGAATTGGCATCTTTAGCGGTTTCTTACAGAAGCTCTTGGAGAACCTCTAAAATTTCTTCATGCAATATAAAGTTAATGGTTTTGATAAAATGAGAGAGGCAAACTGTGAATAAAACTTTCATACCAGTTTCAGATTTGTGGAAACCTTTATACAAATCTAGAAGAGGCCAAAGGATGAGTGCTGGCACTCACCGGTAAGAGATATAAAACCAAAAGAGGACATTGTACCTTCCTTGACATAATATTGGGTTGTTGGAAAAGTCGTGACGCATGTTTGCAACAGATGGCACTAGTTCATTTTTGGAAGTACTAGAGTCATTCGCATCTATGTTATTGCCATGTCATTTGATAGCTGACAGTCCTAACTTCATTCTAAAAAAAAATTGAGTGATTTGGTTGAGTTTTGGAGATTTTACAAGTTCAAGATGGGAGACCAAACTGTGCATTTTTGCCATATTTTACTGTTTTACTTCCATAAAGGGAAGAAGGCATGTCAAGCTTGTGAAAAGTTGCATGAAGTTTATGGTGACAATGCTCTACAAGAATGTCAGTGCCAAAAGGTTCACAAAATTCTGTGCTGGTGATTTTGATCTCAATGATGTTCCTCAGTCAGGGAGGCCCACTGAGGTTGATGATGACAAAATAAAAGCATTGATCGAGTCAAACCCATGTTACATGACACAAGAGATTACAGAAACATTGAACATCCATTATTCAAACTTTCGCGACCACCTGAAGAAGCTGGGATACGTAAGCAAGGTTGATATTTGGGTTTGCATGAACTCAAAGAAGTTCATTTGATGGCACATATAAACATCTGCAGTATGCTCATTAAACATGAGGAAAACAACCCTTTTTTGGAGCAACTGATAACTAGTGATGAGAAGTGGATTGTTCACAACAATGTGGTGCGCAAATGGTCTTGGTCCTGATGTGATGATTCACCTTAAACGACATCGAAAAAAGACATTCATCATAGGAAGGTTATGCTCTCAGTGTGGTGGGATTTTAAAGGTGTTGTGTTTTTCGAGCTCCTACCAAGGAACCAAACAATCAATTCAAATGTGAACTGTCGGCAATTGGACAGCTTGAACGAATCCATCATCCAGAAACATCCAGAGCTTGTTAATTGTAAAGGAGTTGTGTTCCATCGTGACAACGTGAGACCACACACAAGTTTGATCACCTGTCAAAAATTATCGGAGCTTGGATGCGATGTGTTGCCACAGCCACCATACTCGCCTGACCTTGTACTGTCAGGCTTCCATTTGTTTCACTCTCTTCAAAACTCTTTGCGTGGTATAATGTTCAATTCAGATGAGGCTGTAAATCAGCACCTTGTTCAGTTTTTCACAAATAAAGACAGGTCCTTCTATGAACGAGGAATTATGAAGCTCACTGGAAGATGGCAAAATGTTATTGAACAAAATGGGCAATATATCATTGATTGATCTTTGTTCTTTATATAAATAAATGACCTTTGAAAAACATAGACAAAATGTGTCATGACTTTTCCGATAACCCAATAGGTTATGCTTTGTGTGGAAAAGATTCCACAATCTTTAAACATGAATGTTTTCTGGGTCTTTGAAGTATGTTCATAGATTAGAACAGATGAAAAGGCTACCATAGTTTGCAAAGAGAGGCCATTAGGGTCAAGTGATTAATTTGTCAATCTTTGATTTCATAAACCCCATGTCTGATTATCTGAGTTACCATTGAAAGTTGACTACAGGAGAGAATGATAGTATGCATTATTTTATAATTAACATTTTTCATCATGCATTCATAGGTTGGCATTCATTCGTGTGCGTGTATGTATGGTTTGTCTATGTCTATTTCTCTCAGTATGTTTATTTTTCAATATAACAATACATTTATGAAAATGAAACCAAAATCAATGAATAGTATAGATTCTTTCCTCTCATTAGTGGACAAAAATACATGTTTTTTTTTCTTTCTGTTATACTTTGGCCAATATTATACATCCCTGGTGCCCAGATAACAAGACCAAAGCAGAAAAATTAAAAGCTGTACTAATTTTAGCCACTAACCAGCAAACCTTAATGAATCATTTTATGGTGGTGATTTTGGGGGAATGGTCACTTTATATGCATATATTATTCATTTGTCAATTACCTGTCTTCACATGGTGAGCTCAATGTAACAATAGAATCGAGATGTTTAATTTTCTATAGGGTTGTGAAGCTGTACTAGTTTTCAGTGTAGATATCCCTTTCTGTTATAATCCTTGCCCTTATGCAGTAAGTCTCGGAGGAGATTACTTGTCCACTTGAAATTAGAACACCTCTCACTTACTCTCTAATTGCTCTTTGAAGTTTATTTTTAAGGTTTTATGTATAGGGAAAGGCCTTTCTACAGAAACCACTGAATTTAAGGCAGAGTGGTAAAGTGCCCTCTGCCTGTTCTTAGAATTTAATTGCCCCTAGCCAGTTCAAAGAAAGATAAGGGTGTGGGAAGTAGAGTACACACACAAATATCAAAATGAATAGCAGGATAAAAGCAACAGGCAACCAAACAAAAATAAATAAATTTGACTTTGTCAACATTTAAAACTTTTGTGTGCTTTAAAAGACATCAACAAAGTGAAAAGACAATCTACAGAATGGGAGAAAATATGTGCAAATGAAAAATATAAGTGATTAATATTCATAATATATAAAGAACTCTTGGAACTCAACAACCAAAATTAAACAGCCCAATTCAAAAATAGACAAAAAAATAGAATTTCTCCAAAGAAAATATGCAAATGGCCAATATGCGTATGAAAAGATGTTAAACATCACTATTCATTAGGGACATCCATATCAAAACTACAATGAGATACCGCTTCACACCCATTAGGACAGCTACTATCAAAAAAATAAAAGTGCTGGTGAGAATTCAGAGAAATATTAGTACAGTGTATTTACACTGCTGATAGTGCTAATATTTTTTTTGTCAGTGTAAACATCTACTTGCCTTCATGTTCTACAGATACATATTTAGGCATTTTATTAAATAATTATATTAGGCTTCTTGATGAACCTCTTTGACCAGTCCTTTTTTTCATTATTTATAATTTCAAGTTATCTCATTTCTGTATTAAACTCTAGGGGCCAAAGGGATTTGAAAGATGAAAATTAATGTCTCATAAATTCATGATATGAATTTTATTCAAACTCTCACAGTTCTGTACAATGTAATATTGCTTCTCTGTTGACATTTGCCATAAGGTATACAGATGTGTACTCATACTGTAGGATACATTTTTTTATACTTTATTTTTGGAGGCAGATTGCTTAAACAAGATGAGCATAACTCAGAATTTTCAATGCATTTTTCACATCTTATTTTACTAAGAGTTGACAAAGTTACATGGAAAAAACAGACTTTACTTTTTATAAATAAACTTCTTTAGAGGAACATATATCATGTGTGTCATTCCTATTAATTAAAAGAATAAACTTGTTTTCAAATTGGAAAACATTTACATATAAGAAGATAAAGCTAAGTTCTAAGACTTGTGTTCTGTACTGACTTGCCCTGTAATTCTGAGTTAATGCTGTAACCTGTCTGGATCTTTGTTCTCATTGAGAATTCAAGAGTCGTTGGACTAAATATCTTATAAGGTCATTTAAATGAATGAACATGCTTGTGTTCCAATAAAACTTTATTAATAAACAGCAGATTAGATTTGGTCAATGGGCTATAGTTTGAGAACTTCTAATTTAGAAGATAGTATTGTTGAAGTTAATATATTGTGGAAATTGGTTTTAAATAAAATAGAATTAGAAATAATGAAACAGTGGCACTGTTCTTTTTTCTCCTTTAAATGTTGAATTAATTAACATTTATTCAACAAAATAGAAATACAGCAAAATAGGGCCATATTATAATTTTTGGTGGTGTTCTTCAAAATTTATTATGCACCAAGTTTGGGTATATAAAGAATTATGTGCATAACTAAGAAAATTTGTGATTCAAATTGGGGGAAAAAAAACACAGAAAATTCATTTCTATTAAGTAGGAACAAATCGAATTTTTAAAATATAGATTAGCTGGACTAAATCTAAGAAGTCTATGTGCATACTATTTTTTTTATTGTTGTATCTCTTTTGTCCGTTTACCACACATTTTATTACTTTAAGCAGTAAAATAAAGCAGGGATATTTATTATGGGCCATATTGTGTTAACGGTTTCACATATTCATATCATTTAATTAACAATAACATTTCAGACTCAATAATATTTATTTTGCAAATTTGACAAAAATGTACTTCAGATGGCTAGTTAATAAGTATACGTTTAACCAGTTTCAGAACTATCTGTATGACTTTAAAGTCCATGTTTTTAACTATTATATGTCTTTCAGGCTTATCACTGTCCTTCTGATATCACCAATCTCATTTTTTGTTTCACTTTTAGTTGATCAAATATGAAACATTGAGGAAAAAAATATAGCAATATTTAGTCATGTTTTCAAAACCAAGAGGAGAAAAAATACTACAGATAATTCAAGTGGTTTAACAGGTAAAAGCTGTTCCACATTTTTCTATGAAAATTCTTAATATTTGTTCGATATTAGACATCATCATTTTGATCAAGCATCAGTTGTCTTTGTAGTGGCTTTCTTGATAATGAAAGCCTGTATTGGCTGTTCCTTTGCTCCTCTCTTATGCTAACCACTTTCTTACTTGTCCTTTCTGGGATTACCTCCCCAATAAAGTACCTGTCCACTAGTCTATGTCTCAGGTTCCATTCCTGAGGGAAAATCATGCTAAGACACAACTTGTAGGTGGTTCCTATAAACACTACCAACCCCCAGACTGCTTCAGATGTCCCTTCTAGGTGTTCCTAAAGGACCAATGACTTCGTTAATAAAAACCTGAGATCAATTTATATATTTTAAACTTACCTAGTAACTCATTGTTGTTCTAAGGTGTTCTATACTGTTATGATTTCATTAGTTTCCCCTTTTTTGACCATTTTCTGTATATACTGATTACACAATACATTTGAGCACTTCATGTATTTCCTTACACTTTACCTTTCATCTGTCTTTGCCTTGCCTTTCCAAATAATTAGTGAGGCAGGCGTGGAAGGGCTGGGGCACACCTTGCATATTTTTTTCTATTTCTAATGTTTAATACTCACAAAATAACTGCAGAGCATTAGATACTCAGTGGTGTTTTATAGTTCTCTAGAAAGCTACATACTCCTTGAGAATAGAATACACATTTTCAGCTCAGAATTAAAACAGGAAGTTTCTCTTTATGCCGTATAGAGTTGAACATTCTCCTTTGTAATAATATCAATGATGTACAGAACAAAATATATAACCTTAAAAGAATACAGCAACACACATCCATTTCTACAGACAGGTAAGCTGCGAGGCAGTCACTATTTTGAACTGTGTTGTGATGGGAAGCAGGGAGTTCCACTGAAGTTAATTGATTCAAAACTCAGTACTTAATGTACTAGTAGAGACATAAGTAAAATTTAAGAACTCACTTTTTTTTATTGCCCTGAAGCAACAATTGTACATGGAAGTTATGTGTAAATCAAAGAAGGAAGAAGCAAGAGATCCCTAGTGCTTTTGGCAAATAGAGGTAAGTCTTTGTGTACCTCAAGCTGTCACAAAAAAAGCACATGGAGAATGTAAAGCCTTTGACTCATGGATTGTATATAGCAGTAAACTCAGCTATCCTCAGACAATGGCAGAGTCAGGTAGGATGATCAGGTGTATAACATGCTGACAGTGGACAATTCATAGTCACAGAGATAATTGCTAATATCTAAAATAATTGCATTATAAATTTTGTGAATGCAGTTCATTTTGTTTTCAGTAATTTAATTTTTAAACGTTTTACTCCCAATTTTGAATGTTCAACTGTCCAACTAACAAAAAAGAATGAAAAGCACAGACTCATATAGTTCTGTGAAGATGTGCTGTCGTTTTAATCTAGCTTTCAACTTTGAGTTTTTAGTCAATGAACAGTTTGTGCAAAGAACAGTTAGAATCTGAAGAATTCAAAACGTACTTTTATGAACAAGATATATCTGAAGTTTTCCACCCAGCAATAATTGGCGAAGCATAATTTAAGAGACATTAGCTTTGGGGAATTCATGAAAATTATATTTTGTAATTACCAATGTAGGAGCAGTTAGAAAAACTGTGCTTAGCCCTTACTTCTACCATCACACTTGTGGTGAATAACAGTCACATGAGCAAGTATCTCCATAGGTATTATTAAATTTTACCCCATAGTTTAAATGCGTGTCTGTAATAATCACGGACTATGACCTTTAGTGTAGGTAAAATCAGTTATAATGTCATGCCTTTTTTTCTACTGGAGAAGACAGATAAGAAATGAGGAGAGGAAACAATTCATACACTTAACTTTTTGCATTATTAACCCATTCGTTTTTTTGCATGTAAGCGGGACCAAAGTTTTGCCTTCCCCAAAAGTGCCTTCTGGAATATTGATTTCAAGCTGATTATTAAGAAATAAAAGACACAGAAAGAAACTTTGACCCTCCTTTTTTCTGCCTAAGAGATTAACATGGAAAAGTCTGCTCCAGGAAGACAGTATTTCATATTCACCTTAGCATTAGATAGGAAGGGTCCAAGCAGAGGCCTGTTAGCTGGATTTCCCTCTATGTCCTATTGTGTCTCGGTTATCTACCAGGAATTTGTTTACCATGTGTTCCAGCTCTGTCTTGGATGCCTATAAATTGCCTGTTTCTCTTCCAAAGTCCTTGACCCCTGCCCTACTCCCTTCCTCCTTTGTCCAAAATGGCATATAAACTTCAACTGCCCAGTGACGCTAGGGTCTCATTCGTATGGCACTACTGAATGTGCATTCATATAATAAACTGGACATTTTTTCCTATTCATTTGTCTCTGTAATTTGATTTATAGCCCAACTAGAAGAACTTAGAAGGTGGGAGGAAAATTGTTTTTTTAGCCCCCACACGTGCGTCCCAAGTTGACTGTAGGGTATGTATAAAAGCAATCTAGGTTTATTTAAAGACCAGTCAATATTCATAAAAATACAGATAAATTAATACTTTAATATTTAATTTAGCTATAAATTATAATTATGATTATAAGTTAATAATTATATAAGTATAACCACATGGAAGGAATATGAAAGGTTAAAGAAAAGGTTAGGAAAAGACTATTATGCTAAGTGAAATAAGTCAGACGGAGAAAGACAAATACCATATGATCTCACTTATATGTGGATTCTAAAGAACTGAATAAATGGGCAAACTAAACAGAAATAGTCTCAGAAATATAGAGGAAAAACTAAGGGTTGCTAGATGGGAGGGGGGTGAGGATGGGGGAGAAGGTGAAGGGATTAGAAAGTGCAAATTATTAGCCACAGTATTGCCACATGGATATGAAGGACAGTTTGGGGAATATAATCAATAATGTAACAATTTTTGTAGGGTGTCAGATGGGCGGGCACTTGTCGTATTAGGGAGACCACTTCATAGACTGTGTAGATACCTGACCACTGTGCTGTAAACCTGAAGCTGAAGCTGAATAATATTGAATGTCAACTATAATTTTATATATGGTCACAGGATGTGGAGTACAGCATAGGGAATAGAGTCAATGGAATTGTAACAGCTATATACGATGTCAGAGGGGTAGTAGATTGGGGGAGGGGAGGTCATCACTTTGTGAGGGGTGTAAATGTCTAACTATTACATTGTTTCGTACACTTGAAACTAATAAAAAAAAAGAGAGGGAGGTTAGGAATAGCTCTTTAACAAGTTGTTACTTTTTTCAATATTTTTATGAGAGAAAGTATAACCCTTAAAAAATATACTTGAAAAAACAAAAGGTATATTTACAGTCTTACATTTAAAATAAATATACATAGTGCTATATTATGAATTTTAAATATTTGCCTTAATTGGAAAGTTTTACTAAAGATAATTTTATAAAAATATTATAAAGTTGTCCTAATAGCTGCTGATCTGCTTTAATTCATAGTAACAAACACACTTTACTCAAAATAGAAGAAATTGAATTTCAAACATAATCCTATTTCATTATACCAAAATGTACTTTTAGAGATATATTTAAGACAAAGAGTTATCATTTCTTTTGTTTTTAATAATTGCTAAGTATATCTTAAATATTTTGGGGGTTAAGTGAGTATAAAATGATTAAAATTGTATTAAAATATTATTTCTCTTTTTTTAGTGAGCACACAATGGAATATATAGATGATATATTATAAAATTATATACCTGAAATTTATACAATATTATTAACCAATGTTACCCCCCAAAATTTAATTTGTCTGTCTTTCTTAATCCTCCATCGCCCCCACTCCGGCCGGTTGGACTAGCCACGCTGGACGCGGCATCAAAGTATGGGTTAAGAGTATTAATTATATGTACTAGAATAGCATGTTATCATAACAATAATACATTTTATTCATTTTTTTACAACACGTTTTAATTTTTTTGACTTCTAGTATGTCTTGAGAGGAAGAAGGAAACAAATATTTTATTCTAAAGAACATTACTTAGCAATTATCTGGAAACCATATATAGCTTACCATTTTTTGTTTCTCAAAGATAATAAATGGGGACAGATGATCTCTTTGGGAGGCCATAAATGCAAGAACAGATTTCCTACAACTGTTTATTGCCTTAGCAGCCCCTAAACAGAATTCTGTTTTAAGTTGCATTTGTGATCTCCTTAGGCTTTACTTGATTTGCAAATGTCTTATATGAATAAGATCATTTAATTTAAAAAAAACCTTGGAATTATAAAGATTATAAAGTCATAAAATACAAAGCTGAAGGAAATTACGAACTATTTCATCAAATCTTGTAGTTTCTTAATTTGTGTGTGTGTGTGTGTGTGTGTGTGTGTGTGTGTTTCTAAAGCTCAATGAGTTAAATTGGCCTTTTAGTCTCTAGATTGGACAACCAAGATCCTGAACAGTTACCAGGCTAAGTCAACATATCTTCTGGGAAACACTGATTCTTAATTGATTAAGTCAAATATAACTCTATTTGGAAAACACATTTTTGTTTATACTTTCCTCACAGATTTATGAGAATAAAATCAATGTCAGAAATGAAAATACTGTTAAAACTATAAACTATTGTACATATATTGGTTAATTATTTTCTTTATTCGTATTTTATTGTCTGAAATGAAACTGCCATGTTTTAATTGCAATGGCATATATGAATTTTTCAGGGTTGTCTGTCTTTTAATAAGCTAATTAGTGACAGTCTACTTAGTAAATCTGGGCAACTAAATAATATGATGCAGAGATGTAACCAATACCCCAGGCCTTTGTCAGCAAGCTCCCTCTGTGCTCCAGTATAAAATTAAAGCGTCATCTGCTTCTTCACATTTCATATCTCAGCTTCATTTGGCACCCTGTAGAATTTGAGACTTTTATTGTGTATTTAAAAAACTAGTTGTCACATTATTATTTTTTTCTTCCTTTGTAGCTTTCATACTAATAAAGGATTGGTTTTTTTTTATCTAGCAAAATATTTTCATGCACAAACTACAGTGACATTGTTGCCAACCTGGTGTAATTGTTTGCATGAAGACTGATCATTTCTTTATGTTCATAGAAATGCTCTCAATAAACCAGTACACTACTCTCTATGCCATCAGTATACTTGGTAGACTGAAAGGGTAGAGCCTGGCATAACTGTCAACTCCTGATCAAACAAAGAAGAATATAGAAGGATTAAAATAATAGACTAATTCATTGTTGACAGAATGTTTTGAAATCCTTTTGAGAGAGATGCCATCAGCTCTCCGCAAATGTCAAAACAAGTAGCTATGGCTTCTTGACTGAGTACTGTTTACAAAATTGTTACAAAGGCTGTTTGTTTATGGAACCCTCATGCTTCTCTTCTCAGTCTTTCTCTTCACTCTTATCTTCCTACTTCATCAGGAGTCTGTATGATACCACAGTCCAGACATCACAAGCTAAATGAAACAAAGGCCAGGGACTTATTGCAGGCATTAAGAGGACTCTATGACTATGACTGTGTGTGTGTGTGTGTGTGTGTGTGTGATGTATGAGTGTTACAAATGTTTGAGTGTACTTGTGCATGTGCTTTTGAAGCATTGACTCATTCCTCAGATACTAATTGTTGCCATAACTAATTGTGTGCTCTAGAAATAATAGAAATCTAAATTTTTATTTGGAATTCCTTAATTTCTAAATATCAGTTTCTGTTATGGGCTGAATGAAGTGTGTCTGTCCACCACCTCCACCCTCAAAAAATATGTTGAAATTCTAACCCCAAACAATTCAGTATGTGACTATATTTTGGGATAGGGCTTTTAAATAGGTAATTAAGTAAAAGGAGGTTATATGAGTGGGCCCTCATCCAATATGACTTTAAAAAGAGTAGATTAGGACACAGGCATTACACAGACCAAGGGGCAACCATATTAGGACACAACAAGAAAGCGGCCATTTACAAGACAAGGAGGTCTTAGAGGGAACCAAACCTGCCAACATCTTGATCTTGGACTTACAGCTTCCAGAACTGTAAGAAAATAAATTTCTGTTGTTTAAGCCACCCAGTGGTATTTTATTATAGCAGACCTAGCAAACTAATGCAGTCTCCTTTTTCAAAATATATCCTTGGTCCAATAAAACATGTTCAAGTGTCACATTTTGCCCAAAGCTTGCTACATTTTACCTCAGTTTTATTTACTCATTGAATCATAGTTTACTAAACTAGCTCTGTTATTTGCTGTTAATTGGTCAAAACATGCAGTTTTAACTCATTATCTATTTTTCATTTTAATTACATGTTTTATTTAAAAATAATTATAGATTCACATGCAGGTGTAAGAAATAATACAGAAAATCCTGTGTATACTTTACTGAGATTCCTCTAATGATAACAATAAAATAAATGTCACACTAGGATGTTGACATTAATAGACCCAACATACAGAACCTTTCAATCACCACATGTTCATCCATTATGTTGCCCGTTTTACAGCCTTATCCACTTCCCTCCCACCACCACTCTTTTCTTAAATCCCGAAGCCACTAATGTGTTGTCCATTTCTATAATGTTGCAATTTGACAAATGATACATCAATGGAATCATATGATATATAATTTTGAAGAATTGGCTCTCACTCAGCAAAATTTTCTGACAATTCATCAAGGTTTTTTACATATATCAATAATGTATTACTTTATATTGGTGAGTAGTATTTCAAGGTTATGGATGTATCCTAATTTGTTTAACCATTCAACTATTGAAGAATTACTAGGTTGTTTCCAGTTTTTGTTTATTGTGAATAGAGTTTCTGGAAACACTAAAGTATATATTTTTATGTGACTATAAGTCTTTATTTCCCTCTAATAAATACCCAAGGATGCAATTGCTTGTTCTTATAGTAGTTACATGTTTAGTTATTTAATCTGCCACACTGTTTTTCCAGATTGGCTATACCATTTTATATTCCCAGAAGCAACATATGAGTGATTTGATTTCTCTGCATCCTTGACAGCATTTTGGTCACTATTTTTTTTTTTAATTTTAGATATCAAATAGGTATGCAGTGATATCACATTATGGATTTATCACATTTCCCTCTTGTCTAATGTTGTTGAAATATTTTAATGCGCTCATTTGTCATCTGTATATATTCTGTGATGAAATGTCTTTTCTTATCTTTTGCCCATTTTCTAATTGGGCTGTTTGCTGTTTTTACTGTTGAGTTTCAGCAGTTCTTTACATATTATAGATATTAGTCCTTTATTAGACATGATGTTAGATATTAGATAGTAGACATGTAGTTTGCAAACATTTTCTCCCACTCCATAGCTTATCTTTCTTTTCATCTTCTTAACAGGATCTTTCACAGACCAAAAGTTTTTTTTCTTTGTTTTTTTTTAAATTTTGATTAAGTCTAGTATATCAGATTTTTTCTTTTATGTGTTGTGCTTTTGATATTGTCTAAGAGGTCTCTGCCTAACCCTTTCTCCCAGTGATTTTCTTCTATGTTTTTCAAGTTTTATAGTTTACACTTAAGTCCTTGATTCATTTTGAGTTAATTTTTATAAAAGGTGTAAGATTTAGGTTGTGGTTTACTATTTTATTTTATTTTATTCTATTTTATTTTTTAATTTTATTTCCTATGGAAGGCAATTGCATTGGCACCACCTGTTGAAAAGACTATCTTTCTTTCACTGAATTGCTTTTGTACCTTTGTCAAACACCAGAGGGGCATACTTGTATTTTGCTCCATTGGTATACCTTTTCATTCCTCTGTCAATATCACAGTCTTCAATGCTGTACTATATAACGAATCTTGAGCATGCTTTGTGAGAGGATATAGCCTTATCTTTTTTCTTATCTTAGTGGGAAAACATTCAGAATTTTGCCATTAAGTATAAAGTTAGCTGTAGTTTTTTGTAGATGCTGTTTCTACCAGGAATAGACTGGAACAGGGAGAATGAGAAATAGCAATGAAGAGTGACAGATTCATCAATTAACCCCTTTTTTTTTTTAACCATGGAGGATTTCAATAAGTAGTATGGAATTTTAGTAAGGAAGTATCTACTTCTTTCTAGAATAAATGATTATAGAAATACTAGGTTAAAGTGGTATGATAAATGAGAGAATTATGTGTTTTACCCAAACTTTAACACATTTTATTATATAGGTATATATTTTTACATTATTTAGTCCAGCTAACAGTCTTTTAAAACCTATTCTTTATTAGGACAACTTTATATCTCAATTTTTACAATTATGGTATGCAAAATTAATGTAATAATTCAATTTTTAATCATAAATGTAATCTCTGATAATAAGTAAGTATGACATTAAAAACAACGAAATTGCAGACTTTGTGTAAAAGGGGTTCTTGAGTCTCAGGTAATAGCACATATGATAAACAAATTTACATTTTTGATATTTATTTGCCACTTAACTTTTATCTTTGGGAGTTTGAATTCTCACAACCTCAAAATAAAGGCATTGAAACAGACAATTTTCAGCTCTAAGTATTGGAGGAGTACAAATCATTGTTTTTATTCAATAAAATAATTATAAAACTCACTGCATTTAAATGTTATTCTATTACTATACCTTTGTTTTATATCTAAAGATTTTATTGGGGAATTGGGGAAGGGAACATTGTGTTTTTCCAGGACCCATTAGCCCTTCAATCGTAGTTGTGGAGGGCACAGCTCAGCTCCAAGTCTAGTGGCCACTTTCAATCCAGTTGTGGGGTGGGGCGCAGCCCACCATCCCATGCAGGAGTCAAACTGGCAACCTGTTGTTAGGAGCATGTACTCTCAACAGCTGAGTCATCCTGCCACAAGTTGGCAGCTCAGCAGTAGCTCAGCTTGGGCACAGATCATTGGCCCATGTAGGAATCGAACCGGCGACCCTGTTGCTCAGAGCTTGAGCTCTAACCAACTGAGGCATCTGGCTTGCCCTATATCTAATTATTAAAGGTAATCAACACTTCAAAATTATTCATTGATGAGTTTTTAAGTGGAAATTAGTCTAATTCTCAATTAGTCTTAATTGCCTTCCAGTAAGCAGTTTAAAATTAGGTATTTAATCTTCAATATCACAATATGCATTAATTGCCAGGGAAAGCAACAAATAAAGGAGGATCAACGTTTAAAGAACAGATAGGTCTAGTATTTTTCAAGAAGTTTAATGCTAATTGCTATAACCAACAACTCTCACATTTCAGTTGCTTGACCAAATGAAAGTTTGTTTTTCACTAAATTCACCCTTGCATGCGTATTGAACCTTTTCCTTTGGGCCCACATTCAAACCGTGACTGAAGGTGTCGGGCCTCTTCCATCTATGGACATTTTCTTCTTAAACAGAGGATCTCTGTTGTAAAGATAGAAAGGAGAAAGGGCTGCAGAAATTTTGTTATGCTTTATTTTTCTTCATAAAGATTTATTCTCTAACAAGGGCATTTCTTTTAAAAGGTAATATGTAAACCGAAACTATGAAATAGCTTAACGTGAGAAAAAAGATAAGGAATAGCACCATAAATTAAAGGCAATATTAAATGTTAAGGTAGAAAGATACCCTATTTTATATATGTATATAGATAGATAGATAGATAGATAGATAGATAGATA
>NW_017732783.1:53532-62871 GCF_001890085.2 Hipposideros armiger | reverse complement strand
TTATACGGCGAGTATATAACAAACTCTGTATTTTGAGTGGAAATGTTAGGGGGTCGTCTTATACGCCCAGTCGTCTTATACGCCGGCAAATACGGTATATGTTCCATTATCAACTTCTAGCAAAGCATATGAGCCATAGGACGGCACAATAGATACTAATTTTCACTTTTATCACATAATTGTGATCTATAGTTTTAGTCATTGCAATAAGGGGGAAAAAACCTGATTAAATTAGTTTAATTTTTAATAAAGAGGACAGAGGCAATTGAAAATGATATGATGTTATGTAGTCACTTAAATATTTGAATAATTGTAATGTATATGAAAATCATTTGTGATAAATATAATAGACATACATAATATAAATAATATTGTAATAATATAAAATACATAATAATGTAAAATATAAATTGACAAAATGTAAACATATAAGAACATATATTATCAGTGTAAGAATATAAAGATTTTATATAAATATGATAGAGAAAAGATGTTCCAATTTTTCAGAAATATATTCATATACTCAATAAAAAATATATATAATCATAGTGGAAGGGTATAAATAATACATTTTATATAAATATTTCATATAAAAATTAAGAATCCAAATTATCATTAATAGTTATCACTGTTTTTTTGAATTTATGGACTTTATCCATTTGTTTCACATTTTGTTATTTCTCAAAATCTCAGCATGAACCATTAATTCCATGATGAGAAGTATAAGCTTATTTTATTTATTTTATTTTTATCTGTATTTAATTTGCTGTATTCAACTAGAATGAAATTCCTGCCTATTCTTCAACATTTTTAATAGCTGTATTGATGTGTAATGTATACCGTAGATTGCAGAAAATTCACCCGTATTTTGAAACTTAAACTTAGAATAGAAAGAGGTGCTTGATTTTCTATGTAAATGGCTTGTATAAATGGAGATTTTTTTTCGTGAATTCAGAAATTCTTGAAAGTATAACTGCTTTCCTCACTCCAGCCATGTACAGTTTGTGCTGGGAGGAAAAACAGCCTGCCTGCAGACATCTGTAATACCACAGTGTAATGTTATGCGTGTTCCATAGTTTTTTTTTAAGGTATCTTGACAATACTTCCAAAGAATCACTGAAGTATATTTATTTACTCCTAAGATTTTATATATAAATAGGGAAATATTTTGACTAGTACTTTTATAATTTTGAGCTTTAAAATTTAGTGTTTTGGATGCTGCTAGATTCTTCAAAAATTATTTAACCATTATCATGGCATGACAGTAATATTTATATTACATTTAGTCAATGTATATTTTTATGCCCATAATCTGTGACCAGAGGTCTTAGTAAAAGAGAAAATATTAGGTATGGGTCAAACTTAAGATTTATGAATACAAAGCTGTCAAAAATTTTGATATAAAAAGCTTACTTTTATAATAAAATACAAATTTTCAAGTCTTGATGTACTACATGATGAGATCTCTTCCTTAATTTCTTTGACTATTGAATTTGGTATAACCTTTGAGTCAATTGAATCAAAATTTAAGCTTCCCTTCTAATTCTTGATTTTAATTGAAAATATTTGATGATGTCATCAATCTCTTCCAGTACCTATTATAATAATATTTTGCATTCTGTTATTTATGATATAACTATTTACATTGATAAATTCTTACTTTTGCATTGCTGGAATAAACCAAATTTGTCCATAAATTATTTACTTATACCCTTATTTATTTAGCAAGTAGCAAGTTTCTTAGGATTTTTGTGTCTGTATTTATTAGGAAGTTTATGACTCATTTCTCTGCAGCACATTTATCAATACTTTATAGTTAATTAGTTTTGCCTTTACAAAATTAATTGCGGAGCTTTCCATCATTTTCTATGGACTCATACATCAAAATTATTTACTTTTTAAAGAATCTGATGGCAAAAGTTTATCTACACAAGGATGCAGAAAATGAAATGTAAGATATAAAGTGATCAAAGACATAAGAGTTAAAGTGTTACAAGTAGCAGTTATTAGGCACATTTTGTTTCAACAATGCATTCATCACCCTCATATTGCTTCTTAATCAACATTGACTCCAAACAGGTTCTGAGGACTTGTAACAAAGAAAATATAGTGGCATGGAAGCATGAGGGGAGATTGCCCTTCACCTACTTTAATTTGAAATTTATTTGCATTCTTACTGTACCCTTCTGCCAAGTTTTTATTTTCTAATGCACACTCTGACGCTAGTAATTCAAGGTCAAAACTCACCTAGTTGGAAATAAAAGACACAGGAAGCCAGCATCTAAATATAATATATCACTCCTGCATAGTTTACTTAAACAGAAGAGCAACAAGAGTATTGCCAATTGGAAAGTTGCCACAAAAATTCTCAAGTGTGCTAAAGTTTAAATACAGAAATTGCATTAACTGTTTTAGAACACAAGGGCACTCGCTATTCAGTCCAACCTAAGGCAGTAATTTTCTAACTTTGACCCAAGTGACCCATTACAGTTAATAATATGTTCAAAAATTGCTTATTTTCTCATGCAAGTTCACAGGCATATTGGCTGGGTAATTATCTAAATTGTATCAGATGACAATAGTAACATAAGGGAGGAAAGTTCTTTGAGAGATTAGGGAGAAATAGTCAATTGAATATTAAAGTTTTTGGATGTATCTTTTTAGAAGATCACTGTGGGGTAAGCTCAATTTATCTTAATGTAGACAATTTATCCCAGATCACATAAATTCTGATATCCGAGCTATTTGAGTGAAATATTCACATCCAACTTTAATGAAAGAGTTCTAAGTGGAAGGAAATTGATTTGGAGTTGACCTATAATACAATATAAAAATTTAAAATATAATTCCAGGGGAAATAGCAGCAAGATTAAAGCTTACTTATTACAAACTCACACATTTAACAAGAACACTGAATAAATTCCTCAACCAAGATTAAATAAAATAATAAATATTTAAAAGGATATTAATAGTCTTAATTATTACTATTTTTAATAATTAATATTGGTTGCTGTAAGCAACCAATCCTGTCTAGGCCTGCCACTCCTGTATCCATTCTCACCAACACATAACTGAGTCACAACAGCTGTTTTTCTCCCTACTGAATTACAGAGGTTCCTTATGTATTTTGGAAATTGACCACTTATCAAATATATGGTTTGCAAATATTTCATTTCATTCTATGGGTTGCCTTTTCACTCTGTTGATTGTTTCATATGTGTGCTGAAGTTTTTTGTTTGACGTAACCCCACTTGTCTATTTTTGCTTTTGTTGCCTGGGCTTTGGCATCTTTGTCAAATATTTGTTGCTGGTATATGTATGGGTTTATTTCTAAGCTCTCTATTCTGTTCCATTGGTTTATATGTCTCTATTTATGTGAATACCATACTGTTTTCATCATTGTAGCTTTGCAATATATTGAGATCAGGATGTATGATGCCTCTTTGTTCTTTCTCAAGATTGCATTGGCTATTCCAGGTATTTTACAGTTTCATGTAAATTTTAGATTATTTTTTTCTATTTCTGTCACAAATGCCATTGAGATTTTAATGTGAATAACATTGACTCTGTTGATTGTTTTCAGTATTATGGACATTTTAACATTAATTCTTCTAATTCTTAAACATTGCATGTCTTCCCGTTTATTTGTGTTCCCTTTAATTTCTTTGAGTTATGTTTTGTAGTGTTCAGCGTACAAGTCTTTCAGCTCCTTGGCAAAGTTTATTTCTAGTGTTTCACTTATTTTTATGTCATTGTAAATGGGATTATTTTCTTCCTTTTTTTCTTTTTCTTTTCTTTTTTTTTTCTTTTTAAGCTGAGCCCTCTTGCCACCTGTTGGCAGCTCAGTGGCTGCTCAGCTCAGGCCAGGAATCGAACCACTGTTGCTCAGAGCTCAATCTCTTGAGCGAGCTCTTAACTAACTGAGCCACTCGGCCAGGCCCAAGACAGTTTTACTTCTTAATTTACAGTTAGGGTGCCTTTTATTTCTTTTTTTTTTTTAGGATTTTTATTGGGGAATTGGGGGGATGGGAACAGTGCTGGGGAATTGGGGGAAGGGGAACAGACAAGTTGCTGTCCTTTTGTTCTTCAGTCTAGTTGTGGAGGATGTTGCTTCACTGGCCCAAGTTGGCACCATCATTGCGCTCTTCCCGGGCAAGGCAGATCAGTCTCCGGCTTCTGGACGGCCGCTCACTGCGGCTGCTGGCCGCTCACGCTGGCTGCTGGCTACATACGGTAGCCCATGGCAACCCACTGCCACAGGGGCTGCAGCCCATACCATCGCCAGCAACTCACGGCAGCCCAGCTCCAAGTCGAGCTGCCGTTCAGCACCTCAGTTGTGGAGGGCAGGGCAGTGTCACTGGCCCTCATATGTGGGATCCGAACCGGGGCCCTCTGGCATCCCAAGACAGTTCTCAACCATCGCGCCACTCCGCCGGCCCGCCTTTTATTTCCTTATCTTGCCTAATTGCTGTGGTGGCTAGGACTTCCATTATTATATTGAATAGAAGTGGTGAGAGTGGGCATCCTTGTGTTGTTCTTGTCCTTAGAGGGAAAGCTTTCATTATTTCACCATAGAGTCTGATGTTAGCTGTGAGCTTGTCTTGCATGGCCTTTTATTATGTCATCGTGCATTCCCTCTACACTCGTTTTGTTGAGAATTTTTTATCATAAATGGATGTTGACTTTTGTCAAATGCTTTTTTCTGCATTTGTTGAGGTGATCATGATTTTTATCCTTCTTTTTGTTAATGTGGCATATTACATTGACTAGTTTGTGGATGTTGAACCAGCCTTGCATCCCTGGAATTAATCCCATTTGATCCTAGTATATGATCCTTTTAATGTATTGTTGAATTCAGTTTGCTAGTATTTTGTTGAGGATTTTTTCACCTATGTTCATCAGGAATATTGGACTATAATTTTCTTTTCTTGTGGTGTGCTTCTGTGGTTTTGGTATCAGGGTAATGCTGGACTTTTGAAATGAATTTGGAAGACTTCCTTTCTTATTTTGTGGGAAAAACTTGGGAAGATTTAGTATAAATTCTTCTTTGATTGTTTGGTAGAATTCACCAGTAAAGCCATCTGGTCCTGGACTTTTATTTGGTGGGAGATATTTTTTTTTACTGATTCAATTTCCTTACTAGTAATCAGTCTGTTCAGATTTTCTATATCTTCATTATTGTCCAGTTTGTTGGTGTAAAATTGTTCATAGTAGTCTTATGATCCTTCGTACTTCTGCAGTATCAGTTGTAATATATCCTCTTTCAATTTTTATTTTATTTATTTAAGGCCTTTCTCTTTTTTTCTTGGTGAGTCTAAATAAAGGTTTATCAATTTTGTTTATTTTTTCAAGGAACCAGCACTTTCATTGATCTTTTCTATTGTCTTTTTGTCTTTTTTATTTATTTCTACCCTAATCTTTGTTATTTCCTCCTTCTATTAATTGTGTACTTTGTTTGCGCTTCATTTTCTGTACCATGAGGTATAAAGTTAGGCTTTTATTTGAGACTTTTCTTTTTTCTTTAGGGGCATTAATTACTATGAACTTTTTGGAACTGTTTTTGTTGGGTCCCATAAATTTTGATATGTTATACTTCCATTTTCATTTGTTTCTTAGTATCTTTTGATTTCTCTTTGATTTAGTCTTTGACCCATTTGTTGTTCAGTAGTATGTGGTTTAATGTCCACAGATTTGTGAATTTTTCAGTTTTTTTTTATTTTATTGAGTTTGTTTCTTATTGTGATTACAAAAGATGCCTGGTAGTATATAAGTCATCTTAAATCTAGTAAGACTTACTTTGGGCCCTAACATGTTATCTGTGAAAAACATCCCATGGGTACTTGAGAAGAATTCATATTCCATTGTTTTTAGATAGAATATTCTATATATACATGTTACGTACAGCTGATTAAGGCCAATGTTTTCTTATTGATTTGTGTTTGAATGATCTATCCATTAATATAAATGAGCATTAAAGTTCTCCATTATTATTTTATTGCTATTTATTTCTCACTGTAGGTCTGTTAGTATTTGCTTTATATCAGGGGTGCCAAAAAAATGTATATTAGTGGACACTTTGGTCAGCGTTGCTCAAGCAGTAATTCGCTGTAATCAGAAGTGTCTGGAAGCTGATGGTAACCACTTTGAGCACCTCTTGCAATTGCAGAAGTCAAATGTGACTTGTATTAAGCTTTTGTTATCAGTATATATTGAGTATTACAATTTTAATAGTTTTTTTCTTTTCTTAGACTATGTATACATTTTTTTGGCACCCGCTGTATATTTAGGTGCTCCTATGTTGGGTACACAAATATTTACAAGTGTTATACTCCCTTGGATTGACTCCATTATTATTACATAATGACCTCCTTTGTCTCTAATTACAATCTATATTTTAAAGTTGAATTTTGACTGATAGAAGTATACCTACTCCAGCTTTCTTTCAGTTTCCATTTGCATGAAATATTTTTTTGCTGTCCCTATACTTTTAGTCTGGGTGTGTCCTTACATCTAAAGTGAGTCTCTTGTAGGTAGCATCTAGATAGTGTTTCTTTTCTTCTCTTCCCTTTTCTTTCTTTCTTTCTTCCTTTCTTTTCTTACTTTCTTTCCTCTTTCTTTCTTTCTTTCTTTCTTTCTTTCTTTCTTTCTTTCTTTCTTTCTTTCTTTCTTTCTTTCTTTCTTTCTTTACTTCAGTAGCAGCAATATATCTAATAGCTGGATTCTCACCAAAGTGGATAGAAGAAGAAGGCACAACAAATCAATAGCACTTCTAAAGTGTTGAAAGACAGCAACTACCAAACTTGAATTTTATAACTCTAAAAAATATTCATTAACAGTAAAGATAAAATAAAAGCATTTAGAGGAAAACATATAGTTTGTCAGCAAAATAACTTATTCAAGGATATACTAATATGCATTCTTTGATAGAAAAAGAATAATTGTAAATAAAAGTTCTAGAATGCAGAAAGGATAAACAAAAATGGTCTACTATGGAGATAATTGGTTTTATAAAAGAACAGTATCTTATGAACACATATAATCTATCATCTATCTATCTAAAACACATGATAATTATTAGCACATAAAGCAGGAAGGCATTAATACAAATAAAGTGGTTTAAGATGAATGCCATGTGAGGAAATTTAAAATAATTACTTATATTAGCCATCAATAGATAAGAATACAAGTTGCAATTTCTAGCATAAACATTAAAACAATAGTGAAATAATGTATAAATAGTGAGCTAATAGCAAAATACACAAGCAATCCAAAAAAAAAGCAAAGGAAGAGATAAAAATAAACAGAAGAGGCAGACAAAGAGAAAGTAAGTGAAATATATCAATTCTCAAATCAGTAATACATTAAAAGTAAACAGATTAGGTGGGACTACTAAACTGATTTAATGAGAAACTTGGCAAATTCTCTCCCCAAAGGCAATGATAAAACTGACAAAAATTTCAAAACAGTCATTCAGGACTCAGGAAAGCTTGTTTTTAATATGAATACAGTGTAATTACAGAAGGAACTAGACAAAAGTATCATGGATTTTCTATGCTCAATATAATGCAAGTGTCATATTACATTTGTGAAGTTCAAATTGCTCACCAAATGTTACCACACTGAATAGAATCCTCTGGGTCTATATGTACATAGGATACTTGTTACTCACCTATTAAGGTTGTTGTACTGAGCTCAGGAAAGGAAATTAAAACCCACATCTGTAGCTTCAAGTTGGTAATCTACGGTCTTCTTTCATGTATCCAGCTGAGTTCTCAGTGTAACCTAATGATGCTTCCTACTGATTTGAAAGGCAAATAGATAATTGACTGCTGCATAGATTGCTTCTAAGATGCAGAATGAAAGCTGACTTGTTTGAGAGATAGATTTGACCATGGAGGCTTCTTTGGAACTGAAACAATTCATATGGATGGTTGAAAACTGTTGAAGAAAACTGTAAGCTGGGCTTGCTAGGGCCATAAGCATTGGAAGGAAATGTCTAAAATGCTGATAGTAGTGTAATTATGTTAATAGATTTTTTACTTCTAAGTTTCTCCCAGTTTTCTCACCCATTTGCATTTTTTTAAAATATAAGTTAACCTAAAGAATCCATTTTGCTTCATTAAAAGGTAATAAAACCTTGAGAAGCAAGACAACTGATGTTAATAGCCAGAAGCTAACCATTTTAATTTAGGCATAAATGTATTTGAGAATAAAATATTTTGCAGTAGTGAAGAAACATACATTTTTTGAAAGACAATGAGGTACTTCTGTATGCTATTTTGCATAACAATGTACTCCCATTGATAGTCATGATTTGATAAAGCAGCTAATGTGGTAAAATTGGGGTGTTGCAGGAATTACTGTGTACGGAACTGATGGATCAAGAATAGCTATTGAGAAAGAGTCAGGAAGAGAAAATGCTCCAAGGCCACATTAGAACTACTGTGAATATTGATGAGCAGAAAATGAGAATCCTGGCAGCAGGAACAGCAACGAGACTGACAGCCATAGTACACACACTATCCTGTGGTAGCTGAGAAAATAAAAGCCAACGTTGCACTTCATAGAAGCTTATTCTAGGCCTGGGGGATATCTAAAATTAAGTACTCCTCATTCACTTATTCTTTTTCCATTAGAATTAATATTTATTTTTTAAAAACTCTGTGGATATACAGAAAACGTAAATATATTTTAAAACAATAGCTAACATTTATTAAGAGCTAAATAAACCCCAGTTACTGTTCAAAGAACTTTATATTTCTTCCTTATAGCAACAGAATAAGTCAGTTATGGGCTTTATCTTCCTTGTCAATATGAGGAGATTGAGCTGAAATAAGATATGTGCTTGTCTAATGTTCCACCTTTGCAAGTTGGTAGAAATGGGGTTTGAGAATGAGATCTTTGAATCAAGAATGAGTAGATTTGAAAAACTAAGGACTCCTCTAGCAGTCATACTTTAAACTTTTCCTTTGGTCATTGAACATGTACTACTAAGATGTAGCCCTAAGTGTGTGGACAAATGAGTAAACAAAATAGGCATGATTCCTGTTGTTATGAGAAGGAGTGTCTCAGAAAACAAATTAATAAAATCATAATATATGCAAGACAGTAAACACACAAGAAACAGGAAAATGCAAATTAAAATTATAATGAGGTATCACTATATGGCCACTACAATGGTAAAAGTTAAAGTGGCGAGCAACACCAAATGTTGGTAAGAATATGGTGATCCTACGCCCGGCCGAGTGGCACATTGGTTAAGAGCTGGCTTGGGATGCCAGAGGGCCCCGGTTCGGATCCCACATATGAGGGCCAGTGATACTGCCCTCTACAGCTAAG
>NW_017732783.1:39545-52507 GCF_001890085.2 Hipposideros armiger | reverse complement strand
GGCTGCTCAGCTCGGGCTGGACTCGAACTGCTGTTGCTCAGAGCTCAAACTCTTGAGCGAGCTCTTAACCAACTGAGCCACTCGGCCGGCCCTATCATGTACAGTTTTAAGGCAAGGATAGCATAATGGCAACTAGCACATTCAACAGGGGCAAAGTGGTAGACTCATAGTAATTGGTATAGCAATTTGGAAATTCTGCCAGGAAATATGCAGAAGCTGTGTCTCTACTATAAATTATTAAATAAATCATGCAACAATATTTAAGTCACAGTGCATCTAGGGCTCTTTATGAAATTATACACAGACACACACATGCAGAGTGAAGACAATTTAGATAATTATCCAAAAGTATTTTATGGAAACATATTCCCTACTTATTATATGTTTAGGAATTACTCATTTCCACTAATTTACACTGCTCTGCCTTGTTTCTTCACATTGCACAGGTAAATATATTTTTTTAATAAAAATAATTTATACATGTTATCTTTGGGATTTATTTAATAGAAATATCAAGGATAATAAATTCAATAAGATATATAATACACAGTGGTCTAATAATATAGGTACTTGAATTAATTAAATGTTTATATGAAATTTATTTTTTATCAACACTATGCCCACATTGAATAAATGAATGCCAATATTTTCTTGTAGTTACAAAGTAAACAATTAGTAATTCGAGTCATTTATGATCTTTGGCTCTCAACATCTCCTCTATTTCTGACAACAAGGTTATGAAGAACAACCCTGAACCTAGCTGAGTAGAGTACTCAAAAGTGTTGTTCCTATCAAGAGAGAATTAGCAAGGCTTAAGTGTTTGACACTGGGGTGCTTAGTGGTGTTTAAAAAAATAACTTTGAAGTGTCTTTTGATTTTGAAGTTATATCGATTGCCTTACATTTATTTCTACAGGGTGAGTAATTTTACACTCTATCTACATGTTTAATTCATATCGTGTGTGTGTGTGAGAGAGTGTGTGTATGTGTATTGGGGCATGCGTGCATGTATGAATTTGCATGCATTGTATATTGTCATTTTCTTTTCTTATTAAAAAAATTCGAGCTCTTTGCAGCAAAATATTCCAAAGAGGAAGTAAGAGTAGTTTTTACTCATTCATCTCACAGTATTTATTAAAGTCTAAGTGAAATACATGTTTTAATGAAAGATGTATCTACAAACTACGTGTGTGTACATTTTTCATTGGTGTCTTACTCATAAGAAATATTTACCACAATCTAACTTAAAGGCTGACTACTTTTTGAGTTGTTTCATGTTCTTGTTGCATGTTAACAATGTTAATGGTCAATATCTACTAAGTTATCTCATAAATTTTTCTCTGTAATACAGAAGTCTGACAATTAAGTTTGAGAACTTGTTGCACTAATGTTGCTAACCTTTTCTGATAACAGAGGGATTATTCATTATGAATTTGTACCAACTGGGCAAACAGTTCATCAAGTTTACTATTTGGAAGTGCTAAAAAGGCTGTGTAAAAAGTTAGACGACCTGAACTTTTCACCAACAGTTCATGGCTCTTGTATCACAACAATGTACCAGCTCACATGGCACTGTCTGTGAGGGAGTTTTGAGACAGTAAACAAATAATTGTATTGGAACACCCTCCCTCCTCACCTCTTCTGACCCCGAATGACTTCTTTCTTTACCCGAAGATAAAGGAAATATTGAAAGGAGGACATTTTGATGACATTCAGGACATCAAGGGTAATACAATGACAGCTCTGATGGCCATTCCAGAAAAAGAGTTCCAAAATTGCTTTGAAGGGTGGACTAGGCCCTGGCATTGGTACATAGCTTCCCAAGGGGAGTACTTCAAAGGTGACCCTAGTGATATTCAGCCATGAAGTATGTAGCATTTTTCTAGGATGAGTTCGTGAACTTAATTGTCAGACATTGTATACAGTTTACCAAAGCCTAAGAAACATTATATATTTTTACATTTTAAAATTATTCAGTGTCCTTAATTTCTTTCTACCTTGGTTCAGATTTTCTGAAGTAAATGTGATACATTTAGATAAGTACAAAAATCAGATGCATATTTATCTATCTATCTACTAATTCTATTTGAAAAGCATTCTGTTGAGAGCCTTAATAATCACTCAGTCAGAGTCAAGTGTTTCTACTCACTGAACTTGCTCCTAAATTTCTGTTTCTCTTCTTGTAAGACATTTAGGACAAAGGAGCATTTGGGAATTACCAGACACAGTGTAGAATTAAAGTATGTTTAACATTCTCTTTTGCTTTCTGTTGTCATTGTTCCTTAGTCTCTTACAGCAGTTTTATTTTTATTCTCTGTTCCCATTACAGAGGCTGGATTCAGGTGTTTGTTGGAATGTACTAGTTGCTGGAAAATGAATTCAAGTTTAAGAGTATTATGGAATATAGTTTTAAAAAAATTTTTATTATTGAAATGTTATTCACATACAAAATTCACCTTTTTAAAATAGACAATTCAGTGGTTTTTAGTACATTTATAAGTTGTGTAAATACTTGCATCTAACTGCTACTATCTAACTGTGGGACATTTCATTACTTTGAAAAGAAAGCCTGTTTCTACCACTAGTCACTCCTAATTTTCCTCTCCCCCAGCCTGACAACCACTAACCTACTTTCCATTTCTAAATTTGCCTATTCTGAATCTTTTATATAATTTGAATCATACAATATATGACATTTTGTGTCTAGATTGTTACACCTCTAGTAATGTTTTCATAGTTCATCCATGGTGTAGCCTGGATCGATTTTTTGTTCTTTTTATGATATATTCTATTGTGTGGCTATACCATATTTTATAAACACACTCGATGGACATTTAGATTATTTCCACATTTTGGGATTTTTAATAATGCTGCTGTGAATGTCCATGTACAAGGTTTGAGTGGATGGACCTATGTTTTCAATTATCTTTGATACATGAGTATATCTGGGAGAGGAATTGCTGGGTCGTATGTTAACTCAATGTTTAATTTTGGAGAACCTGTTAAACTGTTTTTCAAAGCAGCTGTATCATTTTACATTCCCATGTATGAGGGTTCTGATTTCTCCACATCTATGCTAATCCTTGCTATTGTCTGTCTTTTTTATTATAGACATCTTAGTGGACACGATGTAGTATCTCACTGTGGTTTTGAGTTGTATTTCCCCAATGACTAATGATGTTGAGCATATTTTCTTGTGCTTACTTGCAATTAGTATATCTTCTCTGGATAAATGTTTATTAAAAACCTTTCCTTATAGTTCCCATTGCTCATTTTCAATTGGGTTATTTGTCATTTATGGTTGAATTATGAGAGTTCTTTATATATTCTAGATAATAGATTAGTATCAGATATATTATTTATATATTTTTTTCATGCTCTGGGATATATTTTTACTTTCTTGATAGTGCCTTGAAGCAAAAAAGGTTTTAATTTTGATGGAGTCCATTTTAACTTTTTTTTCTTTTGTTGCTTGTACTTAAGTCACCATATCAAAGAAATCATTGCTTAATCCAAGGTCATGAAGTTTTACACAGATTTTAAAGTTTTAGTTTTTACATTTAGTTGTTTGGTATAATGCGGGAGACCAGCTCCCGTGGGGTCCAGGGGTTCCCTCAGGTGGAGGCAGAGTCAGTGAGGAAAAGGGAAAAAAACCGTGGAGACACAGGAGTGCTTTTTCAAGAAGAGAAGTGTCTCACTTTATTTTACAGCATTCCGCTTTTTATAGTTGACCATTATCTCATCAGTAACTGTGTTTTAATCCTTTTTACCTATAATGACTATGTGACTAAGGCTAATCCTTTTACCTTTAGTGACTATGTCTACTCAACCATTATCCTAAACACTATTAGCTAAGCAGGATCTTAAGATTTACAGTTTGTGTACTTTGACCTTTACTAAGAGAACAGTAGTGTGACTAAAATTACCTTTAGTGTATAAAATAAAATTATTGTGATATATCTATCAGATGGGGTATAAGATCTTCCTCCTACTGGGGGGCATCCAAAGGGGAATTTAAATCTTTTAAGATAAAGCAGTATCTGTTTCTCAGTCAGAGCTTCAGAATTTGTCACAATAGCAGCGCGCTTGGCCATGTCAAGCACTGAGGCGCAGCCGGCTCCCAACTGTATAATTTTAGTGAATTTTTGTATGTATTTTCAGATAAGAATCCCACTTATTTTTCATGTAGATGTCCAGGTGTCCCAGCACCATTTGTTAAAAAGGCTATTCTTTTCCTTATTTTTTATTTCTGTTCCTAATACTGTATAGTCTAAATTCCCCGCTGAAGTTAGCAGATAGATTCTTCTGTGAGCTCGAGTATTTTGTTGATTCTATGAATGTCTTTTACAATAATTATTATATTTTTCAGCTCCCTAATTTTTATTTGTTCTGTTCTGTAATTTATATCTCTATATCAGTATTCTTTATCTGGAGAGACATGAGTCATATATGCCTTCTTTAAACATTTTTTTTATATCTTTGAAAATATTTAAAATTGCTGATATTACAATTTTGCCTAGTGAGACCAATAACTGTGCTTCCTTAATGCCCTTTTCTTTTGTTTGCTTTTTTTTTTTTCCTGTATGGGCCATACTTTCTTGTTTGTTTTTATGTCTTTCTTTTTGTTTATTCTGAAGGCTTGATATATATCATGTAATGTGGCAAGTCTGGAAAACAGATTCTCCCCACCCTTATGTTTGTTGTTGTTTCTGTTTTATTCATTGTTGTAGCTGTTGATTTAGTTTCTTTGGTGATTTTCCTGAATAATTCTGTTATATCTGTAATCTTTGTCATGTGGGTTTACTGAAGTCTCAACTCAGTTAGGTTAGTGGTCAGCTAATAAATGGGCAGAGATTTTCTTAAATGCTGGCATCCAATGTCTCCCAGTCTTCTGCCAAAGAGCTTTGTGTGCATCTTGGGGCATGTTTTCAACACCTAGCCAAGCTGAATATTCTCTCTGTTCTTACTTAAGATTTAACATTTTTCTTGAATCAATCCTTCCTAATTTTTTGCAAGTCTTTAGTTAATTTCCAAAACTAGTCTACAACTTGGTCTTAGCCTTTGATTTCTGCTTGTACAGATCCTCTAGTTCAGCCAGAGGTGAGAGCTTAGGACCTTCTCACATCTTTTCTTACTTTGTACACAGATGCCCAATATGCACTCAGCCTTACATGTGTGCATCACATTCTAAACTCCCAGTAATATGTATTTCATGGCCATAGAAATAAGGAACTATACAGTTGGGACAGAAAAAATATATTTCTGACTCCCTACTCACCCTTGTCAAAGGACTGGGCTTTACGTAATTAGTGAAGACTCTATGTGGCCTAGCAGAGGGTGGAATGTTGCAGAGCTAAAAGATGACTGGAGGTGTGAGAGTTAATACAGAATTAGATAGTAGAGTTCTGGTTTAGCAACAGCTAGAAGTCCTGTGGGCATTCAATTTGATACCCCAGAAAAGCCATGCATTATGTTTGAAGAGCATAGCTTCAGCCATAGGACTAAGGAATGAAAACAAAATAGATTTGCTCTAACAAAGAATAAAATTAAACTTGTCTGGAAAAGAGGGATGACATATCATTAAACTTTCTGCCAGAACAAGATTCAACACCTCTAAATGAAGATAAGATAATGCGGACATACTTCAATGTATCATGCACATCGGAAGTGTACAATAAAAAATTGCCAACTATGTAAAGAACCAGAAAAATATTATTAATATTTAAGGAAAAGTAAACAGACAACAAAACAAATTCTTAGATTGCCTGAATGTGGGAATTAACAGAAAAAGATTTTAATGCAACTATTATTGATACGTGAAGGACTTAAGAGAAAGCTAAAATTAATGACTGATCATATGGAGAATTTTAGCAGGAAAGGGGGCACCATAAAAAAAAAAATTGGAAATTTTAGGACTAAAATGTACAATATCTGAAGTTAAAAAAAAAGTTATTTGATATACTTGGGTAAACTGGAAATCAAAGAAGAATGGGCCTATGAACTTTGATATCATTAGAAATTGAACAAACTGAGAAACAGAGAGGGAAAGTGAATAGAATCTGAGTGAGTGCTAATTAAACAATATCAGACACTATAATCATCTATGTAATTGGATTTTCAGAACCATGTAAGAAAAACTAAGGGGCATAAAAAATGGCTCTCATATACTTTCTAAATTTGATTAAAAAATAAATAAAGCTATACATTCATGAAACTCATCAAATTACAGGGAAGATGAATACAAATACACCAGAAATGTTACTTTGATATTCAGCCTTCTGAAATCCAAAGATAAACAGAAAAATTAAATGGCAAACAGAAAAAAATAACTTTACATAAAAGGAAACAGAAAATTACAACCGATTGTTCATCTAAAACTATGAATTTCAGGAAATAATGGAACAATATCTTCAAAGAATTTTAGTAAAAGGAAAACCTGCTAACTCAGAATGCTAAGTGTTCAGTGAATATCTTCTTAAAAAAAATGAGAGTGAATTAAAGACATTTTCAGATAAGCAAAAACTCAAAGAGTCTACTGCTACCACAACTGCATTTCAAGAAACAAATATATGCCCTTATAATGAAGAGAAATGAGACAGGACAAAAACTCAGACCTACAGGAAAGGATGAAGTGAGTCAGATATGTTACTATGTAGCTAAACATAAAAAAAACTATATTTTATTTTATTCTCTTTACTGCTACGTAATACAACTGAATATTTAAGTGAAAATAGTATTGTGCTTTGACCACAATAACAGGTAGATTTATATGACACCAATAAAGCAAGACATGAGGTAGTGAAAAAAATTAGTTTTTTTTGGTGAATTTCTTACATTATAAGTGAAATAGTACAATATACAATTTAGGTAGATTGCATGGTAAGATAAGGTGATTCTAGTGTAATCTAAAAATATTCAGAGCTTTCTTGAAATGTCAGTAGAAGAATTAAAATGTAGTGTTAAATGTACACAATTAATAAAAGGAACGCATAAGAAAAATAAAAAAGATAAGACGATGTAAAAAAAGGACAATGATAGACATAAACAGAGCCATATCAGTAATTACATTAATTACATAAAAAATCATAGTAATAAATTATAAACCATTAAATAAAACATAAATACATGAGTTCATATTATTGATATAAATGACTGCATGCTATATAAAACGTAGTGCAAAGAGAAATTTTATCTTATCATAAATTTATAAGTAAATATAAGTGAATGGTGGGATTAAAAAATTATCAATGGATACTAAAATGAGTATATAAAAGTGTGATGAGGAAACAAATTGACATAACTTGAAAGTTACTCCTCACAAATTACTAATTTTCCATGTTTGAAATTCCTCTTCTGTATCTTGATTTTGTTTACAATACTTGAAAGTCTTTAAATTGTCTGTATGTTTCTCTCTTTAAATTGTAGCTCAATAAAAAACAAGCAAAATATCAACAACAACCAAAAGAAATAGGTAATAATTGTTAATGTTGGTCAGTGTCAATGAGCCATTTGGGTAGATAATTTTATATTTTAAAAACATTACCATTTTATTAGTTTGGGATTAATTTATGCAATAAAATTAAATAAATTCCACTGGATTTAATGCATAAAATTTATCTTTTAACTCTGAAAACTGTACAGTAATTGATATATTTATATAGAAAAAAGTAAAAAGATAAGACCTAATAACATATTAGATATAGTATAAAAACTTACTGGAAGATCTACTACTTTTATAATTTCTAACTAAAGTTCATGGTATTAATAGATCTTATGTCAAAAATTTGGTTGCAATTAATTGAAAAGCACTGGATTTTTGCAGGGCTGATAATTAGTCACATTTATTCATATTTGGACCTGTGCAAGTGTACCTTCATATTAAAATCTAAAAAAGAAATTCTTTCCATATATAAAAATCTCCCAAATCTGAGCTTTTTATGCTGAAGTACTGAGAGAAAAGGATCTGCTATAATAAAATACAAGTGTAAAAAATAGTAAATATAGTATAGATTTAACATTTTATTATTATGGCTATATACTCAGCCAGATAGGCAATATAACTTTGTATAGTAGGCAGTTCTCTTATATAGCTCCCTATATTTATGAGCTACATGAAGGTTAAAATAAAAAAACAAAACAAAACAAAAAACAAGGAGGACTTTTAGATTGCATCAAAAAGCAAATAAATTTTATTAAAATATTATTAGTTTAAAATAATTTCAAGCTCTGTTTCCCTTAAAAGTTGGCTCCAGATTTACCATTTCTTTTTTTTTTTTTTTAACTGAGCCATCCTGCTACCTGTTGATAGCTCAGCGGCAGCTCAGCTCAGGCCGGGAATGGAGCTGATGACCCTGTTGCTCAGAGCTTGCACTCTTGAGCGAGCTCTTAACCAACTGAGTCACCTGGCCAGCCCTCAGACTTACCATTTCTAATGGATCATTATGTTTTGTTTCTTTTTTAATCAGTTAGCTATTTTGTGTAATAATTAGTCAGGAAACTCCAAACCTGCACCTTCTACTTTTGATACATCTATACCTTCTTTACTACCTTCTCATATAAACAAGATCATTTTGTTGAGAATTACTTTTCATGTTTTTTTATTTGCAACTACCAAAGGTATCTTGCATGCATTATTATAATACACCCCCTTCTATTTTTCTCTTTTTAAAAGATTTTTATTAAAATATAGTTAAAATGCAATATTTTATTAGTTTCAGGTATACACCATAGTTATTCAACATTTATATACCTAAAGAAGTGATCACCATGATAAGTCCAGCAACCATCTGATGCCGTATCACATTATCACAATATTATTACTATTATTTTTTAAAGATTTTTATTGGGGAATTGGGGGAGAGGAACAGACAAGTTGCTGTCCTTTTGTTCTTTAGTCTAGTTGTGGAGGTCATCACTTCACTGTCCCATGTTGGTATTATCATTGTGCTCTTCTAGGGTGAGGCAGTTGCTCGCCGGCCATTGGACAGCCACTCACGGTGGCTCTTGGCAGCTCACGCTGGCTGCCAGCCACTCACGTTAGCTCACGGAGGCCACTGCAGCCTCGCTGCAGCCTACGCCATTGCCGGCAACTCACGGCAGCCCAGCTCCAGGTCGAGCTGTTGTTCACCATCTTAGCTGTAGAGGGTACAGTGTCATTCACCCTCATGTGGGATCCAAACCAGGGCCCTGCTGCTCAGAGCCGGCACTCCCAAGTCAACTTTTAGCCAATGCGCCACATGGCCAGCCCTATCACAATATTGACTATATTCCCTATGCTGTACATTACATCCCAATGACTTATTTGTGTTATACCTGGAAATTTGAACCTCTTATTACCCTTCACCTTCAATTACTGTTGACATTCAATATTATTTTATATTAGTTTCAGGTGTACAGCATACTGGTTAGACATTTATTTAATTAATGAAGTGATCTCTTGACTAGCCTAGTACATACCTGTCAGAATGGCCATCATCAATAAATCAACAAACAAGTGTTGGAGAGAATGTGGAGAAAAGGGAACCCTTGTACACTGTTGGTAGAATTGCAAATTGGTGCATCCACTATGGAAAATGGTATGGAGATATCTCAAAAAATTAACAATAGAACTACTTTATGACCCAGCAATTCTATTTCTGGGTATTTAGCCAAAGAAATCCAAAACAATTCCAATAGATACATACATGTAAATGGGGTCATATATATGGTGATGGAAGGAGAATTGACTCTGGATGGTGAACACACAATTTGACATATAGATGTATTACAGAATTGTACACTTGAAAACTGTGTAATTTTACTAATCACTGTTACCCAATAAATTTTAATTAAAAAAAAAAGATACATGCAACTCTGTGTGCATTGCAGCACTATTTACAATAGCCAAGACATGGAAGCAACTTAAGTGCCCATCAATAGATGATTGGCTAAAGAAGATATGGTACATTTTCTCCCTTTTTAATTACTTCTCCAAAGAAACCAATACCTTGGTACAGAACACCTTCATTTTTGGCTTGTTAAAATTTAGCTGAGTGAATAATACATTTATATTAAATATACATTTATATATAATCTGTTGATTATAGAACTTAGAACATTAACACTGACCTTAGTGCATTGCTAATAGGTGTGTTTTAGTTCTCCTAATGTATATTCATATTTCTGTTAACTTTATCTCCCTTTACTCATGTCAACTTTCTAACATTTTTTATAACCAAAAATACCTATAATGTAACACCTTTCTGAAATTGAATAATTAGCTAAATATTGAAAGCCCATCCATTCGTAGGTGAGATGAACTAAGTAACCTGAATCCATGCTCTCATGGGAATTTATATTTTACCGATTCTAGTAATCCTTACTGTATTGAAGAGAACACAGGGGCATCCGTGGACCCATTGGTCAAAGGTACATTTGTATTTGGCAGGTTATTGTCAGAAGATTGTGTATATCTAAGATTCTAGTGATTGCCTCAACCTCTGGTGGTTTTTAATGGTGGTAATATGTGATACATCACATTGAGTGTGCTGGGCTGAGCATACATAAACACTAACTCAAATATTTGAAGAAATAAATACCATTTTTATAATTTTGTAATACAAGGAAGACATTTTAAAACCATTTTCATTGCTGGGTGATGACAGAGGGAAAAGGTGTTATCTGTATTATCCCTTCAGTTCTTTTTAAAATTAACTGTCCTACAAAAATATGTAAAATAGAATGTTCATATCTCAAATTAGAACAGGGAGTTCTAATAAAGTATAAATGAATAAAAGTCACTTTGTATATTGAATAACAATAGTTCTTTTATAAACACTAGTCATTGGACAAAGCTTGCTTGTTTCTGCACATGAAACACAAAAACCTGTGTAGTCCCTAACTCATCACTCACAATGATATCTTCATTAATTTATTTGTATTTGTTCATCAGCTTATGTGTTTTTTCACTTATCTACATCAACTTGGATGTTCTTGAATGGATAGCTGCACAGCCTGTTAATTCACATTGAACGATAATAACATAGAGGCAATTTTTCAGATAGGCAACCAGCAAATGGTTTGGTAAAATGTGGCACTCAGTATTTTAATGTGTTGTTGCTTCCTTTTATAAGTAAAGTTCAGAATCATACCATTTAAGGTGAACTGGATTTATTACTTACATACATAGTTAAAGCCTGGGTTATTAAAAAACATCCTTAGCTACACCTAATAGGTTTCTTTTAAGTAGCAAGTTATAGAATTATCTTTAAATAAAAACCTCATCAAGATATGCATCTAACTCAAAAGAAATATGTAGAGCCATTGTCAAGTTAAAAAGTGGATTTTAATTGACCATTAAATTAAGTATACTGATTTAATAAAGTTGGAGCTTTTCCATTTTCTTAACTAACACGGAGAGTAGGTCTATTAAAGTTGAAATATTGGGAGGTGACACTAAAATTGAACAGAAGGGAGTGAGACAAATCTGCAACAAGCAAGTTCTGTATTTCAACAGCTGCTGAGAGTATAGCCAACATACAGCTCCAGATAATATTTCCAATAACACATAACCTGAGATAAAGTTAAATGTTTCATCCTTTATCTGCCACCCTTTACCTAGAGAGTGAATACACACATATACATGTCATATTTATCATGCATATGTACAGACTGATACCCATTAAGAACTAATGATAAACACAATTCCCATGTACCCCATACCCAGAGTAAAGAGCAGAACACTGCCACAAACCTTGAATTCTCCTGAATGCTCTTCCACAAGTTTCTCATTTCTTCCCTACCAGAAGTTAACCACTCACAAATTTAGTATTAATAACTGGTTTGCACATTAAATGTTTTGCTCCATTATAATTTATCCCTAAATACTTTTATTAGCTTTATTTGATCTTTATATAAATAGAAACACACTTTGTGTATTTCTGTGACTCAATTTCTTTTTTGCTCAAAGTTTTATATTTGTCATTCAACATTGTTGATGCCTGTAGCTCTAGTTCATTTATCTTATTTTTCACTATCATTTTTCCATTGCTTGGAGAAGTTTCATGTATTTTTTGGAATTGCCTGTTTCTAGGGCATGTGCACTGTCATATTTACAAAGTAATGCCAACAATTTTCCAAGGTGGTTATAATTATACACACACTCGCTAATATGGTCATTAAAATGAAAAAAAAAGAATAGTTAAACATCAGATAATAAAATGAAAAAGAAATTAGTAAACTGTAAAATAGATTTGATGTAAAAAAATAGGAACTCAGTTCAAATGTTAACAAGATGGAAAAATACTGAGGAGTTTTAACATGCCTCTGATAGAAATTGCAGAAAAAATTAGAAAGAATGAAGAAAAGGTAATATTCAAATAGATGATGTTTGATTGTTTTACAAATTGATGAAAGACATAAAATTCTCAGATTCAATAGGAGAGAAAATCCTGAAGCAAAAAGTAATATCATAAGTAAAAAAATAATATACCTGCAAGAATATATATGCGGAATCTGCATATCATGAAGGACAAAGTTATATCTTAACCATAACCAGATAAAAGAAAGATAACCTAGTAGGAGGAAGCAATTAGGAATCGTTAGGGACCAAAGACATTGGAATAATGCTTTCAACATGCTACGGAAGAGTAACAGCTCACATGGAATCGCACTGATCCAAGTCATCATTTCTTTATAAGGATAAAATAAAAACATTTTGAAAAAAAAGACAGAAACCTTACTGCTCCCTAAATCTTGTTAAATAAACTAGAAGAGAATTTCTTCATTTTGAAAAATAACAAATAAGTAAAAATAATCAGTGGTAATGAAATTAGTAACATATGGATGTCTCTATAGAAGTCATGATTAAAAAAAAAAAAAAAAAAGAAAGATATGGGGCCGGCCGAGTGGCGCGATGGTTAAGAACTGGCTTGGGACACCAGAGGGCCCCGGTTCGGATCCCACATATGAGGGCCAGTGACACTG
>NW_017732783.1:24101-39205 GCF_001890085.2 Hipposideros armiger | reverse complement strand
AAAAAAAAAAAAAAAGATAAATAGCAACTGTGAGAAATTTAGCAATAAGATAGAATAAATGATAGGCAAAAAACCAAAAGCATGATCAATGTAAAAAAAGTTGGACTTAGTTATAATGAAAACAATAATAAACTTTTGCTCTGTGAAAGATTTTGTTAAGAAAATGAAAAGACAAGCCAAAGACTTCAGAGAAAATATTTTCAAACATACATCTCATAAGTAACTTGCACCCAAAATATACAAAGAACTTTTAAAACTCAACAATAATAAAACAAATAATCAAATTTTAAAATGGGCAAAAAATTATGAAGCGACATCTAACGAAAGAAGATATACAAATGGCAAATAAGCATATGACAAAATACTCAATATCATTTGTCATTAGAAAATTGAAAATTACAACAATGAAGTACCATTACACATCTAATAGAATGGCTAAAATGTAAAAATTCCAATAATACCAACAGCTGGTGAAGATGTGAAACAACAGGAACTCTCATTCATTGCTGGTAGGAATGCAGACTGGTATAGCCGCTTTGGAAGGCCTCTGGGCAGTTTCTTACAAAGCCGCACAAAGTTTAGAGCACGATCTAACAATAGGTATATACCAAAATATACTGACAATTTATGCTCACATAAAAACCCACATGCAAATGTTTACAACGGTTTTATTCACAATCAATAACACCTGAAAGCAGCTGAGATCTTCAGAAGGGTTTGAATAAACAAAATGTGGTACATCCACACATGGAACATTATTTTGTGATAACAAGAAATGAGCTATTCAGCCATAAAAAGAAATAGATGAATCTTAAATGTACACTCTTACTAAGTGAAAGAAGCCAGTCTGAGCAGACTGTATACTGTATGGTGACAATCATATGATGTTCTGGAAGAGAAAAAATTACAGAAAAAAGATCAGTGATTTCCAGTGGTTTAGGGGGTAGGGAGAAGAGGGAGGATTGAATAAGTGAAGTGCATAGGATTTTTAGGGTGGTTTAGCTAGTCTGTATGATACTGTAATTGTTGGTAAATGACATTGTGCGCTTATCAAAACCCCAGTGATCTTTATGCATGGAGTCAAAATTAATGCATGCAAATTAGAAAAAATCATTTAGGTTAGGAAATTCCCAGGATTGAATGTAGAATGTGACAAATCAATCTAACTGTATTACCAATGCATGAAACAACCTGACTGAAAGTGGTGAAGGAACATTACTGACCTAAATATCTCTGGATATGATTGGAGTCTGTAAAACTAAAGACAAAAAATTGCATGTAAGCAATATAATCTAGTTGCTACATTTGCATCCTGTGGGGTACAGGTTAACAGTTCTCACATTACTATAGGTGTATACAGGGACAGAACAATTAAGTAAATGAGTGATCAATGCCAGGAGCTGATTTCTCACTGTTGGAGTGGGAATTTGTAGAGAAACAGGGGGAGGTGCCTAGAATGTTTATTGCCACATTAGAGTAAAAACTTGGAAATTATCTTATGTTTTATACTAGTAAAATGGATTGCTATTATAAACCATAATATAGTGTGCAGTCATTAAAACAAATAATGTAGGACTCAAAATATGTTATGTGAAAAATAAATTATAGGAAATCAGCATCTTGTTATCCTATATATTAAAACCCATTTATGTTTATATACCATGTTCTCTGATGTATGAATATATATTTAAAGTATATCTAATGTGATATATATTCATATGCATAATCTAAGCATATTGACAGATGTGTTTGTATGAATACATACACACATGCACACAAACATTCTCATATAAAGGTGAATGATCTCTGTTTTGTTCACTGATAGACATTAAATGTCTAAAAATGTTTCAAGCAAATATTGTATTATATATTATATTATACATATTAATAAATATATTATGAGTGAATAAACCAGAAAGAGGAATGAGACTTTTGAAATTCTCAAAGGTATCTTTAACTTTTTATATATATATATATATATATATATATATATATATATATACACACACACACTTCTGATTTGTTTGCCCATTTGCAGTAATCATATGTTCATGTTATTTGCATAAAGAACAGCAGAATTTAAAGAGAATTATCTTCTAAATCACACATAATGGAAATTATCATGCAAGGTCAAAAGGAAAATAACCAAAAATGTCATAAGACATGTTTCAAACATATATTTATGAAAAAGTTTTAAACATTTCTCAGGAGCATGCAGACCTTTGTTACATAAATGCAAAAATATATTTCTTGTTCAATGGACTGTATATTGTAAAAGTGTTATTCTGGCTAAATCAGTCCACAAATTCCATGTGAGACTAATTCTGCTTTTCAATGGGAATAATAAATATGGGAGAATAACACATAAATTTTAAGAATTAACGAGGCCAAGCAGCCCTATTTAGAAGAGATTGCATAATATAATAAAAGAAAATGTTGGAATTGTGTTTAATATAAAATATTTTGATGAAACCTAGAAATATTATGTAACTGTATGTCAGGGTGGGTATTTATAAATGTATTTTTCTGTTTAATATTATTATGTAAGCATGGAGAAAAGTATGAAAGGATAAATAGTAGGTTTAAAAATTGCTGAATTGCAGCTGAGAAATTTGAGAAGAAAAAGGAAGCAATCAGAGAAGAAAAGAACAAATGTACACTACAAAAAAGTAACATTATTATGAAAGGCTAACATAAATCCATTAAAAAATAATTTTAAAAAGAAAAAGAAAAAAAATTGATTATTAAAAGTCAAATATATTTAATTAAAATGTACAGTGTTTGTATTAAATGTTTTTAAGTCCAAGCTAAAATTTGCATTTGTGAAAAAAAACATGCAGAATAAGTAAGGTTTTTGTGACATGTAATCATGTCATCACAAAAGTAAGCAATGAAATGTCATTAAGTGAAAAAAGAATTCCAAGATGCAGAATATTGTATATATTATAATTCATTTACATAAGGAAAATGTGTGTGCATAATATACACAATATATACTGTCAAAATACATACCAAATGTTTATCACCTCTAGACATGGAATGATAATGAGTTAGTTGTAAAGAAATATAGTCTTTTTTCTCAATACACATGGCTAATGCTTAAATTATTTAGTGTTACATTTACATATTACTTTTGTAAATTTTAAAAGGAAAAATCTTGTTTTATGAAAAAGAATATATAGCTTTGTTATTAAGTTTCAGACCTGGGAAACAATAACTTTTTCTCATTGATACCAACAAAGCTGTAAGACTGCACAGTTTTCTGTGAAGTTCAAATAAGCTTTTGTATTTTGAATGGCAAAAAGATGTGTGGACAATGTTGTTTCTTGTTTGAATTTTTTCTCTTAGAAAACACAAAGTAAAAGTACATAAAAATGTGCATGTACAAAGCCCTGCTTGTCAGTGATCTTTTCAGACCTGGACTCAAGTTAACTGGAATTCCATAGTTCATTTTAAACAGACTATTTCTTAGGCAACATATCGCACATATCCACCTATGTAGTTTTACTTTTCATTACTCTAATTTTAGAATTTTCTTTTCTTTTCCTACCTGCTGAGATGTTAACCAGCTATTGGGAGCCAATTTGTGTCACTTCCATCATTGTTCTTTGATCCTTTGAGCCACTGATATTTTGCTCCTTCCCTTGAATATTCACACACTCTGTCATCTCTTACAGGTTAATTTTGCATATTTCAGTCTTCACTGCTAAACCCTATCATCTTTAGGGCTGAAGTTATGTCTTACTTATTATTGAATCTCTATCCACTCCTAGAAAAAGACCTTTACATAGTAGATGTTGGACCGACCTGACAGTAATTGTGAGATGTTCTTACTCCACTGTCCCACAGCACTGATCTTAAAAGAAGGTTGAAGATGATAGGCGGTGATTTCCTGAAATTTTATAATGCCACACATCTCAGATTAAATGAGAGCTATGATCAGCTTTTACGCAGTAATTCAATGGGTGTTTCAAAATAATCTTCAGATATGTATAATTTGGAAGGGAAACAACCAAGTTGTTGTCCTTTAATCTTAGTTGTGGAGAGTGCAGATAGCTCAGCTCCAAGTCCAGTCGCCATCTGGTCTCCCTGCAGTAGTTCGCAGCTGCTCAGCTCAAGGTGTGTTGTTCAATCTTAGTTGTGAGTGGGCATAGCCCTCCATCCCATGTGGCAGCTCAGCTCAGGCATAGCTCACTGTCCTATGTGGGAATCAAACCAGTGATCCTGTTGCTCAGAGCTCATGCTTTTAACCAACTGAGACACTCAGTCAGGCCCCTCTTATTAGCTCTTATTTATCACATGGATAGCTTCATTTACAAGAATTTTTCTGTTTTATTTTCTCCAAAAAAACTACATTTAAAAAATATGCACCGTATCTATATACAACACCCACAATTTTGCATGCACTTTATGAGAGCTGTAATTTCATATGATGTATTTTGATATTGTTCCTAAAAAGGACAGATCTTTGGGGAAAATGCTCAAGGACAAATAGAATCAAATAGAAAACACATAATTTGATAAAATACAGAGAAATATTACCTTTTCTTCTATATAAATGTAGCTGAGATCAAAACAGGAATATGATCATAACTAGGTGCATTTTACTTTAAACTTTGGTCAATTCTTTTCTTGTGCTGAAATTCCTGTAAATATACAATCATCATTGCCTTCTTCCAAGATAGCAGTATTATGGGATTGTCATTCTAGAGGGCAAAATATCTTTGTATAACTATGCTGGAAGGGATTTTGGCAAGACTCATGAAAAGCAAGGTTGACTTCACTTGATAATATTTAATCAATTTAAAAACTGGAACGTTTGTTCCATATTTCCCCAGAGTTCAATATCTTTTCTATCAAGGATAAATTTCTAAATATAGGTCAGACACTCTCATTACAGAACACTCACTGCCAATGTGCCCTTCTTAATGCATTTATAGGGAGCCATATTCTGTATTCTGCAGTAAGCAATGTCTAAACGTTATTTCACCGATAGAAAGCTAAATATTATTGGCATTTTCTGGGCTTACGAACTATTTGCAATGTCTTTGCAGGTGTGCACAATTCTGTAATAATATAAGTAGTACTGTGTATATTATGTGAAACACACACACTCGCTAAAATAGAATTAATTGGCTAACTCATTCTAGGAAAACCTTCCCAAATTTTAATTGATAGGCCACTACAAATAAATTTGTAGCTATTGTTAAGTGACAAACATCTTTTTTACTGCTCTCACCAGCTTGACCCTCTTTGACTGACATTTAATAAATGCACAAAGAAAACTCATGACAATGATAAATTGGATTTGAATAATACTGAATCCCAAGCTCTTCTCTTCAAGAAACACTAAGCTGATATGATTTTTTTAAATTTTATTAAATTTGTTATGGTGATATTGGTTAATAAGATTATATAGGTTTCAAGTGTTCAATTCTATAAACATCATTTGTACACTGCGTTGTGTATTCACCATCCAAAGTGAAGTTTCCTTCCTCTACCGTATATTTAACCTCCTCACCTTCTTCTACCTTCCCACCCATTTTCCCTCTGGTAACCCCCATAGTGTTGTCTGTGTTTATGAATTTTTGTCTTTTTGCTTGTTTGTTCATTTGTTACTTTCTTTTTATGTCCCACATGAGTGAAATCATGGTTCTTGACTTTTTCCATTTGACTTATTTTGCTTAGAATGATTTTCTCAAGATCCATCCATGTTGTCGCAAATGGCAGTATTTCATCCTTTCAAATGGCAAGTAATACTCCATTGTGTATATGTACCACATCATCTTTATCCAATCATCTATCAAAGGACACTTTGGTTGTTTTCATATCTTGGCCACTGTGAATAATGCTGCAATGAACATAGGGATACATATATCTTTATGAATAAATGTTTTCAAATTTTACTTGTAGTTACCCAGAAGAGGGATTGCTGAGTCATTTGATAACTCTATTGTTAGTTCTCTTCAGGAACCTCCATACTGTTTTAGATAGTGTCTGTACCAATTTCATTCTCACCAGCAGTGTATGAGGATTTGTTTTTCTCTACAATCTCTCCAACACTTGTTATTACTTATCTTGTTGATAATAGCCATTCCAATATGTGTGACGTAGTTTCTCATTGTGGTTTTGATTTTCATTCCCCTAATGGCTAGTGAAGTTGAGCATCTTTTCATACATCTGTTGGCCATTTATATGTCCTCTTGGGAGAAGTGTCTGTCAAGTTCTTCTCTCCTCCCCAGGAAACACAGATGTACTTGTGTTTAGCATATCAGTCTATAGCTGATATGAATTTTTTTACAGTTTTACGTTAGCCCTAAAAAAATGTCTTTTAAAAAAGTATATCTCTGGTGAGCCATTTCTTGTATTAGTAACCATTGTGGTAGGCAAATTTCTAGAAATCATGAAACAAAATAGGAGATCATTATATTATTCAATTGAAAAGAAATTCACTAAATTCTCAAACATCTACTGAGGCATCCAATTTTGAATCTTTTTTATTTGATACATACTCCACTTTTGGATGTTCTGGCTATATTGACCTAGTTTAGTAAATAGCAAGAGTTAAATAAATGATTGGATATTTATGTAAATACAAATATGCGTGTGTACCTTTATGTTTGTGTGCCTGTTTATTTTTTTGTGTGTGTGCATGTGTATTCCTAGACATTTATTCCTTAAGACATGGTACCACTCTCAATATAAATTCTCCTAAATATATTTTAACTATAATAGTTATGTTAACCTTTTAGAAATAACATGCCATTGGAGATTTATAAATTTCATGAAGGCAAGTGATTTATCTTTTATATAACCTATAAATATTTGGAGGATAGGGAGAAATACACAGTATAACCTACTAACATTGATTGATGACCCTGCTCTCACACAGAAGGCAATAGAAGGGAAGAGATGGTATCGAAAATGTATGTTTGTATCTGTTACAAGGTACACTTTCTTCTCTTGGTGTTTGTAATCTTTATTGTCTTCCCTCTGCTGCTATTTTCTCCATATTCAAAAAAAAAAAAAGCTTTGCAATGGAGGGTGGCATGAAAGGTAAAATAGTGTCTTTCTACCATAGTCTCTGGAAACCTACTAGCAATTTCATGAGTAAATATCTATAGTGAGTTAGTGCTTCACAAAATGCTGTGCAATTTGTAACTGTGCAAAACAATTATTTACCACCAAAGTGAGCCCAGTGACCCCAACTTTGGCTGTTTCATGTTTATTTTACCTTTTATATGTGAAATTTGATGAGAGTAAAAAAAACAAATGAAACAATTCAGCAAAATCTTTATTTTTGAATTATTATTGAGGAAAGATATGGAGTGTATAATTTTTAAAGCAGTCCATTTTTGTTATGTATATGTACATATACATAAAATACATTTAGGTTGCAGATGTAGATTCATTCTTTTGTAAATAAATGAATGATTTATAATGGTATGTCAAGTTTGTATGAACATGTGTAGATAGTATATTTCTAATATATATTTCAGCATATATCCTCATATAAGATTACTTTACTTTGCCATGTCCTTTTATTCTATAATAAGGTAAACTTTAGTTTAGCTCTCCAGAGCATCATCATTATAATTAGTTGTTCTAGAGCAGCGGTTCTCAACCTTCCTAATGTCGTGACCCCTTAATACAGTTCCTCATGTTGTGGTGACCCCCAACCATAAAATTATTTTCGTTGCTACTCTATAACTGTAATTTTGCTACTGTTATGAATCGTAATGTAAATATCATTTTGTTTCCCGATGGTCTTAGGCAACCCCTGTGAAAGGGTCATTCGACCCCCAAAGGGGTCGCGACCCACAGGTTGAGAATTGCTGTTCTAGAGTAAATTGTGATTTTTTGTTTGGCAATTGAAATATGAAATCCTCCTGGTTGTAACTTCACTGCCAATAGTCCTGAATTACCATTGGGTTTAGGGATATAGTCCCTTCTAAAACCTGGGGACACTACTGACATCAACCCAACTCTCTATCAAATCTCTCCAAGAAAATTTAAACCTGGTAATGGAAGCTTTACTATACTGTAAGGTTGTGCTTTCTTTCACTGCTTTGCTATTGCTGCCCGTTCTGATTGGGAATTCCTTTTCTTATACACTACCCCAAAACTCTACTATTTGAAACCCAACATTTATATCACTTCCTGAGAAAGATTTCCATAATTCCATCCAATCTTCAGGCTATCACAATAACTTGTGTACACGTATGTCACTGCATATTTACATGATAATTTAAAAATATAACTATCTTCCTTAGTTATATCTATCTTTCAAAGCCCTTGACAGCAGAAACTCCATTTCACCCATCACTGTGTCTTTTACATTTAGCAGAGTCACAGGTCAACTACTATGTTATATATATGAATGAAAATGTCTCATGTTATTTTAAATGTACATGTTACCACAGCAAACCAATCCCCTTAATGATTGTCTTGCTCTTCCTTTGAATTTGTTAATCACGTTCATTCAATTCTTTCTCTGGCCTTAGACTTTTTGTATCTCCAATATATTGATTTACCTGCAATAAACTATGGAAATTCATTGCGATAATAAACCCTAGTGCAATGTTATCTAACAATTTAATTATCTTACTAGTGGTAATTAAATACAAACTGCTGCTTTTAACATATTTTTGAATTCTTAATAGAAACTGAAATATCATTTTAATAAAAAAAGAGTCTATGTTAAGGGGAAAATGTATGCCCCAATGGAAGATAACCATTTTAGGCTGCTGAGAATACTCTACTGGAATCATAAGAAAACTTTTTAACCCCAAGATACTGTTTAACAGTGCAGTGACCCTAAAGATGTTGAATAACCTCTTCTTTTATCCAAAGCAAGGCAACCGAATTCAATGGTCCCTGGTGGTCCTTCCATTTCTAATATTATATGCAAACAAAGCTGTAATCTTAATATTCTTTTAGAATTTATGAAAGTCCCTTTCAGTGATTCTTTGCTAATCCTTTCAGTATTTAATGTATTCCATTGTCTGGTAAAGCTATGCCTTTTCTTTTTGTTTTCAAGCTGATACTTTCTAGTTGTAAAAAAATATGATCTTGTATTAATCTTGACAAATTAAAACCTGTTTTGAATGGATAGCTCTTCTTCTAAAAAGTATAAGCATTTCTGTGGGCATTTAGTTTCTTAAAACTAAAGAAAATTACCATAATGGATTAGGTTCAAAGTAGTTTTATAGAATCATAGCTTTTCCTTTAGGTTTGTGATTAAGTAAGCAATAGCCATGCAATCACACTGGATACAATTCTTAAAATTAGACCCACATGAATTTTAGAGAACATGACTATCACAGTGGAAGGAAAACAGTTGGGATAAAACTGTCACATACCTATTCACTCTATGATAGACAAAATGTGTGAATTTGTTTACAGGACATTATCAGAGACCTCATATGACACGGAAGTGACACTGGGAGTGAGATGTGGGGCTTTTAAGGATAATGATGTTAAGGTACAGTTTCTTTTGGCATTTTTACATTTAATAATGATGAGCCTTGTTGATGTTTTGTAAGGAACTATGATTTATTGAACTTTTGTTAAACAAGAAGTTTGGAATTTCTACAGGACATGACACTCCTTTATTGCCACATGAACTATATGATAGTCCTGTGGTTATTTATACTTTGTTTTTCATCCTTGCCAACATGCTAAATTTTATGAGAGCAAGAATCATGTCTGTGTTGGTATTATTGTCAAGCCCAGTAACTGACAGATATAAGATGATTAATAGTTAGTAAATCCTAATTGAATTAATACCATATTGTCCACTGTGGGGGCTCAGGTGTCAGGGCCTCCCAAGGTCAGGAAATGTTCACAGGCTTTGGAGACCTGCAGCCCTGACGCCCCAGATCCCAGGTGGGACTGCAAGGAAAACAGCTTGTTTATGTGAGTTGCTTCTAGTGTGCATGGGTGCTGGCACCATGACACTATTGTTATTGTGTGATAAAAACCCCAGTTCTGCTTAACGGGTTTGGGCTGTGGCTTCTGCGGCTGCTGGGTTCTGAGTTCTGCCTCTGTTGCTGCTGCTGAATAAAGTGTTCCTGCATTCATGTCAAAGACTCTGCAAGGCTTTTCTCCTTTTGGGTACCTCATCGCCGAAATCATCCTTAGCCAAACAACTCAGACCCGACATCCACTGATTGCCAGAGTTCCTGAACACTATTTGATAGTCTTTGTTTTTCTAATTAGTTTCTGAGTTCAGAGGCTATAGGAGGCTTTGAGGAAGAATAATCTCAATTCTCTTCATTGCAGAAAATATATTTTTTTCTAGTGATTTCAAATGATAGCACTGTTATGTGTATTCTTAGAATCACAGGTATTTTCACAGCGTTATGTGCTATGCCATTTAGGATTTGGTGTTCTTTTGTGTTTGTTGATTTATGTAGTTTTATTTCAGTTTTGAATCACTGAAGTTTTAGAATGACCTTTTTAAGTTTATTTCACCTAAAAAATGTGGTTTTGTTGTGGCTGCTATGGTTGTTGATGTTTTTATTGTGATTTTGCTTTTTAAAAAGCTACATCTATTTTTTTTAATTAAAGTTTATTGGGGTGACAATGGTTAGTAGTTACATAGGTTTCAAATGTGCAATTCTGTAGTACATCATCTATATATCACATTGTGTGTTCACCACCTAGAGTCAGTTCTCCTTCCATCACCATATATTTGATCTTGTTATGCAGATGTTAGTTAATATGACAATATTTTATTTGCATATATAATGGAAGTCAGATTGCTTCTTTTTTGAAAAATAATTATCAATAACTTCAGTTATACAAAAAATTTGGTTATTATTATGTTTGCAAATTATCACCCTGAAAAGCATATATCCATGGAGAGCAAGTGAATTTGAGGAGTAAATATGAGTTCAGGATAAGAAGCACTTAGCAGAGAAAATCCTTTGCAATGAATTTTATGGATAATATGGCTATCTGATAGTATCTCTTATGCAAAGTCTGAATAAAATACACAGATGTATGTTTTCTAAGCAACAAATGCTTTTGTAACTATTATGCACATTTGTTTAATATTTTATAATTCCATACATAGATACAAAAATTATCTCCAATTCTACATTGATGAAGTCTTTGATTTGAATTTAATACTACATCTAACTAATATAAGTACAATTATTTCAGTTAGGTATTATACTGTACTTTATATAAAATTGGTGGGGAGTGCCCATTAAATCAAGGTAAATGTTTTAGCCCCGTATTTCAAAGATACATTATTTTCTGAGTTTCTACTCTACCCTATGAATTCACTTATCATGTTAACCTTACGATAGCTCGGTCAAGAGAAAGGGATGCATCACACGATTTCTCCTTCAGGTTGCAATCTTCCTTGTACTTTGAATCACAAAATTTATCTCCCATTCAATGGGATTTCAGGAGCATATTTGCAAATCCTAAGAGTATATCACCTCATCTGATATTACCCACAGTTTTTATTATTATTTTTATTGTAGAGGACCATATTTTTATTTTAGAGAATACTCTTCTGTATTTAAATTTGCTGAATAGTACCATCTGTGATACTGTATAATAATTTAATGTAAAATCTTTGTACAATGATTTGGAAAAAACATATATATATATATATAACAACTACTCTCATATTCTTCTTGGGAATTAAAAAGTGAAGAACTTAGAGAGCTCTGTTTATAAACTAAACAGGAGAATATGTGAGGTGTCTATGATAATATTCAGTGTGGTCTTGTGATATTTCTATCTTTTCATTTACCATTTTGGGCAACCCTCAACCTGGGTCCAAGAGCTGTCCTGTGATATTTCTTTTCTCATTCTGTACTCTTACTATGGGTGACTTTGTTCACTCTTGTCACTTAAAAATCATCACTCCATCAATAATTTTTATATGTAGCCCTGATCTCTACTCTGAACTAGAGCCTTGGAGAGCAAACAGCTAACTTGACATCTCCACTATGATATTTCTTATGTATCATTAAGCTGTTTTCCTCTAGTCTTCTCCCTCCCAGTAAATTACAAGCATGCATGCTATTGCTGAATTCAAAAATATTTCCTGCACCTCCAACATCCCATCCATCAGCAAACTTACTAGTTTAACTTTAAAGTATATCTCACATCTGTCCATTTCTCTTCATCTCCTTGGTAACTCTCTTAATCGAGGTCATTTTTTCCTATTTCAGGTCCTTGGAAAATGATATCCTCTGTTGATTCTTAAGTAACATAATATTTCTTATTCTTTTTCTTTTTCTTTTTGGCCTAAAACAATGGAAATGTATTCTCTCACAGTTCTAGAGGACAGAAGTCTGAAATCGAGGTGTCAGTAGGATTGGTTCCTGCTAGAGGAACAAAGGAAAGATTTGTTCATGCCTCTTTCCTAGCTTCTGGTGGTTGCCAGCAATCCATTAAGTGTCAACATAAACATCTCCTCTGAAGCACCTTTCCTCACCATCATCTCGAAAGTAGCCCTCCCCTGCCCTCTTCTAGCCAACTGAGTTTCTGCATTATATTACTGTTTTGAATTTCTTTCATTTGCCCCACCAGATCCACTCTTATTTATTTTCTCCACCTTATCTTCTTCTTGGAGAGGCTCGCAGTTATAGAATATATCAATAAGCCTCCATTGCCCTTTGGGGTCTGGTTGGCTTCAGGCTTGTGAAGAGCTCTGGCAGGATGTCATAGCGAAAGATGAAAATGAAGCCAGGGAAGTGATAAATCTACTTACTTCCCTGGAAAGTTTTCCTAGGGCTGCCTGTGTCCTTAAAACAGGAGCACTGGTTCCTGAGTGCTGGGCAACTTCCCATAACCTGCTTCCTTTGTGATTTCCAGTAACCCCTCCTATGTCTTATCTCTTGAGCCCTAGAGGTGGTAATAACTCAGCTGTTCTTAGCTTTTCAAGTGGCTGCATTATCATTTGTCATTCCACAAGCTCAAATCTTTGTAAATAGTTCTTTTTGGGGAACAAAACAAGTGAGCAAGCAAACAAACATTATTCTGTTTGGATTATTCTAGTGTGAGTCTGCTTATCTAATTTGAGTATGCTGTTGGTTTTTTCATGGGACCCTGTTATTTTCTTGATTTCCATCATAGCGTGATAATAACATGGAATAATGTTTTTCATTTATTGGTTTACTATTTACTGTGTCTCTGTTAGAATATAAATTCTGTGAGGGCAAGGGGCTTCATTTTTATTGTTCATTGTTACTTTTGTCAGCTTCTAGAATAGTGTCCCATATAAAGAAGGTACCAAAAAATATTTTTCAATAAATGGCTGAAGAACTTAAATTAGATAGAACAATTAGTATGCTAACATATAAAGTCTAAATGGCAAAATTGTGGTTAAAATGACAGGCATTATACTCAACAGATTTTATCTTCTTTGAGCATTTTAATATGGAGGGATATTTCAGGGACTCTAGATTTATACATCCACACATTTAGAGCTAATATTAATAATATAGAAAAAAAATGAGATGTTTAAATTTTTATGATGTCAAAGAGGTTAAGTGATTTAAAAGTAATTAAATTTTAGCAGCAAATTTCAATTTTATATATATTATATAAGCATGCAATTTAATTATATGTGATTTCTGGCCAAGTCTATTGTCCTCTATTACTGTACTAGTGGAGGTTATGGGTAACAGCCACTAACTCTAAATGGCCTAGCTCACTTCTAGCAGAACAAGCCAATAAACGATTGCTCACTTACACAGCTTTGACTTACTAGCAATGTGAGTTGTTGCAACCAGTAAGTGAAAGGTAGTGACTAAAAAAGGGGAGATAGTTTCAGTGAGAAAATGTACAGAGTCTTATTAATCTTTTTTTGTGTGTGTGTTACCAGAGCAAAGAGTTTTCTGACAGTGGTGTACTTTTTATTCTCTGACTGACAGCCTAATCTCCAGGGAGAGCCTCAGCTTTTCCGTAGATCAAAGCAATGCCTCCCACTCAGTGGCTGCTGAACCCAAGACAGGAAAGTGGCTAACACAGGGAGACAGTGCAGCGTCAAGACTTTTGACAGAGTGAGGAAGTTAGAGATGAGAGCATAGGGCCTTGTTATGACATTATTGGCTTCAGTTCTTCATTGTCCACCTTCATGGACTAAAACTTTCTTTGTTAAAAGAGAAGATTAAATTACCACATCTTGAATCCTAAGTATCAAATTCCATCCAACCACTGTGCCTTTATTTCAATATAGTCATTATATCTCTTCATTTAAATATGAAAATAATTAGTGCTTCATGTTTTTGAAAAATTAAAAGGATTTATTTTGTTCTTAGACAAATATTTTGTATTAAATCAGTATTTATTGGCATAGAATGATTCTTTTGATACTTTCTTCAAGAAAAATAGGCTTTAAAATAAGGAAGTTCTCAATTTTTATACTATATATAATACATAATATATAGTTTCAACTTGTATAATATATACTATTTGTACAATATAAAATATATAAATAAAAATATAAAAGTGTACATACCATATACTAGTAGGTTATATGATTATAGATATTTTATTTTTTCACCAGTTTTTGCTCATTTATAATATCTATTTTTTACTTTATGTATTTATTATATATTTAATATATATAATATGAACTGTGTTATATGTTACATAATATATAATGCATATTTATATATACAGAAAAAACAAAAATCTAACAGATATCCTAATTTTCTTGGAAATATTACATAGTCTATGTAATAAGGAAAACACCTAATTGTAACTGTAACTTTGAAAAGAGCTCTTAAGTGATAGGGAAAAGATTTGTAGTTATCAATAAAAACTCTCTACTTGGTAAAGGTGAGCAGTAAAGACTTAAAGCAACTTTTAACCAATAGTTACTTGTTCATAGAGTGCCCAGAATACCACCAGTCTTGGAAGTAAACAGCACGTTTATTAAATAAAGGTAGACTTCACAAATTGTCAATTTCATAGAGGAAAATTGACAGAATTCAGATAAGTTATTTGGAAAGTTATGAGGAAAAAACAAAAAAACTGAGGCCTAAGCAACAACAGACAAAAAAAATAACCTTTAGATACCAGTAAACAATCTTATTTTTTTGATGCCTCTAAAACCTAAGTTAATGATT
>NW_017732783.1:22317-23468 GCF_001890085.2 Hipposideros armiger | reverse complement strand
TGCAAATTCAATTCTGTTTAGTCTAGGGTTATTTTCTCCTGTACAACAATTGAGCATGTGGTATAAGTCTGAAATTAAACCTGATTTCTTTCCTATCCTCTAGTTACACCTCTAATGTACCTGAACTGAAATAGAAACAATACCTCGACCATCTTTTTGTTATTGTTTGAAAATACATGTCACATACTTTCAAAAAAACCCCTGTCAATGTTAATTAAATATTATTTTCTCCCTTTCTGATAGATCTTTGACAACTTCAGAGGAATAAAGTTGCCCCAGAATGTCAGATTCTCAATGGTTAAGTTATATTTTTAACAATGGTTTGGGGAAGTGAGGATGACACAAAATGAATGGAGATGTTGGTCTATCACGCCTTGATTTTCATTCATTTCAGTTAGCCGTGGCCTATTCTGCTTTAAGCTTTAGGTTAGATCACAGGAACACAAAGATAAAAAGAATATCCTACTTGGATTTAAAGCCTTGAAGTTTATCAAAAGAGACAGAATTTTATTATAAGGAATTTAATGATTTAATAAAACAGAGATTGTTACAAAGTGGCACAGACATAATGATCAAGTTGCATGTAACTACACTTGGGTTTAATTAAACATATTGGAGTTAAAGTTTTAGAAGAGATTTTTGAGCAAGCTTTGAGGGACAGGCTGGGAATGCCTAAAAACATTGGAGAATGGGAGGAAGAAATGCATATCAAATATTTTGAACCATCTTTCCCCAAAGCCTAATTTGCACCATTCTTCAGAATGTACTGGACAATATTGTCTACTATCTTAATTTTGGGGTCTCCTGTAGAACTCTGAGATAACTGAAAATCACACTTACAGGCTTATGAAGGGAGTGCTGTGATTGGTTGGACTTTGCCGCTGTTTATAACCAAAAATTCTTCTGTGAGCAGAAACACTAGAAGAGAGATATGCTATCCATTCTTTCTCTGTCTTTGTAATCCCAACTTTCAATTTTCTCATCTAAATGTAAGCAATGATTTTTGTTTAAACGACTGCTAGTTTAAAGCAAATATTTGAAGTAGTATTTCTTCTTGAACTTAAAAATGTATAGTAACTACAATAGAGATGTGCTTTGCAAAAAGTAAAAGCACCTAATGTGATTTTTAATAAAATTAATTGAAATCTAAA
>NW_017732783.1:16220-17479 GCF_001890085.2 Hipposideros armiger | reverse complement strand
CAGCTCTCTCCCTCTTTTTTTTTTTTTGAAATTAATAGGAATCTTTTACTTAATCCAATATAGCCAAAATAATAAAATTTCCAGCTCTTGACAAAAGATGCTCAGCTGTTAGCCAAGAAAGCTTTTGCCTGGTTTGTCATTGATAGTAATGTGTTTTTCCTTGCTAAGTAAATGGGTCATCCATCATTTTTCAGAATTCTGGATGATAACACTAGCTTATAAACTCACGTGAAAAATCATTATAGCTGATTAACTGCAAAGAGTGCTTATTTTAAAGGTAACGTTTTCCAGTTAATAAATGATCCCAAAAGCTTTTCTTTTAGTGCATGGCATTTGAATTTGTGGCTTCATAGATGAAACAGAGTTCAGTACTATCTGTTAACATAGCTAACATCCATAATTTTGCCTTGGTATGTTTACGGAGCATATGCATCCTGTCAGCGGTATTTTCTTTCAGAGATCTAGCACTCTAAAGGCTTCTGATAGCTCTCAGTTATGAAACACCATGCAATGTTTTATATAGCCAAATATCATGAAGCACTTACTTGTTAATACTGTAAAAAAAAAAATATATATATATATATATATATATATATCTCAGCAGTTTGAGGTTCACAGCAAAATTGAGCAGAAGATATAGAAATTTCATGTACACTTCTTGCCTCCAGATGTGGATGACCTCCCCTATTATCAGCATTCCCCACCAGAGTGCTGCATTTGTCACAACTGATGAACATACACCAGCATATCATTAACACTCAGTGTCCATTAGGAATTGTTTCCTTTTACTTTTCTATTTGATGTAATATGGGTGTTATATTTTACTTATGTATTTGGTAGGTTTTGTTAGTGAAATAATATATACGTAGAATTTTCTTTGTGGAAAAAATTGAATAATAGATTAAATTTATTTAACTGACATCTTGAGCGACCCTGTGTATACTCTCCCATGCTCTAATTCTCTCTTAGGCTTAAAATGAGCTAATGACGAGTGAACCCATGAAACTCAGATACCCCACTCTTGACACTAATAAAGACAGAACCCAAATATCTCTCTCTCTCTCTCTCTCTCTCTCTCTCTCTCTCTCTCTCTCTCTCTCTCTCCTCTCCCCTCCCCCCACGTCTCTCTCCCTGTAACATCATTGTGTGGCCTTCTATCATGTCTTGTAATCTCTAGGACCTGTGATTCACCACTTTATCCACTAGACAAAGAATCAAGGATAATCTCATTTATCTCATTAGGAATTGAAGTCAGATGA
>NW_017732783.1:13744-14680 GCF_001890085.2 Hipposideros armiger | reverse complement strand
GTTTTTGAAAGGCACCAGGCTGAGGGGATCTTGAATACTGGGCTGGTTTTGGTAAAAAGGCAAAAATTGACAGATAAAAATCAAGATTATTTTGAGAGATAAAATTTAAGGCAGGGGTACCATCAGAAACATAAAAATTGTACAACATAAGCTCCAAAGATGTCTTAGTTTTGCATTTACCATATAGGGAAATAGAGGAAGAAAAAGAATCTTTATTGGCCATCAACAATATTCCGTGATTATTATGTTGGATGCTTTCACATACATTATCTTGTCTAGTCCTTGAAATTACCCTTCACTGTAGATACATTTGCTCCTAAATTATAGAAGAAACTCGAGAAGAACTATGCAACTTAAAAATTTACTAAGCTAATTACATCTAGAACTCAACTTGGAGCTCAAATCAATATCACAAAAAGTTCTCATCTGTTACAATACCTTACCCTGCCTTTAAGTTTAAAGCAAAAACAAAGATTGAATTTTTTGTTTAATGTTGGTGTTGCTTTGGTGTTTTTGTATTTAATGTTTTCCTCAAACCATTATTAATCTGCTTGAAGTCGATTTTACTTTCAGATATTTCTTTAGGTACAAAATGATGCAAAGTTGGTATAACCAACTAGCTTTATAGGGATGATTAAGAAGCCCCGATACAATATTTTAGATTGTATGTGAAAGAAGATTGAAGGAATAATTTGATATTTTCTTCTAGCTTTAGGTGAAAAAAGAAACTTAAGGAGTTCTAATGTGTTGTTTATTTAAATATTCTCAAATCCATTTTGAAGTGGATTTTTGGCAATATATTTCTTAGCAGAGCTATCTACAGAATTTTAAAAGAAATGTAAAATATAGATCACAACTCACTATTTTAAAAAGCTGAACTGTATGTTTCTTATTTAACATTTTCTTAATAAAGCTTAAGTTTTTATACTTTTTTAA
>NW_017732783.1:7038-9220 GCF_001890085.2 Hipposideros armiger | reverse complement strand
TCACAAAAAAAATGGCAATGTATTCAGGCCAGTGCTAATATCTCCCTTTTACAAACGAAGGACCTCTGTTCTCATTGTTGGTGTTGTCATATCATAGAGCAGATACATGATGACACTCCAGTTTAACTCTGGATTTCTGATTTCTAGTAGCTTGTATTCCTTCTTTCTGCAAAAATCTTCCAAAGGCAGAAATCAGAAAGCTTCATGAATTGAATAAATGACATAAATTTAAGCAGATTTATTCTTTTAATTCAGAAAGTGACTTTGAAAAGTGTGAGATGAACTGGTTAGTATTTATAAAGGAAATCTACTTGAAAGAGGCAGTGAATTCTCAGTTTGCGTTTATATACATGTGATAATAGGATAACCTTAGAAGATAAATCATTTTATTTCTTTAAATGAAAACTGCAAGTTATGTAAGTTAAAAACAGAGGAAAAAGAAAGAATAAACATTACAGAAGTTATTGCAAAATATTTGGCAGGGTTTTGATAACTTCCTCTGTAATTTTTATTCCCCTAAAATTCATGTTCTTGTTTTAGGATAAATATATGCATGACGAGTAATCCATCATGGAAGGTGCACACGTTCTAGGAACAATTAACTCAGGCAGACCTACCTAACATTTTAATTCTGGGTCAGAAAGCAACCTATATACAAGGAAAAAACTTGATTTGTAGTCAGTCACAAATGCAGGTCTGACTTTTATAGTTGAGGACTCTCTGTCTATTGCAAGAAGCTTCCTTCAGCTTTCTTCATTCATAATTGTCTTTCACTCCTCCTGGGGATATTTTCTTCTGGTTCATTGTGAATTACACTCTAACAGGAGTTACACCTCTACTTTACAGAAGTCCCCTGTATGGATGCCTCTCTGCTTGTGTTCTTCATGCTGTTTTGTAAAAGATGAAAAATTTGTATCAGACTTTTACAATACTGTTCTAGATTGTAACCAGTGGTAGTCCTCTCTGCCTACAGGGCTTATCCCAATTGGTCAATGGGTAGAAGCAGCATCCTTTTCAAAAGATAGCACAATGCCCATTAAATCAGCCTTGGAACATGTTCCTTTGGAGTTTTATATTTAAAATGAACAATCTGGGTGGCTTTAAAAAGCCAAGGTTTAGGAGGGAACCTACATTTTAAGTATATATTACTTCATGTAACCCTAATACACATAAAGTTTAAAAAGCTCTTTAGAAGTACATAGAAATAAATGGAAAAGAAAAGGAGAAAATTTGTTTAATGTTTCATACTATGTCATGTACATAATTCATCTTGTATCATCATGGACACTCAGTCTTTGTTGTTTCTCTGTTCATTTCTATAATGCATTTCAAAAGGAAGTAACAGCTCAGGTTGATTTTGTGACTTGTGTTTATGCTATTCATTTCACACAGCATATTTTGTCAACTGTAATATTGTTGAAGAGTTATGAAATAATCCGGGGGGGAACTAAACACATAACACACAGAATTTTACTTGGAAGATTTCACTCAAAGAACGTTATTGCTGTTCTGAAATATTTGCTTTTGGCCCTTATCCAACAGTTGTATTTTTTCTTAGAGATCTTTCTTTCCGGCAGAAGTCAGCCTCCCTAGTCTTCTTTCTTTTTAAAATTTTAATGCAAGGTGGCTAGGGTAGTTTTTCTTCTAAAAAGCTGAATTATAAGGATTCTGGAGCTTTATTTCTACTTGGAAGTGATTTATTAAAAAGAATCACAGATTTCTCCCTTCACGAACATTTTAGTACCATCTGCTACCATCTGATATAAATAATACTTGTCATAGGTAAGTGGGACAGTTAGGGAATTTTTCTTCCTGCTTTTTGTTCTATAAGCTGTTTCAAGAACATAAATTAATTGCAAAATCAAGAAAAAATACTATATATATATATATATATATTTACATGTATATATATATATTATTTTCAAGCCAAGAAAAGGAATAATAAAGCACCGTTTTATCTTACTTCCTAATGTATTTTTATATTTGATATGTTTCATTCAGAGCCCCCATCAAGAATGTTGATAAATAAATCCTTTTTAGAGAGATGACTATACAGTATTTTTTTACTGGAGAGGGAATCAACCTTGATCTTCTCTCAATTCTAATTCTATTCAAGTGGACTCAGACACTTTAGAAGGAAACATACAGGTAATACTCTTTCTACCCAAACCTAGTAGCTTGA
>NW_017732783.1:0-1123 GCF_001890085.2 Hipposideros armiger | reverse complement strand
AAGATTGAACACAGCACCTTGAGCTGGGTGACTAGGAGCTGCCGAAGGGCGGCCAGATGGCGACTGCACTTGAAGCTGAGCTAGCTGCACCATCCACAACTAAGATTAAAGGACAACAACTTGGCTGTTCCCCTTCTCCAATTCCCCAACACTGTTCCCCTTCCCCAATTCCCCAATAAAAATCTTTAAAAAAACAATTAAAAAAAAAAGGAAGATTTCCAGACCCACTAAATAAGCCTTTAGTGTTTAGAACCTGGGAATCTGCATTTTAAGTATGTACTTCAGATAACCCTAATACACGTAAAGTTTAAAAATCTCTTTAGAAGCATATAGAAATAAATGAAAAAGAAAAGGAGAAAATTTGTTTAATGTTTCATACTATGTCATGTACATAGTTAATCTTGCATCATCATGCAAACTCAGTTTTGTTGTTCCTCTGCTCATTTCTGTAATGTATTTCACAAGGAAGTCCTCAGGCTTTTGAAGTGAATCCAAGGTCAACTCATTTTCACTCTGTTGTTTAGATTTGTGAATGACCTCTCAAGGTTATTTCAACAAATTAAATATAAGAATACTAGGAAGGAGTTGTGAGATTTTATTATATCCTGTATGTATCAGTAATCTTTGCAAAAACATATACATGGAAGATGCTTTAAAAATAGTTGATTACGAACTGATTTACTGTTGACAAACTTAGCTGCCGACTCTATTTTTCTGACAATTGGTAATTAAAAGTTTAAGCATTATCTTCCCGTCTTTTATTAGAAAATAACTTTGGAAGTTCTACTAATTAAATTTCTCCTTGAGCTTGTCAAGAATATTAAAGACATAGGTCAAATGTATGGCTATAATTACCGTGACTGCACTTACCATTTTTAGTTAGGAAAGCTTTTCTGTCTGATTTCACTGCTTTCACAGACTGTAATTATTTTTGTCAATTACAAATACATCACTCTCTGGCAAACACTACAATTTGTCCCTGGACCAAGTTGTGTTTTTAATTCTAACTCATGATCCTGAAATAGAATGTTCTCTGACTCAATCCAAATACTACATCTCCAAAGTTTTCTACCCATTTATTTCTATTCTAATCATTGTGTTGGAATATCATACCTGAACAGAC
>NW_017732782.1:248322-249931 GCF_001890085.2 Hipposideros armiger | reverse complement strand
TTTCTTTTTTTTCCATTTAGCATTCATTTTGAGTTCTTTGAAATAAATAGTCTTCTAATTTAAGCCTATTGGGAGTTTGTTGAATTTCTTGTGTTTAATTAAGTAAGAATCTGTAGTGCTATACCTAATGCACCCCAGCAGGAATGGGTTAAGTCCATAACCTTTATGACAGGAAGGCATACAAAAGGTAAATTCTCAAAATGGATTTACAGTTTACCATTCATGCCGTATTATTTTATAGCATGAAAACAAATTGCACTTTGTATGCTAATAGCAAGTTCTTTTTTTGTTAGTTATTCATGTAGAAGCATAATCAATCTTAGCAAACTGAGTGGTTACTGGATATTGAGTTATTTCCAGAAGACATATATTAATGTATTCAGGTTTGCACAGCAAATTAAGCATATCCATGAAAACTATAGAAAGGGGCGATTAAATTTTAATGCATGGTCTGCAGTATTTTAATTAATTGTACACTATTCTGAAATCCTATATCAACTAAAATTCATAATAGTAAAATCTTAAACATCTTTCTCTTTGCTGTCATTTTGGAAAATTATGAAATTTCTTTCTGTCGTTTGTTTCTAGCCAGGTAGACTTTTAATAGTTTAGTGATTTAAGACATTTCACATGACTGCATTAGTTAGTTCATTTCCCTTACCTGTGTTTAAACTCTGTTAATTTTTGAACCCTTCCAATCCTTTTTTTTTTTAGCTGAGCCATCCTGCTACCTGTTGGCAGCTCAGCGGCTGCTCAGCTTGGGCCAGGACTCGAACCGCTGTTGCTCAGAACTCAAACTCTTGAGTGAGCTCTTAACCAACTGAGCCACTCAGCCGGCCCTTCTTCCAATCCTTTTTATTTATGCATGTACAACTGTGAATAATAGTATTGTTTCTCATTAACATTCAGCATTGCTTTGAATCCAGGTCCAAGAGAATGAAAACCAGTTCCCTGAATATTTCTTTCGTTTCTCGAGAAAGTGTCCCATTTACTTTTTGAATGAAGGACATGCATCTTTTGGAACTAGTGAGCCGTCCCATTATTACCATACAAGTATATATATACAGAGGGTGCCAAAAAAATGTATACACTTTTTAAGAAAGGAAAACTATTAAAATTTTAATACTTTGTATATACCGATAACAAAAGATAAATACAAGTCACGTAGAACTTCCAAAATTACAAGAGGTGCTCAAAGTGGTTACCATCAGCATCCAGACACTTCTGATTATGGCAAACTACTGCTTGAGCAACATTGACCTAAGTGTCCACTTGTATACATTTTTTTGACACCCCCTGTATATACCCTTTCCATGATTTAATCTTGTAAAAAAACAGAAACAAAAACATAACTTTGCCATTGAAAATAAACAACATAGTAGTATCAAGTGACAGAAACATTGATAAAAAAATAGCTCTTGTTTTAGAATATAGATATAGCTACAATCTGTAGATTGTGGATCTGTTTTTGGAGCTTAAGACATAGCAGCTTGGAATTGTAACTTCTTGTGCTGTTTTACATTTGTAAATAGTATTTTATGATCATTTGAGTCAAAAGTCCCTGGTGAAGTGGAGAAGGGATGCAGAAGTTCTAATCATGAGGACTAGA
>NW_017732782.1:240299-246948 GCF_001890085.2 Hipposideros armiger | reverse complement strand
TGCATCAAAATCCTGGAAATGGCAAAAAAGATATTTTTAGTAAATAAATAACAGTGATAATTGAATAGCTAAGCTCAAAAGCATGTGTGAAAACTTTTGGTGGAACCAGAATTATTGAAGAATCTGCAAAAGATGGGACTGAATGAAGGAAATTGTAGCTCCGGATCTCTGTGGATGCCTGCTGCTGGAGGTTATGGGAGTGGACTAAGTTCATGTCCAGAAATGGGTGAAACGGAGAGCAGGAGTGGTAGACCTAGGCCAGGGCAATAAGAGGATGATTCATGGGCACAGGCAGCCAGATCCCCTCCAGACCTCACACCCCTCGCTCGGCCTGGCGTGCTAACAGTGGTTTTATATCTAGTTGAGGGCAACAGTGTGAAAGCGTGGTTTCGGGAGCCAGGTGGATATCCAGAGTGCCTGGACACTGCCTGGGGGAATATGGTACTCCCAGGTCCAGGTGAAAAGCTTTAAGAGTGCCGGCAACAGTGTTCCCTCCACTGTCACGGAGTATTCTGTGATGCCAGCTGAGGTTTCTGCCCCACATCAAATACAGCAGGAAGTGCCAAAGGGGACCTCAGCTAGAAATATGAGCACACAGTCAAGACTCAGCTGAGGAAAAGCAAAAAGAGTTGAGGGAAGCCTGCATTGTAAAGAGTAAAAATATAAAGTGTAAAATGAATAAATATAGTTTATGTAGGCTATAAAGTATAAAATAAACTCACAGCCACTCTGGGGTAGAAAGGATTCATTCTGAGATGTGACAAACTCTGGAACGGTTTCTAAATACACGAGCTACCTAGACTCTTTGCTCCTTCTTACGGAGCTTGCTCTTGCCCGAGGGTTTTGCTCAGAAAAGGGAGCACAGGTTTTTTCTGCCTTTTATGGGAGGGTCTATCCCCATCTCAATCCCAAACCTGGGGCGAATCTCCATCAGTTTTGCTTTAGTACAGTCTGAGTTGACACCTGTTTTTCAGGTGTAATTTTCCATAGTGTGCCGTGGATAATATGTGATATGATTGATGAAGGATTATGTGAGGAACAAGGGATAGGACACAGGGTCTCTTTCCTCAGGGGCCTGGTGACCTATGATTGTCTGCACACCCACTGCTTCGCTTCAAACTCTCTGCCCGTCTTCCAGGCTGTGAAGTCCTGTGTGGAGGCTCGTTAGATTTGGGATGGGTAGCTTAGTTCTCATTCTTCAGGTAATCTGCCAAGCCTGTTGTCTGTGTGCTGAGTTCTTTTAATAGGGCTCTNTCAGCAGGGTGGAGCAGTGGAGCTCACCAGGACAATCAGATTCGGATTTGGCCTGTGGGGGATGGGCTCAACACAGGAAAGATGGCACCCTCCTGCCGGCTGCACAAAGGTGGATCCCTCACTAGGAAAATGCCGACTGTCTTTTAGGCCACCCCCTGAGGCCACACACCTCAGCCTACCCACTGTGTCTCCAACACCTCCCGAGTCACTGTCCCTCCACTGGAGCCCAAGGTGAGTGCCTGCAAGTGAGTGAGTCTATGTGAGGGCCTTTTAAGGGGACATCTGGGTTTCCCTCAGCCTTCAGTTCCACCTGAATGGTTGGACTCCCCATTGTTTTTCACAGCCAAATATTGGGGGCTCCTCTCCTCAGCACCAATACTCCAGGCTGGGGAGCCTTGTGTAGGGGGCTGGGGTCCCTCACTTCTCCAAGGGGAACCAAGACAGCTGCAAAATCATTCCTCATTCTCAACCTCCATACACAGGTGTTGGGCTCGTTCTGTGCCTCCGCCTTTCCTACCAGTCTCAACGTGGCTTCATAATATTTTCAGTTGTAGGACTTCAGTTTGGCTAGATTTCAGATGGTTCTCCAAGTTGATTGTTCTATAATTTAGTTGTAATTTTAATGTTTTCATGGAAAAACACAAGCACAGTGTTTATCTACTCCTCCATCTTGCATCCCTCCTCTCTTACATTGTTCTGGTCTCTGGTGGAGGTGGCAGCAGCTGGGGAGGCCCAGGGAGGTGCAGGGAAGGACTGAATTGCGTGGTTCCTGTATTTCAGCTAGAGGGACAGACGTTATTTTTGTCCCTGGGTAGAGCCTGACACACCCACTTTCATTTTCAAATGTCTGCTTTCTCTGTTTTCGTAGACTGCCTCTATCTCTGTTCTGTGTTTCATTTCCTAATAAGCCACATTCAAACTTTATGCTCCTGTTTTCCCTTTCTGAATTTATTTTTCTCTCTTCTGGCCCCAAATTCAAATTCAGCCACTATTAACTGAACCATGCATACACTTAAGTTGGAAGCTGTGAGGCAGTGGTTGTTAAACTTCAGCATGTAGGGAAAAACCTTCCTGGGAGCTCGTTTAAATGCAGGTTGCAGGACATTGTTTCACAAGTTTCAGATTTGGTAGATCTGGGGTGATATCTGGAAGTTGGTGTTTTTAAAAATTGCCCTACATGATCTCATGCATGTAGTTCCTGAACTAAACTCTGACAAGTGTTATATTCAAATGAATATAATAACTTAGCTTCCATGTGGTTGTTGAAATGTCAATTGCATGTTTTGAGGAAGTTTCTTGAAACAAGTAGGTATTATGTGGGACCTTGAGGGTAAGATTTGGTATGTGTGAGAGAAGGCAATAGTTAATTTCAAGGAGAAACACAGATTGTGTTCCAGATCCCACTCATCTTTCATCTTCACTGCTTGATGCCACATCTGCAACTTCCATTTAGGTGCACCATATTGACTGCCTTTGTCTGCTATTGTCTAGTCTACGGATGTGTCACTTTTCAGAAGAGTCACAGGACAGAAAAAGAATAGATAAGAAATTACTAAGTGTCATGGCCCTATTGTAAATGATCATACAAATGAGAATACCATATATGATTGTATCTCTTCTCACCATGATCTACTATTTACTTTTAATAGGGCTGATGAAAGATACACTTGCATATAAGGGAAATGACAAATTAAAGAAGGCTGGAAAGTGGTTAATGCCACCAAAATACTTGTTAAGTACACTAATCTGTTTTCATTTGACATTTTTTCATATTGGCAGCCACAACTGAAATTTAAGAAACAATCTTCAGTCTCAAAAGAGAGCTCTTTTCAAAGTTTTGTATTTTATTGCCAGTTGAGTTTAAGCTCATCTAGAATTAACACAGGAAATATTTATCATGTGCCTTGGCGAATGCTACTTTGAATAATTATAGATGTACAGAATATATTAACATTAGCTTTCTCATTTTTATGTATTTTATGGGACAGTAATTATATGTTTAAAAAATAAGCTCAGATATCAGTGAACTGTTTTCAGTTATATATTGTATATTTTGATTTAGCTGAAATAATGAGAACCTATTCTTTGATGTAAAATGTGGAAAAACAATAAATGTCATGAATGTAAGTATCCAAACTGAATTGATTTCTTCAAAATTTACTTTTCGTCAGAAAAAAATAGGAGACATTGTTGCCTAATGCTTGAATGGAAACCATTGTAATAATGAAGAGAACTGGAGGTATATAATTGGTATTGATTCAAACTGTAGGAAACAAATATGTAATTTTATGGCTGTGGATAATGTGTTTTTCTTCTTAGAATATTAATGGACTTAGGATTCTTGTTAAGTGGGTGGAGAAAGCATTGAGATAAAGTTGAAATAAAGTATTTAGTCTTCTATTAAGAACAGGAATGNAAAACAAAATTTTATCTTCTGAGTTAGTGTGATCTCTTAAGAGCCTGAATACATGTATAAATAAGTGTAGCCCCATTACAGTTACTTGTGGCTTACCAATTTTGATGCCTTATTTTTTCCTACTTGTGAGTTCCTTAATAGATTTAAAAAAATATATTTTTCTCTGTAGTATATAATCTTAATTTTTAAAATAGTAATATCTATTTTATTTATTTTTTGGGGGTAGAAATGGATGCACTGATGCAATGGTGGTTGATGATTTGAGTTTGGTTAATTTTGGTTAATGGAAACTAAATTTTGTGGTTAATGCTTTTAGCATTGAATCATGTATTTATTTCTGTCTACATCATGTTGTGTTTGCTTACATTTTGGAGGTTAATTTTGATTTCCAGATGTTTCATTTTTATTTCCTGTCTTACCTTCTAATTCATAGTTTCTTTTCTACCCTCAAAATCAAGACTATAAACAAGTGTTCTCACAGGCTTTGCAAGCATTTTAAAAGACATATCAAGAGATAAAGTTGAAAATTGGAATATGTGTAAGAGAAAACTGCTCCCCACTCACACCCCTAAGAAGCAAGAATTTTCCTGCTAGTCTCTCCTGGCACAGACTGAGAGATGGTCAATGCTGGAGGCTGTCATGAGCATAGGAATGAGATGGTGCCTCAGGAGACGCTGCCCTATGAAGCCTGTCCTTAGCGAGTGGATATTGTTTTTTGGCTGGTAAGCCTGTGCTTACTTGGCATCTACTGTGTTAAATGCCCCAAGGAGCAGGAGGCAAAATAGAGAGAAGTCCTCACTAGGAAGTAGGTCAGGGCTGGGTTATATAGCAAGCATTTTGACTAGTTTCAAGTCAGCATAGCTCAGATAAGTGATAGTATGAAAGCATTCTGTGCTTTCACACTAGACCCATGTTCAAATCACTCAGTACTTTTCCTCCCACATACTCCACTTCTGGAGACCGCCTCTTACCTCCTTTCATCCATTTGTCTATCTCCTCAAAAAAGGCCTGGGAAGATGACAAGAAGCTCTTATCAATAATGCATATAGGATTGAGCTAAATATTTTCATGGAGAAAAAAGAGGAGACATAATTCTGAAGAAAGCAGAAAGTCAGAGTTAAATTTTAAAAGTTATCTGTAAAAAAGGAATCATTTTTCAATATTTTTAAGTGCTAGAAGAGGCAGTGAGAATCAAATGTTAATTTACAGCTTAAAAAAGCAAATTAAGTTTTCTCTACATAACATTTTAGGACCTAAACAAATACTTATTTTTATAACAGAAAGTTCTTTTGAAAATGTTTTACAAGTTGATGGGCATCAAAAGTCTCATGACCAATATTATATTATTTGAAGGTTAAGCAAAATCCCCAACTGCTAGTTGGGTTCTTACAGTATAGAGTTATTCTGCCCTTATTTAAATACACCCATTATTAGCCTTTTCACCATAGAAAGTTAATAGGAAATATTTTTCTCTAGAGAAAACCAAATCTGACTTTTAGAAATCACTCACTCATGACCATTAACAATAATCACCAACATTAAAGCAAACTTAATCAAGTTAAATAGAATGTGAATAGAAAAAGTCCAATGATTATCTTTATTTTAATTAGCTCTAAGCAAACTGTCACTTTTAATGAAATATCATAAAAAAGAAAAGAGAAATTTCATCATGGAAAATGAACTTTTTGAAAGATATAAATGAGCAGTACCATCCTATGCTTTTTTTTAATATTTGTTTTTGTGATACAAGTAAATGTCCATTTTAGAAAAGTTGAAAGCTCAAAAAAATTATCTAAGAAAATAAAGTAACTACTTAAAATATTGACTTATCTTAATATTTTCCTATGTAAAAATTTCAACATGATTGAGATAAAAAATCAATTTGCATTATATCATGAATATTTACCCATCCATTAAATATTCTTCTATGTGGCTTTTCATGGCTGAATGATATTATATTGGCTAGGCCTTTGAAGATGTCACTTAATCAGTTTTTTATTGCTGAAATATTTAGGTTTTTCCAAGTTTTTATCTACTGAAAATTAGTGTACTGTTGTAAGAGCTTGTTGTTTTTCCGATGGTGGATTGACTTTACAACACAACAGTGCACCTTATTATTCTTTGTTTTTTATCCCTTAAAAATTGTTAGTTTCCTTTTGAGGATGAAAATACCAAGATTAAAAAAATAACTTTTAAAGTAAAGAGTTACATTTAATTTATCTGTTTTCATAATATAAACCTAGTTTTCCATGTATTTGTATTGTTTAAAGTACAAAAATAAATGATAGCTCTTTAGGGGTATATGTTCAATGTACTATATGAAGAGTATAAAGGTTATCAGAGAAATCCTTTTCAAAAAAGAGATCTCACCTCACACCTATTAGGATGGTTATTATAAAAATATGAAAAGATACAAGTGTTGGCCAGGATGTGGAGAAAAGAGACCCTTTGTGCACTGCTGATAGGACTACAAACTGATGCAGCCATTAAGGCAAACAGTATAGAGGCTCCTCAAAAAATTAAAAATAAGATAGCATATGATGTAACAATCTCTCTTTTGGGTATATATCCAAAGGCAAAGAAGTCGATCCCTTAAAGAGACATCTGTCCTTGCATGTTCATTGCAGCATTATTCACAATAGCCAAGATTTGGAAACTACCTGTGTCTGTCAACAGATGATTGGATAAAGAAGTGGTACATATTTGCAGTGAAATATTATTCAGACTTAAAAAAGGATATCGTGCCGTTTGCAACAACCAAATATGAACCTGGAGGACATTCTGCTAAGTGCCAAACATGTAAAGAAAAATGCTATATGATCTCACATATTTGTGAAATCTAAAAAAGTTGAATACTCAGAAGCAGTGAGTAGAATGGCAATTACCAGGGGCAGGGAGATGGTGGGAAAGGGAGATGTTGGTCAAAGAGTACACAGTTGTAGTTATTTGGATGAGTAAGTTCTAGGCATCTAATGTATA
>NW_017732782.1:211611-234690 GCF_001890085.2 Hipposideros armiger | reverse complement strand
AAACACTATCTCATGACATCACTAAGTAGCCTTGTCACCTTTGGGCTACCTAAGTACTCTGAGCTTTTGTGTCCTAACCTGAAAAGCACCAGAACTCTAAGACTTCCAAACTCACGTGATTAAATTATCAAGCTTGGGGTATGAAGGCGCTCTGGAGATCAGTTAGCTCAACCTTCCATGTAGAACTTCTTTCCAAATATCTTAATATCTTTGCCATGTGGTTACTCAACCACTGTAAGAACGTTTATTTTTTTTTTGTTATTTTTTATTTTTTATAGCTGATCCATCCTGCCACCTGTTGGCAGCTCAGCTCGGGCCGGGCATCAAACCGCTGATGCTCAGAGCTCACACTCTTGAGCGAGCTCTTAACCAACTGAGCCACTTGGCCAGCCCTCTGTAAGAACTTTTTAAGGAATGGGATAAATGGAGGAGATATGAATAACAATTTCTGAGAATAAATTTAAAAGCTGTGTTTGATTGAAAAGGAATGGAAAACAATTCAGAAGCTATTGAATAATGTGGAACGTGACAAAGTGTCACTAAGTAACCCCACTTTTGGGCATCCTGTCCTTAAGAAGACATTTAAGACTTGTTGCAGCTCATTGATGAACAGAAGAAATGAAACAAACCAACAAAACTTGGTCTAGCATTTGACTCATAGTAAGTTCACAGTAAATGGCAATTTGTTTTTGTTTGTTGCTGTGGTGGTGATGGCGGTAATGGTTCTGGAGGACCTGAAGTACACTACCTACAGAAAGCAAAATATATAGAGAAAGTGGAAAGTTATTTCCAGAATCTACAAAGGCTCTCCCCTGGATTGTCTGGTTATGAGATAACAGTTTCCATCTGATTAGCCCCCAATGTTTATGCTCCATTTTGAAGCATCACCACATTTTAAGGTAGAAAGCCTCTATCCCTGTAGTTTTTTACTCCTAAAACCCCAGTCATAGGCTGTGTCCCTGTTGGAGTCCCAGACCAAGGTGATCTTGTTCCCACCCTGTTCCAGCCGTAGAGTCCTCCCAGATTTACTGGACCATCTTAAAGAATCCTCAGCCGCTGCCTCCTGGGTTCTTTGCATCTTTCAAGGCAGAATTGTGGCCTCAATTGTCTTGGGGTTGTGCTGGATCACATTTTCCAAATTTCCCAAACTTCATATTTTTCTTAGACCTTTGGATCTTCTTGAAAATAGCCACTTGCTCCCTTCTTCACGATAAATGCAAAAGCCTCTCTCTTACAGACAACATATAAATCACAACATACAGCTCATTAACGTCTACAGATATTTCCCAACACTGTCTGTTTCCACAGAGAGCTGTCTCTGCCACCACTCCCTTCACAGTTCTCCTTCTATTCAGTTTTTTATTTTGTTTTGGTTCAGTTGTATTTGTGTGTGTGTGTGTGTGTGTGTGTGTGTGTGTGTGTGTGTGTGTGTGTGTATGTATTAACAACCTATACCTGTGTGGCCTGCACTGCAGAAAATCAAGACACAGAAACACATACTTATAAAATAAAACAGATAATTTAGGAAATGATTACCAGCATTATAAAAAAGTGATTTTTGCTTCCCAGCACATTTATTCTAATTTACTTTTAACAGTGTGCTTCCCTTGCGTATTTAAAATATAGTTTAACTTTCTCTAAATGATTGATTTTACACCTACAAAATAATATATTGAATGAATACAATTAACTTTTTTCAGACAAGCACATAGTCCCCAGGCCATAACTGCCTGAGAGATAGACCTGAAGGTGTGTGTTAGTCATGAAACCTCCAGTGGTGGGTGAGCTGCCATTCCTTTTTGCTACTCACTCCACTGCCCCTCCCTGCCCTGTCCCCAAGCCCTTTCCTTGGCATCTCTTCGGTGGCTCACACATTCACAGTGGCAGTCATGAAGACATCCTGCTCTGGGGCCTCTGCCCTGATTCCATTCTTCTTGCTCCTGTGCGAGCAGCCGTGAACCTCACCATGCTGGGGCCGCCACGCCAAAGCCCGCTTCCATCACTATGGTCCTTGGCACGCCTTCCTCAAGCTGCTCCTCCTGATGGGTTTTGTTTCTGCTCTGTGGCAGCCCACGCAGCCCAGGACAGTTAGGTGAGTATTTGCTTTATTGATGGCCTCTGATTTTCCTAGTGCTTTAACTCTTTCAGTGTCCTTCAGCCTCTCCCTCCTGCTTCCCTGTAGGTCTGCAACAGCCCCCTTTGAGGTGTGTGGAGGGAACATGGGAGGGGACAGCGCGCCTTTAACCTCTTCTCCTAGGGGAGCTCCCTGTTGGGAGATGCAGAGCAAAGAGAGGTTCCCTTATGTCTCCCCCAACCTTCTTCCAGAACAAGGAGATAATCTGCAGGCTTCACACACCTAGGCCCACTCTGCAGCTTTGCATCCAGATCAGGTTCTCTCTGCACTAACTATTAAAATTCGGAGATTCCTCCAGCTATCATCTCAGGAACTGGAAATGTTTGGTAACAAATTGGGACTAGGGGATGAGCCGCAGAGTAGAAGAGAAAGCAGTGCTCAACATTCCTATTTTGGAAAGTTTGATTTTATTCTTGTTTTCGGACTGACTCTTATTGTCCCTGGGCAGCCACTTGTACCATGAAAGTTCTTGGTTTTGGTGGTGATTTCAACGAGGCAGCAAATGAGGAAAACAAAGCCTTGTGGATCTAGAGATTTACCTTCTTTTATCTCTTGTTTCTTTCATGAATGTTTACACTATGAGTTCAGCTAATTCCTTTATACTGAAGAGACAGGTTATTTGAATGTTATTTATAGTTTGAGGCCAATCAACAAAGGCCCCTTCCTGCTGTAAGTGTTCCTGCTCGGCAGTGACCTCACGGGAGGGGAGGGAACAGTCTTACTGATGTCCTTGCAGTTTTTAATCTTTTTTCCCACATTGAAAAGAGTTCACAGAAACAGAAGTACAAAAAAATTTTTTTTGGAAAAGATTAAAAAAAACCCAAAAAACCCCAAAACCAAAACACTGTATACATAAAATGAAGACTTGTTTTTGAATGTACTATCCTGAGATTTGAAGCTCCTGAGAGGCGGGACCCTGTGCCCAGAGCCTTTTGATCTCTTCTTGTACCAGGAGTACCATTAGGCATCAGGGAGGCTACTGATGCTGAATTTCGTCAAATCTATTGTTATTAATTCAAAAGACTTCCGGGAAAACTTAACATTAGGACATTCTTGATGTAAGTATTTCCTCTAAAGATGTTTTCAGTAATGGGAAAAGTCAACTTAAATGTGAAGTATTATTCTTCTGCTGTTGCCGGGGGATCATTGTAAAGCTCTGAAAAGAGGAAAATTGACTTTTTGATCAGGACAGAGCTTTGCACACATCATCACACTCCTCCTCTGTTCTGAATGGCCACTGCAGTGAAGAGCGGACCTCAGGCACCAGGGGACTTTAGGACAGCCATAGGCGGCAGGAGTAGGTAGCGACGTTAAAAAATGATGACTTTTGTATCATCCCACCTAACATTTTTGTTTCAATTTTTGCATGGTATTATTCTCACCTGCCCTCTGCCCCCATACACAGCCCTTGCGGGCATTTGTTTCTGAAGATTCGCCTGCTTTTGTAAAGCCTTCCTTTGTGATGAGAGGGACCTGCCAGTAGACCATATCGGCATGGCTGTTAAGTGTACAGCTTCTCATGTCCCACTGACATGTGTCCAAATCCAAGCTCTGCCACTGCCAACCTCTGGATTTGTATACCCATTGAATAAGCTTTCTCTGCCTCCCTCTCCTGTACTGTAACATGGGGGTCATGGTAGTGATAGTACAGATAGATGTCAGTGGGTTTTAGGAGAGTTGCATGAGATAAGCACAAAGAACTATCCATAACTGTCCACAAGTGTTGTTAGAGAATTATTAGTAAAAGGAGACATTGAACTGACTCTTTCGGAAAAGTCAGCTTCCCACATGTATCAAAATCCATTGCCTCGCATTTCTTGTTATTTCAGATGAGAGCAATTCTTAGGACATAATTACATGGTTTTAAACATTCATTTTCTATTTAACTTCATTAATATAGATATGGTTTGCATGCAAATGAGCAGGCCCAGTCTGCACAGGTGACATGGAATGTAGTATGGACAAATTAACTACTTCAGAGGGAAAAGTAAAATTGTGTTGGGAATTGTGTCTAGCTTGACCATGTAATCACTGGATACTTTTCTGGCTATTTATGTGAACTGCTTGTCCTAGAGATCCTAAATGGTATTGATTGTTCCATTACTGAGAGAAATTCTTAAAATCCCCCTCCATGGATTCTAAATGGTGTCTTTGAAGAATTACAGATCTTTGTTAGTAAGGGATTAGGCTTTAAATTGACTTTTTTGCCGTAGGAAGTGACATTGTTCTTCCATTTTATAAAATTCAGATTAATAAATTCAGATTAGCAAAAAATGTTTGAGGACTGAATTTCTGTGGATTAACATCAATTTTCTGTTTGCCAAGTGAAACAATTTTCTTTTAAGCTTTTTAGGCTAAATATTTGTAGCTAAGAATTTGCATAAAAAATCTGAACCTAAATTGGTTTGGATTGAAGTAATCTGTTTCCATTCTTTTGGCAAGATTCAGATTGAAAGCCTGAAACAAAAGGCGCTGCTCCTTTCCCAATTTAAAAAATGCTCATAAAACCGCATAATGTAAATAAAATGTTTAAAAATACACAACAACCCAGAATTATAAATGAGTCATGACATATAAGGAGGGAAATTCATATAGAGATTCAGACCGGATCCTTCTTAAGGTTATAATCAGCAATGTGTTAAATAATTTAAAACAGAGCTTATAAAGTTTGTGCTTCCATGTTTTTTATTTGGTTTGGGTATAGGAAAAAATAATAGATGTGTTTTCTGATTTGTGATTGTTCATTTACATCTCTCTAAATTGACAGAAACTGGGGATATGTGCCTAAGCCTTGTATCAAAGCGAAAACAAGCTCTGGGTTCATTACTAAGAGAAATATCAGTTTTCTTGTTTGTGAAAATTTAAATATTATTTGTCTATCACTATCCATTTGGCTTCATAAAAAGCTACTGTAGAAATTATAAAAAGTGAAATGGTATAAATGTCATTGGTTAACATAGAAGCATTAGACTAAAGTCTATATATGCAGGTTGGTGATTTTTGGAATGAGGTAGTTGGAGTGTGTGGTCAGCACAGAGGAAGCATGCAATTTCAAGGCCCTGACATGAGAGTGAGCATGGAGTGATTAAGAAACTGAAAGGATTTCAGCCTTGGCATGTAGACATATTGCAAAGTGTGGCAAAAATGAGGCTCTAAGAGGTGAGCTGAAGACAGATCATGCTTTACTCCATGGCAAGGAGATGGAACTTTATTCTAAAGGCAAGAGGACACTACTGAAGAGTTCGCATAAGAATATGGATACATGTTATTCATTATTTCAAACCCAGCTTCAGTTATAGCTGCCACGCTAATCCCTGGAGCCAAAGGAGAAAGGTGCGACGGTAAAAACTTCCTGCTCAATACTTGAGAATAAAGCTAATATAAATGCTTATGATATAGCTTAATGTGGCTTTCCTATAGACTGTTTAGCTGCAAAATACTTTACTAGGTAATGCAATTGAGTTTCTATCTACTTCTTGTTTGTTGATTGAACTGGGTAATGCTTATACCCTGAGAAACAAACAAAAAAAATCATTCTACAATGACCACAAAATATAATTCAGCATTATAAACAGATTGATTGATCCATAGAATGGAAAAGAGAAGTACCAATAAATGAAGTATAGTAATAATAATAAAAAAACGTGAACAGTGGAAGATATGGCAGTGGAAGTGGTACTTGATGGTAGTGTTCAAGTATTGGATCACCAGCTTTGCCACTGAAGTAGTCTTGGGATTCTGGTGATTAAGCCACATGGGGTTGGTAGCAAGTGACAAATTTCTTAGAAATCTCAATTGTAGTTTTAAGATGAATGCAAATTTTATAAAGTATATTTGTGCTACCTTGAATATAAACTTGTGTCATTTCCTCTAATATTTCTGTTAAACATTATTTCAGGAGGATATCCTGTATTATTCTTTAGGCTTTTCACATACCCTGGTACTGTACAGTATGTTCCTGATATGGATACCCCGATTTGAAAAATATTGATATGGTCAATGCTTAGATGGAAAGACAACTGAGAAATAATTAAAATTCAGGGGTGAGCTGGGGAGACACCTAAAATGCCACTCCATCCATTTGCAGGGAGAAATGAATAGTTATACCCAGCGGACATGTTCCTGTGGGCATAATCAGCTTATGTCGCTCTTTAGTGAAGCTCTAGGGAAGCCAATCATAGTCAGACATCACTTCATTGATTTATCAAGAGAAATTACTATTACATAACCCAGGCTCAAAATAGTCCTGGCAGCATTACCAACATAGTTTCTGCTCACAGACAGGATTATGTGGGAATCCGGAGATTGCTTGGTAAGCGTGGAATCAAGAGTGTTAGGTGAATAAAATATTCTGTGAAGACACCCACTGGGAGAGTGTGATGCCCCTGGCTCACTTCAGATGCCAATGAAGACTTTTTTGTTAGATTTCAGTTTAAGCTTCAAAAAGTTATCTTGTATCCCTTATGCCCAGGTTCTTGGGGGCACAGAGCCTTCTAGTGCTTCTAAATGTACAAAAGAAAACTTCAGTTAAGAAAAATACTTTAGCTATTACAGTATTATGCAGCAGCAAGAAGCCCTTAACATGGAGTTTGGGCTCACTTTTTTTGCACTTCCAGATAATTTCTCTTATTAGCTTTCACTTTTATTTGCACTGGCCAGAGGGCACAGACTCGCACCCCAAGGGCTGAATCCAACTTATTTTGTTTGTTTTGCAATGCATTTTTAAATGGGGTATATCACATGAAAATCACATGTAAGTCTGAATTCCTGAAATACCATTTTTAAAGAGTGTACAGGGTAGGCTGGGTATAAGTGCCTCTTTTAATGAAAATAACTAAAAAGCTGGGTAAAATATAAAAGCATTCTTTGAATGTATTGGGGCCTGGAAAAACAATGACAAATCCCAAAATGCTGAAAGAGAAGGGAAAATGGCAAGCTTGAAAGGTATCAGCCTAAACCAGATTTCACCCATAGGTATTTAGCAGTTCTGTTGAAGGATACATAGCTCAGAGGAGACAGGATATGAAGTCTAGGTTGTGCTACAGGTGTGGTGGTGAATAGGTGACTCCCCTCATAGAGTGGAAATACCAAGGGACCACAGAAATCTACTAATAAACTCAGTCCACGAAGAGTGAAACCATCTTGTCTTTGTTAACCTGGGCCTGAGTGGAGGTGGTCCCAGGATAATAGTGAACTAAGCAATTGACAGAAACAGATTTTCTGGAACTATGAAGTTTCATATAAGGTGTAAATATTTTTTTTTATATATATATTTTTTATTGGGGAATTGGGGGAATGGGGACAGTGCTGGGGAATTGGGGGAAGGGGAACAGACAAGTTGCTGTCGTTTTGTTCTTCAATCTAGTTGTGGAGGATGTTGCTTCACTGGCCCAAGTTGGCACCATCATTGCGCTCTTCCCAGGCGAGGCAGATCAGTCCCTGGCTTCTGGATGGCCGCTCACTGCGGCTGCTGGCCGCTCACGCTGGCTGCTGGCTACACACGGTAGCCCATGGCAACCCACTGCCACAGGGGCTGCAGCCTACGCCGTCGCCGGCGACTCACAGCAGCCCAGCTCCAGGTTGAGCTGTTGTTCAGCATCTTAGCTGTGGAGGGCAGTGTCACTGGCCCTCATATGTGGGATCCGAACCAGGGCCCTCTGGCATCCCAAGCGAGTTCTTAACCCGCCACTCGGCCAGCCCTAAATAATTTTTAAGATACTTTTCAAGATGCATTTCAAGAAAGAAAATGCTTAAGGCAAAAAAAAAGCAATAGAAATGACAAGCGAGAGTGAATAGAACAAACAGAAAAACACAGGAGATTCACATTCATTAGAGCAACAGATATTGGAATTATCAGAAGTAAATATAAAGACTAATTTTGTTTAATTTGTTTTCAGAATTAAGAGAGTCTTTAAAATGTTAGCAATGAAAAAGATATTAAAAACAACATAATTAAAAATGACCCAAATAGGACTTTTGAAAATTAAAAATGTGTGTGTGTGTTTGTGTGTGTGTGTGTGTGTGTGTGTGTGTGTGTGTGTGTGTGATGATAATTTAAATTAAAACTTTAATGAAGTGAGTTGAAATATGCTCCCAAAGGGGAGAATTAAGTTGTTTCAGATGAACTCTCCCAAGCAAGAGTAACTAAAATATTCACAGCCCTAGAAAATTACTAACTGATCAAGCCCTTCAGGAGTCAAAATTTTGGAAAGAGGAGAAATCCAGAAGTATGAATACCTGCCAGTTACAAGGCATCTAATAAGACTATGAGGAGCTGAGAACTGCATTTGGCAGTTTCACTGATCTGTGGAGATAGAAATTGATGTTCAGGAACTAAAGGTCCAAAAAGCACCTGTCTATCTGATCTGTCTATACCATAATCTGCTCACACCCAGACTAATTTTCCTCTGGAATAAGATATCATCATCTATAACTTCTTATATATATATATACTCCACAGTTAATACACAGATTATGACATTGAATAAAAAATAAAGCATGAAAAAACCCCAATATTGTCTGAAACAAAGATAAAAACATTAAAAAGTAACCAACAAAACGTAAATATTGGAAACATCAGACAGGGATGTTCAAATAATGTATGTAAATGTGTTTAGGAAATTAAATAATAAGATTAAGAATTATAGCACAGGCAGGGAGCTATAAAAAGAATAAAATTAAAATCTAAAATTGAATGTTAAAATAACTGAAATGAATTATTAAATGGCTTTAACAGCAGATTAGACAAACCTGAAGAATTTGTGAACTGAAAGATAAGTCAGAATTAATATCCAGAATGAAACATACAGAAACAAAAGGACAAAAAACACTGAGAAAAAAAGTATGAGAGATCTGACATAGTAAAACAGCATATAACATACAAACCTACATTCCCAGAGGTAGAAAAGATTAGGAAAATGACAAAGTTGATATATAATTGTTAAGAATTTTCCAAGGCTGATAAAAGAGATTATTAAGCCACATATTTCAGAAGTGCTACACACTTCAAGAAAATTGCAAATAAAACATAAAAAATCAAGTGTAAAGAGGAAATTTTCAGAACACTCTGAGAAGGAAACAATGTTACCTTTAAGGGATCAAGGTAAGAGATAGAATTGACTTTTTATTAGTAACGATGAAAGCCAAAAATCAATGGAATGAACTAATCAGGCTATTGAAACTAATTACTGTGCATTTTGCTGCATTTGCTTTGTCAAATATCTATTCATTTATCCATTCATCATTTCATCTAATTTTTTAATTAATTTAAAATTAAGTTGCTGATATCAATGAGCACAGCATATTTTTACACCACTGGGGGTTATTCAGAAGAGAGAAAAAAAATGTGATGATTCCAAGACAGAGTGATATCATTGTTGGGACGATGTCTTCTAATAGTCAAAGTGAGTTGGAATCAAGTGAGGAAACAAAACTGTTTTATTAGCATTAGATGGAAACATGGGAACTTTTTCAGGAGGGCTGTTCTCCAGGAGGAAAGTCAGAGTAGGAGGTACAAGGGCAAATGGTGGATAGAGGTGATGGTAGGATATGATAAAGTTCACATCACTTCTGTTCCTTCCAGAAATAGTAAACAAAGTACAAAGAAGGTATCAAGTGAGAAGGAAGCTGGAGAAGAGAGAACTGGATTGAGAATTGAGGGAAAGATATGAAGTCATTATTGGAATAATGAGAGTAGAATTTTAGGGCATCTGTCAGGGCCTACTTGAGGTTTGTGATTATGAATATTTTCTGACGATGTTAAATGTGTAGTGGTTGAGAAGAACTTAGTGTAATAGTTTTTTTTCAGATATTGTATTATTCATATAGAGTTTTCAGACATACCAGTCTGAATAGTAATACATTTTAGTGAACATTATTCAAAGATAGGAACAGGAGACTCCTCTCCCCACTCAGACAAACTCAGAAACCACAGACTTAATGGTTTGTTTGTTTTTTGTGGTTTTTTTTTTAAAGGTTTTATTGGGGAATTGGGGGAGGGGAACAGACAAGTTGCTGTCCTTAAGTTCTTCAGTCTAGTTGTGGAGAATGTCGCTTCACTGGCCCATGTTGGTATTATCATTGTGCTCTTCCTGGCTGAGGCAGTCGCTCGCCGTCCATTGGAAGGCCTCTCACACAGCTCACAGCAGCTCACGAAAGCTCATGCAGGCTGCCGGCCACTCACGGCAGCCCAGCTCCAGGTCGAGCTGTTGTTCACTGTCTTAGCTGTAGAGGGCACAGCATTATTGGCCCACATGTGGGATCCAAACCGGGACCCTGCTGCTCAGAGCTGGCGTCCTAGGCCAACTCCTAACCAACACGCTACTCGGCTGGCCCTTAATGTTTTTATATAGTGCTGTCAAATTGCCTTGCCTAACTTAGAAATGTTGCACTTAAAACTTCAATTTTAAAGATTCAATTTTAAGGAAGGCATTAAGTGGCCGTCAGTCAGGAAGACTATTCATAACATAAACCTGAAGTTCAGAAAGAAAAAAAAAATCTTGAGACTATCCAATGAAGAAAAAATGTATTATGAAAGAAAATAATTCAACCATTTAATTTTCTGGCATTGGTTGTTTGGACAACATTATCACTGCAGCAAATCTCCAGCTCTATGTTTTAGAACAATTTATTTTTAACTGAGGTAGGGTGAGGAGTGAGCTGCATTTTTTTTTTTTTTTGGTCAACTCTTAGAGTAACTGTGTATTCTATAAAACCTTTTAAAGCCTCATTTATGTTCTTTTACATTGGGAAATGATTTTTACATGTGAATACGGGGTATTGGAGAAGTAACAGATTATAAACCTCAAAGCATGTATAGTGGTTCTTTAAGTGCTGAATGTTAGGACTTTTTAGGAAGTCTCTGTTTTCTACTGTGTAAATTTAAATTAGTCATTACTCTTTTTTTTTTTTTTTTTTTTTTTTTTTTTTTTTTTTTTTTTTTTAAGCTAAGCCATCCTGCCACCTGTCAGCAGCCCAGCGGCTGCTCAGCTCGGGCTGGGAATCGAACTGCTGTTGCTCAGAGCTCAAACTCTTGAGCGAGCTCTTAACCAACTGAGCCACTCGGCCGGCCCTTAAATTAGTCATTGTTCTGAATTGTATCATGTCCCCCCCTACCCCCAGAAAAAACAAACAAAAAAAAAATTGAAGGAATTTTAATATCAAATTCTGTTGACAACAAATGACTTTCTTAAAAATCATTCTACATTTAAGAACTAGTGAATTAACGATGGCAGGGAGTCAAGGAAGGGAGACATTTTCATTTATTTACTTTGTTGTGAGTGCTGTAGTGATTCATGGCAAACTCAAGAACTAAAACGCAAGGTACCTGTTGTTGGTAAAGGAAAATTACCCATTTTATATCATCCTGAAGCAGCAGCATTAAGTGGGATCTCCAGGGCCTTATTGAATCATGCCTTACTTCTTTGGTAACTTAGACAAAAAGAAAAAAAAAATTTTTTTTCTATATTGTCATTTTTTAAAGGAAATATTGCCTTTGAAAAAGCACTAAGTACATTTAGAACTTTAACAACCACTAAATTCAATTCAGAAGGTCATGAATTTATTCACATTCATTTACAAGTACCTGGGGTTAAGGCAGAGGTTATATTGACCACACTTTAATATATGCAGCTGTTAACCTGGATAATTTAAGATAATCCTAGAGCCAAATTTAACTCCTGAGAATTGCCTCTGTAGGAAGACTTTTCTTTTATAACTTAATTTTGGCAAGTCAGTATGGTCTTTGAACTAAGACAAGCAGGTTTCAATACAGCTCAGATTTCTCTGCAGTCAAACAAGCACTCAAGGGACGTTAATTGCTATCTCTTCTAATTTGTTTCACATATAAGATCATAGATCTGAAAATCATAGAGTTGGAGGGTCATAAATGGTCAAGTCTAAACCCACATTTACCAATAAGGACATTTGTGGCCAGAGAGAACTGGGTTGCCCAAGGTTACTTATCCAATTAGCAAATTCTTAGTAATGTGTAGAGCCAAGGGATATATCAATATGAATCTTAAACATTTAAATAGAACTTAGCAAGTTTAATCTGAAACCTAATTTTAAAAATCTAGACTCACCAGGATGTTATTTAATTGGAGTGTGAAAATAGTTTCCCCACAATTATGTAATATGACTCCTGACAAACTCTGTAGAGCTACAGTCTAAAGTCAATCATTGCTATGCTAAACTTCCATGCATTAAAAAGAGAACCAGTGATGTATCTCCATTTTTTGTTTATTATACTCCCACATTTTCTTCTGGAAACTCTGCCTGCGTTGCTGACACTCTGTCAACGTAACCAGTCAGGTTCAGTTTCTCGCAGTTTCCTGGATATCAAGCATATGTAACTAGAAATTACATCTTTGGGCTGCCTTTTCAAATGGTTGGACAGAGAATATGGGGGTCATCCTCAGTTGTGTGATATAAGTGTTTGATCATGCCTTACCTGGCTTTGTGGTTGGGATCTGTTTCCTGGTATAAAGCCAGAAGTACCAGGCATGACCTGATTCTCGGGCATCTCCCCAAAGCATCTGGAAGGCTGTTAATAGTGAACTGTTACTTTGCTTCCTAAAGTAGGCCCTTCCAATCTTCCAGAGTACACTGTTGGAACAAATTCGTACTTTGCATTGTTAGACTAATTTGTAAGTTACACAGCACTTTCATATGGTGTTTCAGCTAAAACTCAACAAACATATTTTCTTTAAACTAAGTAGTGTACCAAGAAGGTTGTTGTTAGTCTATACCAGGTACCACCAGTAAGGGATTGTAATCCAGAGAGTTTAAAAACAATGATAAAGTCACACAAAGTTGGTCTACTTTTCATTATTACCATATTATATCAATTCTAAACAGCCTTAGTGGTGAAATTATCCCCTCACCACCCAAAAAAATTATTTATGTAAACTTAAAATTAATATATTTTATATTTTAGACTTTATGCTTTGTATGGAAGTTACTTTGGATAATTTCCAATTATATAGTTGCTTTGTAGGCTATGTGTTCAAGAGTAAGTTTAAGTTCTTAACAGTTCAGACTTATTCAAATTCTTTTAGAATGCAGTTCATGGCTCCAGAACCTGTGGTACTATATATTCTTCCATTTAAACAGTAAATTGGAAGTATAGAGATTGTAAAGATGAAGAAATGGAACTTGAATCACTTCAGGTATTTCACTGTATGTTACTACTTGGGAGTTTCATTTGTGTTTAAAATTTTAAATAGCGACATAGAGTGTGAGCTGCAAGATATAATATTTTCATTTGGTAATAATGAATTTTGAAATGATCATACATGATACATAGTAGTTTGGTACAGAGGGTGTGTGTGTTAGACTCCCTTAGTTTGAACCTCTTTGGAGGAGTACTTTGAGAGTAATTATCTCCCAACGTATTAGCCGTGGTTGTTTTATAGTTCACTGAGTACATGATTCTTTGGAAATGAGGTCGGAAACCAGAAACAAAGAGCAAGCTACCAAAAAGGGATGTGTGCATGTGTGTGTAAACATGTGTGCATATGTGATAGAGAGAGAGAGAGAGAGAGTGTGTGTGTGTGTGTGTGTGTGTGTGTGTGTGTGTGTGTGTGTGTGAGAGTGTATATACATCGTGTGTATGTGGACTTGAGAAAATGTAGCTGATTTTACACTTTGGCCCTGTTAAACATAATCCCCATTTTGGGGAAAGAAGCTAAGAACAGACCGGCTAAAAACCTTCTCTGAGGATATTTATCTCAGCAATACAGTAGTAAAGGGCAGTTCTCTAGTCTGTCACAGAGGCTGAATGCACATTTGTGAAAGTGTAACAAAAATAAGTAGAAAACACCTAATTCTGTTTGATCCTCCTATGAATAAATTACGCAGTGAACAGAATTTTGAGTGAACTGATATGGTTTCTGCACTTATTTGCAAGACTGTGATTTGGCTCAACACTTTAAATAAAATTTATGCTGAAAAAATATACTACTAACTAAAAAACTAAATAGGCCACCTTTCTAATCAATATGCCTATACATAGTGACAAGGTAATATATATATACGTTTTCCTGATTAAAATCATAATAAAAAATTACTAAATCTAAGTAGGAAGCTTGATAGACTAGCACATTAATGAGATCTGTTATTTACCTTTTCTAAACCTTGGATAAGTTACTTCACTTTTATGTTTCTGTTGCCTCATCTGTAAGTTGAGGATAATAAAAATATACACTTCATTGTTCTTATCTAAGGAATGGAATACATTATAGATGGATAGATAGATAGATATATAGATATGCATAGTAGGGGCTGGCTCATTGTTAGCTTATAACTGTAAAGAATATTATATTGAAATCTATTTTGAATTCAAGACTAAAGATCTGTATATAAAAATCTATACAATGATCAATATGCACATTCATAGTATATTAGTATTTTTTACTTTATTTTATTTTATTTTTTATTTTATTTTTTTAGCTGACCCATCCTGCCACCTGTTGGCAGCTCAGCAGCAGCTCAGCTCGGGCCAGGAATTGAACCGGCCACCCTGTGCCTCAAGCTTGCACTCTTGAGTGAGCTCTTAATCAACTGAGCCACTCAGCCAGCCCTTAGCGTTTTTTACTTTAAAGGGATGAGACAGTAGGGTATTTTCATTCTGAGCTAACATTGCAAAATTCTTTTTTATTTAAATGATTTCAGTTACCAATTTATATCTATTTGCAATAATACCAATTAACTAATCTTGCTAGCAAGAATTTCAGTGTAGCTGGTTATGTATATAATATTATCTGTACAGTAATCATCACTGTATTATAGGTAGTAGTATACTCATCATACAATCTATTTTGAAAGTTTAATAGTAAGAATTGCATTTTTCATTCCTGTGACCTATGGGAGTAGTAAGGATTAACCTCATAGCACTTCTCATGCTGATCCCATTATGTTCAGCCACAACCACAGCCCAAGAGTTAAAGAGGGTTGCGGCATATAAGACAATTGAGCGCCATAAGACCAGGGGTCAGCAGTCAGTCATCATATAGAGCCAGCCCTCTCCAGTCCTTTCTTGCCCAATATCAGCGGTGGGAGCTTCACCCTTCTGGGAGCAAGCGGCCTATAGAGAACCTTGCTGTATACCCTCCTTAGAATGAAAAAGTGAGGGTAGAGAGATTGGCAGCCACAAAAATGAGTACACATTGGCAATGCCTGTAAATCACCATGGTAAAATATTAAGGACACCTTCAGTCTAAAGCACCCCGTGTTTGTCACAGCTCCTGTCTGTTGCCACACCCAGGGAATCGAGATAACAGAGGTGGTGGAAGAAGGTGTAGGCTGTGATATAGAGAAGACAGCTCTTCTTATCTCTTTTGGGTAAGGCTGTCTGGCTGAATCCTCTCTCTCTTCATACATACAATTCTAGGTGTATTTCTGTACCCGGAGATTCCAGCTCTGAGGATAAATCTGTTTTCTTTGTTCTGGTTTTCCTAATCTGATTGATTCTGCTTGACACACATTTTTGTGTGTGTGGTGAGTCAATAATGTATATTGATAAAAAACAAAATATAGGTTCTCAATTGTAGCATTTAGAGTCCATGAGGTTAGGCGGCTATCACTGGTCAAGTGGTTACCTTTAGAGAACACACTCCATTTACAGGAAGCAGTGATGAAATAAAAGCAGGAAAACAGACAGAAAAGCTGTGTCCAGACATCTAGATTCTAAACATTGAGGAGAAATCTGGAGAGCTTGTCGAAGCTCTGTAGGGACGATTCATCTTTCTGCATCTTAGCAGAGAGGCTGTTTTCTGCTGCATTTGACAGGTGGATGAGTTCTAATCTGCATGTCTGTTTTGAAACGTTGCTTACCCAGGGATTAAACATCTGGTTGAAAACAGACAACGAATGATTCACAAGCTTCTTAACTTGATATCTGTAGCTTAAAAGAGTATAACAGATTATTAGTTGTTTTCAAACTTGGAATAATGGCATTTTAATCAGAAAGATGGGTCATTTGGTTTTCTTTTTATGTGTTAACATTTCTGAATTTTGTCTTACTGCTTACCTTTTGGAAAGTGAAATCTTCCTCCTACTACCCTCTATTTGCCCTGGATTGTCACTGAATAGAGAAAAAACTTAATGTGGATGCTAGTGTGGTATTTCCTTTGCTTTTTTTACTGTTTGAATTTTAAATTGAATTCTCAGAATTTTTTTATCTTTTGCGTACAGATTAGGTGCATCTGGTAGTCCTGCTGTGTTATGTTAATTTTTAATTCTTGTTCTTCAGAATTATTAAACACGGGGTAATTTTGAACTGAATATTTATTAATTTGAATGTGGGCTAGGTTTTTAATTTAGAACCTAATTAAGTATGAGCAAAAAATTTTAAGGACTTTGCAATACAATCTCTCATTCTGATGACACAGAGAAAGAATCAGTGATTAAAGCTTTTCAACATTATAGATAAAGTATTTTATATTCTAGTGAGTCAATGAATATATATATATATACCTAGTAAGAATTCTGTCATACATTTACATATATAATTTCATTTTAAAATTCATAAGTGATAACTTTTAGGTCACATTTGTAATTAAATTTATAATTAAAAGAAAGTTGATATATACTTGGTAACAGAAATTGTGTATGACATTTGGTTTTAAAATTACCCTTTCCCTGCCATCATCTTTAAAGAGGAAATATGTGTCCAGACAGAACTCTAATGGACCTTAAGGGAACAAAGTATATGTAACTTTTTTTCTGTATGAAAACAAAACTGACTCACCTGGTAATAAAAATCCCAAACGGTTGAAGAGGTCGAGAGTGGCACTAGCAGGGACGTGGCAGAATAAGAAAATCTGGGTGGTGGGCAGGCACCAAGGTCGTAATGTGCCTAATTCTTAGTTCCACACAGGCCCTGAGTGGGCACTCTAGTGCTATTTTCATGACCAAACTTCTTGTAACTTTGGAGTTGTTTATTATTATTATTATTATTAGTAGTAGTAGTAATAGTAGTAGTTTTTCTTCCGAGTTGGTTGCCTAGACAGGCGTAATCGCCTTTTACATTATCAGTACGGTGAGGGGTACTGCTAACCTGGTCTGGTGCCTCAGCCGCAGAATCCAGGCTGCACAGAGACTGTCAGACAATGGCACCTTGTTTCAAATACACATTTCTATATGACCCTGGAGGCATCCCTTAATTTGAACGCCGAATTATAAATTATAAAACACTGTAAGGATCAGAGCCACGGTTCGCACATCTGGGGCATGTTTTTGAACCACACAAAGGGCCCTTCTGGAAGACCATTTAGAAAGGTGTCCTTTGTCCTTGCTCTGGTAAACCGGGCCAGCACAACTGGCCATGGCTGCTGGCTTGGTGCCAGGAAGGTAAGTTGAATTTCAGACCTATTTGCACGCCTCCTACCACATGCCTTAGTGCAGTCCGTAACCTCTATTACTGTACATAGGGACTCTGGAAAGCATGAACTGAAAGGTGTAATCCATATTGGAGATTAGTGATACACTTAGTGTAATTGCACATACTAAACGACAGGATGTGTGTATGTGTGGGTATGGTTGTGTGTGCGTGATGTCGGAGAGCTGTGTCTGCTATTAACCTTTCACCCCACCTTATTAAGAAGATGGAAAACCCCTCTACAGATGTAGTTGGTAAATTCCTCAGTCCTGTTCCTTATACTGTACCCTGCACTGGAGTGCCCTGTTGCTTGAACTGGGGCCTTTATGACTATGCAGAGGAATTCCTCTGACTCTGAAGTCACAGCCTATGTAGAGAGTCTTTCTCCATTACAAATCTAGGCTTAACCACAGTGTGGAAATATGTTCTTCTCCTTCAGCACTCTGTTTATAAAGTGCATGCTTTGTCCACACACTTGCCTTTTGTGTCCCTGGTGCTTCCACACTTTCCTCCTCGATTCCAAACCATCCGATATCATCCATTTAGCTTGTGGGGACTGATACACTGCATCCAACTTTTTTTGGCTAGTAAAAAGAGTTTCCAGCGTGAGTGGGCTCTGAGGACAGCTTCTCACATTGTTAAAATGACAGGGAATTCTATGGACCTACTCCTGGGTATATTCTCTAAAAACAAGGCTCTCCTCAAGCCTCTTGAGAGTTTAGTGTATCAATTAACATTCAAAAAGTATTTGAAAGCTCACTATGTGCCAGGTCCTGACCTGGTGTCGCTGATGTCTGACTTTCCCTGTGAACTTTGTGTAGTTCCTCAGAACAGAGAAATAGAGTGAAGGGAAGACTTTACATTAAAACCCAAGAAATCCTGTCAGCAGGTCTGCCTTCATCTCAAAGTAAAAAAGTAAATTATGGATCTTGCTGTTTTGTGCAAATTTGTAATAATATAGCATTAAAGAATCAAAAGACCCAGGTAATGCAGGAATGCTCACTGAGTGTTTTTAGACCAAGTGACTGTACCACCATTCTCTCTGTGTGTTTTTAGAAGGTGTTATGCCCATTTCAATGCTTCATACTGGTCCCAGTAGTTTGCATTGCTCTCCTGAGAGCTGGAGTAAATAGCCCTTTTGCTGGGCTTTACCTCCTAGATTGTGGTGTGTTGACTGGTCACGCCCAACAGGTAGAGGAACTTCTGTGAGATTATTTCCCGCTTTGTCTGATTTATATTCTTTCTTCTCTTTCATGTTCAGTGAAAACATTATTTCTTCTTTTATGTTATTTGATTTCTCTTTTAATGTTTTATAGGTTCTGTGTTCTGGCTTCTCAGTTTTCACATTGTGTTCAGCCATTTTAAATGCCATAAAATTTTTAATCTTTGCTTACATACATGGACATTCAAAAAATTCAAAAATCCAAGAGTATAAAATGCTTTAAGAGGTAAACAAATTCATAAATTTTTACATTTCATAAAAAATATAAAACGTTATATATAAATTTATATATTTGTAATGTTTATAAATTTAGATCATATACCTTTATGTACTATATTAAATTCAAAATATATCATTTAAGTACAGTTTTAAATATATAAATGTTATAAGGATAATAAGGATGATTTTGCAAAGAATAAGAAAAAATTCAGAAAATCATATTGGTTTTGTACATAGTTATGACTTACCTGCATTTCAGTGGTAACTTTTGTAAATTATTATTTATGGAACTCATCTTGATCAAAATATCTTTACATATAAAGATTGTTGCTTAAGATCAGTTCTGCTTCTCTACAAGACATGGCAGGACAAGTTTAGAAATTATTTGAGGCTTCCTGGCCAGAGATAGTAATATATTACTTAACATTGTATAAAATAGCTTTTCCTTTTTCAAATTGAGTGAAGATTGGGAGGAAGTCCTTGATATTCTTGACCTATTGTAGTTTTAAATGTTTAGTTTGAGGATTTCCATTTCAATCAGGAAGCTAGAGTGGAACAAAATTGAAAAGTAAAATGAATCGTATTTCCTCCACTGATTTTTATACATTAGAGCTGGGCCTTTACTTACCTTATAAGCTATTAAAGTGCCATCTGTGTCTTGAGACAAGAGGGTTTTGAACCCAAGAAAGGTGGCAGCTCTGACATTTGAACCCAGCACAGAATGAGTTCCAATAGTTAATCCAAAGCCATTTTATCTAAGGATGAAGAATTTAATAATAATTAAGTTATGGTATTATCTTTTTAAAATTAAATTTATTGTAGAGACACTGGTTAGTAAAATTATATAGGATTCAAGTGTGCAATTCTGTAATACATTATCTATATATCACATTGTGTGTTCACCATCCAGAGTCAGTTCTCCTTCCGTCATCATATATTTGACCCCTTTTACCTTCTTATACCATCTCTCCTCCCCCTTACCCTCTGGTAACCACTAAACTAGTTTCTATGTCTATGAGTTTTTGTTTGTTTATTTGTTTGTCTTGTTCCTTTGTTGCTTTCAGTTTCATATCCCATAGATGAGTGAAGTCATATGGTTCTCAGCTTTTTCTGTCTGACTTATTTTGCTTAGCATAATAATCTCAAGATCCATCCATGTTGTCACAAATGGTAGTATTTCATCTTTTCTTATGGCCAGGTAGTATTCCATTGTGTAGTATTATCTTCTTTAAGGTTATTTATAAGAGAGACAGAGGAGAAGAGGATACAATTGCTTATTTAATGACTATATAAAGAATATTGAGTATATAAAAGGTATTCTACCAGGGACTAGGGCCATAGGAAAGTCTCAGCACATTTCTGAGCTTCATTCTTCCTGTCAATAAAATGGGGGATAAGATACATGTTTTATAGGGTAACTATAAGGATTAGGGGTAATATATTAAAAATAATTGGCACTCCAAAAAAAAAAAAGGTAACTATGGCTGCTTGAAATGTTCCTTTAGTGTTTATTCCTGTAGTCTAAATTGCTATGCAGACTAATCTAATAAACATGAACTGCAGAGAGAAATAATAATAATAATAATAATAATAATAATAATAATAATAATGAATATGGGCCAAAGAGTTTGTACTTCTTCTGGAGGCAGTGGAGATCCACTGAAGGTTGTTGAGCAGATGTGACTACTGCACTATGCTGAGCCCAGCAGCTTTGGGGATAGCTTTCAGTGGCAGCAACAAGAGGTGGGAAGACAGGTAAAAAGATGATTGTAGTGACTGCAGTATTTGTGGCTGGAAGTCATACTAGAGACCTGGAGTAGGATGGAGGGGAGGAGTTGTGGAGTTGGCCTACAGAAAGGAATGATGGAAGAAATAGTAAGGTCATGGAATCAAAAATGTTGCAACCAATGTTGCCAGCGTGAAAGGGGTGACTGGAAGGATAACAAAGACATCAACAGGTCAGGAGTGGGCATTCAGCTCAAAGGAGAAAACAGAATGAGTTCTGATTTGGACAACAATGGTACCTATTGGCTTCTAACACCGGCCCGGTCTTTTTCCCTAGGCTAGAACTTTATCAGTAAAGCTTGTGAAGTCAGAAAACCTATGCACATCAAGAGTGATCATGGGTTTTGAGTCACCCTGCAGAATTGGTGGGACGAAGGTAGTGGCACTTTGAGCCTAACAGCTCCTGCCTGATTGCTCTGAGAAATTACTTAAAAGGTTGTTCTAAAGTGTGCCTGAGAACAATGGGTGAGACCTCACAGTTGCCTTATTCCGTAAGAAATATCAAGAAAACTTGTCTTATCCCATCAAGAAACCTTGGTGGTGCTATTGTTTTTACCCATATTATTAAAGCTATTGATTATCTTATTTATGATACTATAATATTCTAATGTGTTTACACTGAGTTACCAGCTTACGCCATTTTGAGAAAATGTTCAAAACCTACTTTTAGAACCTAACTAGGCACACATACGGAGGACAGATCTGTATTGTAGGAACAATGTTATATGTGTTAGTCATGAGAGACAAAATGTGAGTGGATATATTTGCCAGTGGAGCATGTTTTATATGATAGAAGACACGTTTAACCTAGTGAGAACATTTAGTTTAAATGTTCTATTTTTACTATCTCAATTCCTATTCATAGGAGACGCCACAGAGGTGTGTGCCCTGCTTGTAGATTAATTGCAGGTACAAGCCAATCAGCTTTCAAATATGACAAACCTGTCTAAGAGAAAACAGCACTCGTGTGTATTTTTATTTGTGTCATGTGTCTGCGTGTTGTTTTTGCATGTGAGTCTGTTTATGATACACATATTCTCACTTTGTAATGTCAAACCCTCTATTTTCAGAGAAAGGTCTTAGGAGACTTAAAACCTTACATCAGTGGTTTTATTATTTTTTGTTTTCCTTTTCAGTCTGATTTATTCTTTATCCATAGTCTTTATGGACTGAATGCACTTAAGAGGCATTTTCAGCAAAGGAATAACTTCCATCAAACACAATCGTGTACAAAGCTTCTAGCTGAATGGGAGATCTACAAATAATTTGGATTATTAGTAAAATGTTCTCATTTCCTCCTTTTTATTTTAAAATCCCTTAGATATAATCTCTAAAACAATGTTAAGCAAAATTACAGTCTCAAGATACTTCAGACTGTATATAGCTGGAAAGTGAAATGATAATTCTACCATCGTTTTACCTTTGTTTGAAATGAGAAAACCTTCGGCAGTCTTTCAACTGATATTATTTGATTTATTCTTTATTTCTTTGTCTAGTGGGCAATGAGAATAGACTGAAGATAAAGTGGTTCAGAGACTGTTGTTGACACTGCATTTAACTGCACGGTGCTGCCTCCTTGCTCCTTATGCTGTTACTTTTCTTGGATTCCAGATACGCTGCGGAGGAAAGTGCATCAGGCCCCTGTGCTATCATCTGATTAATAGCACTCAAGCTCTAGCTGGCCCAGTTTCTTTCTTTCTCTCTCCATCTCTCCCTCTTTCTTCCCTACCTTCCTCTATGAGGCAAAAGGAAGGGAGGAGTTGAGATGAAAACAAAAGGCAAATGAAGTATCACAGGCCTTCATAACTTTTCCTAATCATAGCAAATTGTTTAGTCTTTTCTGTCATCCTTTCTCCTTATTTTCTTATAAACACGAAAAGGCTCTGTGTCACACATCGCTTCTGATACGGCAATTTCTGTCAAATAAAAAGTTACAGTGCATCCTCATCCGCCTTATTCACCAGATCTGGCACCGTGTGACGTATGGCTCTTCCCCAAAGTCAAAACGACCATGAAAGGTAAATGTTTTGAATCAATTTAGGACATTGAGACAGCCATGACAGCGCAACTGAAGACAGTCATGAAAGGGGACTTCCAGAATTGCTTCAGAAAGTAGCAAGAACGATGGGATAAGCGAGTTTGAAGTAAGGGGGAGTATTTTGAGGGGGATTAATGGCATTGTGTCCTTTACTGTAATAATTTTTTAAATTTAAACATTCACTGTATAATTATATATACATATAGTCATGGGACGTTTAGTAGAGTGTGGGAATGGAGTCAATGGAATTGTAATAGATAAGTATGGTATCGGGGGTGGGAGGGCAGTAGATGGGGGAGGGG
>NW_017732782.1:207318-208546 GCF_001890085.2 Hipposideros armiger | reverse complement strand
TAAATGATTAAGATGGTCAGTTTTATGCTGTGTGTTTTTCACCACAATTAAAACAGCAAAAACAACAACAAAAAAACCTGTCCAGGGCAAGTGTGGATATAAGGCGTTCTCTCCTCACTAGAGAATTGCAGACATTCTATTTATTCTCCCAGTTGTCTTGCTGTCAATTGTATTAGACATGTGCTGACTCCTCAGTGACAAAATATGATTATTATAGATAATGCTGGCTCAACCCATAAGGAAAAAGAGCAATAAGTTTCTAACTGCCCTCTTCTCCATCATTGTGCAGACAAGTGTGCATTCCATATGTCTCTTAACACCCACTCCTTCGCCCAGCTGAACTTTAAAACTACCACCTCAGGGATCTAATTACATTCTTAGACATTATCTCTTCAGAGCTATCTGTTTTGGGGAGTAGGGTAAGGTAGAGAGAAAGCTTTCATTATTCCACTTATGGAAGCATGGTATGCCATTCATAACAATTAAAAACCTCATTGAATTTTCTGCTAGTTAGTCCACTTCTGGAACATTGCTCACAGTATTTTTTTTTGTATAAATTAAAAGGGATGTTGTTGATCCACTAGCTTGCATCCTTAGGTGGACAGGTGTTTAGGGAAATACTTGTACAAAAACCACAGTGGAGGAATTGAGGAAGAAGCGTTATTTAACCTAAAGAAGATAAAAGAGACCCTTGCTAGCATCTGCATCTATTTGAAGGGCTATCATAGAAAAGCACGGTTTCCTTTAGATGGTAGCTCTAGGACCAGTGAATTGAAATATACACATGATATAGCAATATGGTTGTGAATACATGAAGGGGCACTTTTTAAGATAGGAAAGTCATTTTTATTTGTGTATAAGCATTGCAGAGGTGAAGGGAGAGTTACACAAGAGACCACTGTTTTGGGGCAAGCTTTTTGGCACTATTTAAAATTTTTAGCTATATAGATATCTGATTTTGATGAAAGTAAACATCAATTGGGGGAGGAGAAAGCCTATAGGCTGCCTGGGGAATATGTGCGCTTCCTGATTTAGAAAGATTCAAATGGAGGTTTCCTTCCATCTCTTTGGCTCAGTTTTATTATGGTTCCTTCAACTTTTGTCAGTTTCAAGAGATAGCGGAATATGTGGCACTCCTCTTGGTACTGTCTTCTCCAGCCAAATCTCAGCATCATTACCTCCGCATAGGGGTTCCTAAGAGAAGTGTAATTCAGGCTGATGATGAAGG
>NW_017732782.1:204355-205443 GCF_001890085.2 Hipposideros armiger | reverse complement strand
TTAACATGGATAAAAAAGGATCACTTCTGCGTTGGGATTCTTGCTGCCTTTATCCATCTGTTTGATGTTAAAAGAGAACACATGCAATTCAGGCTGTGACTTAAAGATGAAGCCTCCTGGAATGCATTGCACCTAAAAATCAGACCTCACTTTTACAGAAGACATATCTCTTTCCTCTTGGAAATTACTTTTGTTGCCTTCTCTATTGGTTTATAAAAAATAGATACGATAGTGCATACATATCTAAAGAGTAGCTATGATTGTTGTACTTTAAATGATTATACCAATGTATCACAATTTTTTTTTTTTTATCTAAAATGTCCGATGCTGTCCATGGGAAAGCTAGGAGATGAGCAACACAATTTTAGAACGACTCCCCCCGACACATACACACACTGCTTTTAACACTGTACAAGACCTGCGGAAGGAAAGGCCAAATGAGTAGCGCATCTACATGTGTTTCATAATAAAATCATCTATAAACTCATATGGGATTTAAGAAGTAATCTATATAATTTAACCTTCCATTTGTCCAGAAAAGTATGATTTATACCACACTATGCTTCCATTTGGGACCAAGATCTCAATCATTAAGTCAGTTTATGTAGTTTTCATTCTGACACTTTCTCCATTCTGTGTCTATAGAGATTTCTGCCCTGCATGCGAGCTTCAGATTGCATGTCATGCCTGTTTTGCTTCCTAAATTGCTTGTGGTTACGGATGGCATTATCTATTCACACACACATGCATTTGCTCCTTAAATATTATCTGGTAAAATAACTTTAAATAACAGGTACTAAACAATTTTGACTGCTAACAGAAAATATCAAAACCTTTGAATACAGTAGTTCTTCTATTGAATATATTCCATTATTGTACTGACATCTCTGAAAATTCTCATTATTAGAAGAATATGTTGTCACCATTGTATGTTTCAAATTTGTATGTTTAGGTGAGAATGTGAAGCAATGCCAGCTTTGTTGAAGAGGTATTATGTAGTATAATGTAAAATGTTTTCTGTTTTTACAATAACACTGTAAATACACTGAAGATGCACCCAAATTTAATGACACCAGAAAAAAATGGAG
>NW_017732782.1:193893-202485 GCF_001890085.2 Hipposideros armiger | reverse complement strand
CTATCTGAAGTGTACCTGGCGTATAAGACGACCCCCCACTTGGAGGCATATTTTTCAGGGCCAAAAAATCGTCTTATACGCCGGCAAATACGGTATATGTACCACTTTCTCTTTATCCATTCTTTTATTGACAGACAACCAGTCTGCCTCCATATCTTGGCCATTGTAACAATGTTGCAGTGAACATATGTATGCACAGGTCTCCATGAAGTAGTGTTTTGGGCCTCTTCAGATAAGTACCCAGAAGTGGGATTGCTGGGTCCTTCTTTATCTTTTGTTATAGCCTTTGTTTTAAAGTGTTTTGTCTGTTATAAGTATTATACCCCAGCTTTATTTTTTTTTCATTTCCATTTTCATGAAATATCTTTTTCCATTCTTTCCATCTGTGTATGTCTTTCAATATGAAGTGAATCTCTTGTAGGCAGCATATGTAAGGGTCATATATTCTTATCCATTCAGTCCTCCTTTGTCTTTTGATTGGAGCATTTACTCTATTTACATTGAAAGTAATTGTTGATAGATATGTAGCTGTTGACATTTTATTAGTCATAATTTTGATCTTTTTTTTTCCATCTTAAAGAATGCCCTCTAAAATTTATTGTATTAGTGGTTTGGCGGTCATGAACTCCTTTAGCTTTTTCTTATTCTGGAAGTTCTTTATTCATTTTTTCATTCTAAATGACAGCTTTGCTGGGTAGAGTAATCTTGGTTGTAGATTCTTGCTTTTCATCACATTGAATATTTTGTGCCAATCCCTTCTGGCCTGCAAAATTTCTGCTGAGAAATTAGCTGACAATCTTCTGGGAGCTTCCTTAGAAGTTACTAGTTGCCTTTGTAAATCTCTCTTTGTCTTTAACCTTTGCCATTCTAATTATAATTTGTCTTGGTGTGAGCTTGTTTGGATTTATCTTGTTTGGGACTCTGCACTTTCTGGACTTGTATGTCTGTTTCCTTTGCCAGGTTAGGAAAGTTTTCAGTCATTATTTCTTCAAATAGGTTTTCAATCCCTTGCTTAGTCTACTCTCTTTATGGCACCCTTATGATACAAATGTTGTTATACTTGATGTTGTCACAGAGGTCTCTTAAACTGTCTTTATTTATTTTTTTATTGTTTGTGTCTTTTTGCTACTCCGATTGGGTGTTTTCTGTTACCTTGTCTTCCAAATCGCTGATTGGATCCTCTGCTTCATCTAGGTGCTGGTGATTCCTTCTAGTGCATTCTTCATTTCAGTTCCTGTATTCTTCACCTCTGACTGGTTCTTTTTTATGGTTTATATGGCACATAGACATAGTAGGTGCTCAATAAATATTTGAGGACAAAAAACAAGTTATTAAATTTAGACATCTAGTTTGTGGCTGATTATGATTATGTTGTTGAGAGAATGTTATTTTCTATTGTGATGCTGTTTTCTTCCCTCTAAGAACTTTTAACATTTAACATTTCTACAAAATTAAACTGTCTTTTATTTTTATTTTCAAAAGGGGGATTAGTATAAAGGGAAGTGAAGGTATGGAAATATGATGAATTAAGAAAGCCAAAGAATAAAGTAGACAAATGGGACACTGTAACATTTATAAAGGTCTTTAAAAAAAATGCATTGGTATTTCCATAAGAAAGGTTTTCTGCTAAAAAGATAAGTAGAATTCGCTAAGTGCCTTTCCCACTCCCTGAAGGCTCACACTGTTCTTTATCTCACTTGCTCTTCACAAGTCCTGTTGGTCTTGTAAATATTGGACTTTTTAAAACCAGATTTAGAGCAGGGCTGTCTTGATACCCTGCTGCTTTCTTTGGCAACACTTTCTCCTCTCCGCTCTTCTAAAGAGACTCTTTTAAATTGCATTGTTTGAAAAAGTCATTTCTAATCATAGATTGCTTCCCCCGAGTGACATCAGAGTAGCTGTTAAAAGTAAAAATGGGAGATGCATTGTAAGACGTGACAATCAACTGCAGGGGGGATCAAGTATTTATATTTTATGTACCAGGTTAAAATGTTAATCTCTTACTCATTGTTTGAATGACTTTATGATCCAAATATATGCAAATGTTGCCTATTCAGTAGACTTACTGCATCAGCTATGTAGACGGTGCACGGTACAAACTGTTCCCAGAACACTACTGTGTCATTCAGTAAGAGGCTACTGTTTCATGCGCTTCAGCTGGGTGCACTTGGCTCCTATGCAAAGCCTGATTCATATATAAGAGGAGGATACCTGGACTGGTTAGAAGGCGAACAAGAGCTGCAGGCCTGTCCAGTTTCCAGGTCCCTCACAATAGGAGCAGCAAGTGTTCCTGGGGCATAGTCCTTACTGTATGGGCTGTGGAACTGTTCCCGCCAACACCAGGGGTGCCAAAAAAATGTATGCACATGACTTGTATTCATCTTCTGTTATTGGTATAGATTATTACAATTTTAGTACAGTTGTTTTCCTTAAAATGTGTACACGTTTTTGGGGGGCACCCTCTGTACATGTGGCACTTTGTGTCCAGGAGATGGATACATGTGAGTTCTAGCATTTCCCACCCCTGCTCTACTGCTTCAGTTTTAAGAACTTATCTTTTTGATTCATTCCCCTCCCCTGTTTTCTGTGGTTGCTGAAGTCTTTCTCTGTTTTGAAGCCCAGGGGCATGGGGCCTGAATCCCTGATGAGGTCCTGGCTCTGTTATCTCCTAGCTGGCTTAGAAAGCCTGGATTCTGCCTCCACATCCCTCAGCTATGGCCTAGATCATGCCTCACCTGGGCAAATTGCTCTGACCCATCATGACATTAGCACCCACTTCCCGGCTGAGTGCATCAGCAGTACCCAGGCGTTCCCTACCTACCGCCCTTGCCCTGCTCTGCCCCACTGGGTGTCACCTATGTTGGTGCTTCTGAAGTTTGTATCACCAGCCTTACACAGACCATCCTAGTGCCTAATGGCTTGCGATGGCCCCACGCTCTCCCCAGCTGGCTTCTCGGGTTCTCTCACCCCTTTTCTTCTCACTTAACTCTGGGTTCTGTTTAGTGTGCCTGCTCGTATTGTGACAAGTGACACATCTTAGGAGAAGAGGGCACAGAAAGGGGAGACTAGGAACCCTTACATTTCCATGAGGGTTTGGTGATCTGTGAATTCCAGGAGGTGGCTCCTCTAGAAACCTTTGTGAGAACATGGGGACCATCTGCTGTTCTGTGTATTCTCTGTGTGTGTTTCTAGGTGTGAAGGGGATGAAGCAGACTCAGTGTCGTTTCCTGAAGATATTCATGTTCTATGCTAGCACCCACCACCTCAAAGAAAGAACGGGTCACCCATGAGTAGCTTGTGCATGCCACACAGCTCCCTGTGGCACCCACTCCTGTCGGTGTGCTGCTCTGACTGTCCGGCTTCCTCCTGTTCATGGCACATCAGAGCTAGGAGGGACCATAGAAGAGCCTTGGTCCAACACTCTCTCTCACTGCATACACTTTTCATTTTGCAGAATTTAGGCCCAGTGAGTGAGCTGCATCAGCTTTCATTGTAATTAGAAGTTGTGACCCCACTTCCACGATGACGCGTGTCTTTCACATTTAGCATGCCAGCATGCTTACTTTATATGAATTATCTGAGTTTATATCAGAAAACAAAGCATCTCCATCTAAACTGTCAAAACCCATCTTGCTAATGAAACAAAAAATAAAAGATTATCAGAGCGAGGATGATGGTAGAATGAGGTCTGGCTGCAAACTCTGGCTGTGCTACTGACTTCTGTGTGACTTGAAGCAAGAGCCCATCTGAGTTACTTCTCCTTGGCATACGTTTGATATCATTACTCAGTGTAGTTGTGCAGACTAATGGATAGAAAGCATTGTAAATACCCAGCAGACAAGCTTTTACAAAGCAGGTGCTCCAAGAATGTACTTTCCTTACTGGCAGAAGGGCCAGCTGGGAAAACATCATTTATATTTGTCTAATATCGTGATGCTAGTAATCAACAGATAACATAAAACTTGGCATTGCTTAAGGCCTGAGAGTTTATCCTAGAATGTAATAACTATACTTATACAGGTAGCTCAAAAAATTGAATCATCTAATTACAGTAAAAGACTATCTCTTGTCCTCTCTTTTGTTCATTGTTCTTTACTTTTTTAAATTATCACTGCATGGATTGTGAAACACCTCCCCACTTAATGCCTTGGGGATTCTCACTTCTGTTTATCTACTATATAACTATGACCCATAGATTTACCCGGTATCACTTATGGCCCCTCTTTCTCCAGTGCTGCCCAGTCCAGGAGGAAGTCATTAAAACACAGTGAGTGAATGATGAGAGGCCGTTGATGGTGCATGAGAATCCATATATCTGGGCATGTCTCCATGTGCCAGGGGACCTGTGAGAATGTGCTTATTTGGGCGTGGACGCATAGGCCATATGAAACATAGCTGGAAGTTTGCAGTTAGAATGCAGGTGCTCCTCGACTTGCTATGGGGCTATGTCCTTGGTAATTCCATTGTAAATTGAAAACATCACAAATCAAGACTGTGTTTCATACATTTAACTTACTGAATGTCATAGCTTACTTAGCCTAGCCCACCTTGAACATGCTCAGAATACTTACTTTAGCCTACAGTTGGGCGCTTATCTTGAGTTTAATCTCAGAGTAAGTACCTTCCTCCTCTTCTTACCTCTAGAAGCAGGACACACAGAAGAGGCATTTTATAGACATGATGGGATGCAAAACACAGAACACAGTATCAAAAAAACACTGGCAGCACATTATACTGTAGAGTATGAGTTATTTACCCTCGTGATTGCGTGGTTGACTGGAGCTGCATTTATACACACCCCCTAGTTTATACATATATTATTAAGGAGCATATAAACAGTACTGTGAGGACCTCAAAGTGGACGTGGATTTGTTGTGTAGTCTGGTGATTTAAAATTGAACTTTTGGGCATCCTTATTGTCTACAGGTAGGAGAAGAAGGGTAAGAAATATGTTTTGCTCTTCTTCATCTGAAGTTTGATGACCACAAGAGGTGTATACCCATTTGAGTTAAGTGATTATATTGCTGATGAGGAGAGTCTTTCAGATTTGATACCTAGGACAACTAAAATATTGATTTTTCTTAAGAGTGCATCAGGCAAGAGAAGTTACATGTTATTCCTTGCTAAGGAAAAAAACACAAAACTATAAGAGCAGTAAAAATGTAGTGTTTTATGTCCTTTATATATTGAAGTACATTTTATTACTCTTATTTCTTATACTCATATTAAGGTAATATGAGAAAAAGTTAAATTAGAAAAAAATGGTAGTTAGATCACAAAGCAAAATATGTAGGACTTCAGATGACATATTATATTTTATGTTTGTAATTATGGGTTAAAAAAGAAATCCTTGGCTATATTATAAAAAGTGAGTCGGTTTTAAATAGTCTAATTAGGCAATCAGTTGTGTTGCTTATTTGCATTCCCAAAGAGCAAATGAAAAACCGGAAGTGACTACATGTTGCTTAATTAGTCTAATTAAACACCTGCCTAGGACTTCCTGGCTCAGCAAAGCCCTGGCTTCTCAAAATCACTAGCACATTGCTAAAAATATAATTTTTTTTTCAAAATATAAATGTTTAATTTTAAAAAGGTTGTTGAACTGTCCTCCACACTGTGTGAAAAAGTAAAGAAAATGCATATGAATTATGCATTGCTTAAAACAAAAAAATAGAGCAATTAAGCTCATTTAATGATACTACATAGGTATACTCAGTTTTGAAAATTATAAAAACATATTATAAAAAATAAGGTGCATATCTAAAGATAATTATGAGGAATTTCATAAAATACATGGGTAAAATACTGGAGTGGTCCCCCAGGGGTAAGCGGGGCTCCCCATAAACCCCAGAACAGCTTCAGATAAGATGCCCAAATTACTTTAAAATACCCCAAAAAGGAGATTTCTGATATTCCTTTGTTAACTCTGCTAGATTCTAACATCAGGAAATTCATTGTTAAATGAATACCCGTTTATTGAGTCTACGTCAGTGAATATATAGAATATATTTCAGACACTTATATATAAAACTTACCATCATGGACCACAGGTCTATTAGCCTATAGAATATAAGAGTTTGAAGTAACTTAAGGATACTTTTTCATTGAGAGCTGAAAAAAATGAGTCCCAAGAGATTCATTGACCTCAATATTACACAGCTAATAAATGGCTGGTCTTGGGCTCAAGTTCAAGTTCTCTGACATCATGTCCAGGACTGTTTCCACTCATGGTTGTGTGTTCATTGTTATGTTTTGGAGCATCTCCTTTGTTGCAGAGCTAAGTGCCTTAAATAAGCTCATGTTTAAATGTCACAGCATCCCTTTGAGGTGCATATTATTACATTCCTTTTTCAAAACAGGAAACTGAATCTCAGATTCAGTAGATTCTCACCCAGATAAGAAATAACAGGCTCCAAAGGCTGCCTTCTTTCCATTACCCCATGCCACTGCCTTTTACTGACATTTCCCTTTGCAATATCGCTTCAGTACTGATCATCAAGGCCCCGTACAGCAATCTCAAAAATGCTAATGCAGTTTGTAAAGAGAAATGATACCCTGCATTAGAAAATGAGATGCCTTCTTTTTTGTGAATTGTCCAAAGAAAGGTTCACAAGAAAAATCTTGACAAGATAATTACAACCTGCTCATTTTCCCCTTTATTTCATTTACAATTCCCTAGCACATCGAAGTGATGTTTAAGGAATGCAGCTAGACAATATTGAAGTTCATTCAAGTGGAAGGCTGGCATTCTATACAGAAAGAGGTGACCCAGTAATACAGTGTCATTTGGGTGTTTTTTCAAATCATTGGCATTTTACTAGCGATTTGTAGTTTAATGGGAGAATAATAATGTTCACTTTCATATCAAAATCAGAAAATGTCAGTAGATGATGTAATTATTTCTTTGAAAAATAAGGGAACGTTTTAAAAAGGGATATGTCACGCATGCACAAATGAAATTGTGTAGCCACATCGTTTTCTAGCTATAAACTCCAGTTGGTTTGGTTTTAGACATTTGTGGAGTATATAAAGTGAGACAAACATGTGCTGAGTTAGTTATCTTAGGGGAATAAACTGGCAGTGTCAGACAAATTAAAACCTGAATTTTTCTTCTTCAACAGGCAGACCAATGCCAGGCAGATTTCTCAGTTCTTCAATGTCCTTACCTGAGTAAGAGGGATAATAATTTCATTTCCTCATTCTTACATACATGTGCCATGTGTGAAATAAGCACAGGGTGGGCATAACTGGAGAGCACTTATTATTCAGTATTTGGTGAAGGAAAGAACACGGTGGCTTTGTTAGTCATGTTTTTTGGGATTCTAAAGTAGAAGCTAATCAATAACAGAAAAGATGGTAGTTTATTAGGATTATTTGCTTTTGTTTTTGGGAGAAATTGTTTTTAAATGTGCTAATGGGGAAACAGTTTTTTCCTAGACTCAGGAGGCTTTGGGTTAAATGTATGCCCCTGTGGCTTGCAAGTATCATTCCCTTGTGAGACCGTTGGTTCTGTTCCCAGAAATGCTAGTGCCTTACATACTCTTTCATTTTGGTATTAATTCCAGCTATTGCATTTTTGAGTTTACCAAGAGTCTATTTATCTGTACGTCCACAGTGACTTGAAATTTGCATTTTAAATATATCGTAGTTACCAGGATCTGGAATTTGACACAGTATTTTAAAGATATATGTCGTACAACAAAACTATAAAAATCAAGATAGCATGGTAGGAATTCTAGCCTGAATTTTCTATTCAATGTGTTTGTGCGTGTACACACAAACACACACACACACACACACACACAAGGAGAGGGGTGGAGGGTAAATTTAAAGACTACTTCAGAAAAGTTTGAGAAAATGAACAAATCATGTTTATTTCATAATATGAGGTTTATATCCCTACTTTCCTACTTGAGAAATGTATTTAAATACATTTAAGATGTTAGGTAAAAATGAAAAAAATGACTGTCATGTGTGATTGCTTCTGAGTAGCCTTATCATTTGATTCTCCTCTGTTTGTTTGGCTACTTAAGATTAACATGATTTACGCTACAATCTCTTGGTCCATCTTAGAATTTGGGTTTTTCATTTTTTTTTTTTTTATGGTTACTGCAAGATTTTTTTTTTATTTTGGCATTTGAAAGTTACCTTTACTCAATAAACTAAAAAATAACAAATATTGACTCTAGAAAATAAAATAATACATTATAGTGCTAAAGTAATCGAATCACCTGTGTTAGAGCTGTGGTTTCATTGACACTCTTCAACTTGCCTATTAGAAGTGTCTCTGGGAGCCCTCTTATCGCTCTTGCTATCTCCATTGTTTGCTGAATGTGGTAGAGCTGTTTCTGAATCACTTTTTCTTATTCCTCAAACTGATTAATGTGTTTTGCTATATCCAGCACTCAGGTGTTTGCTACTCCCCCGAATACCCACACTGCAGGTTCCAATAACAACGGGAGATACAGTAGCTTGTGTCTACCCACCAGATGGTCTGTGCTGAAGTGTTTTCTGCTCAGTTACATCTTGGGTTTTGCTTACCATTTTGGTCCAAAGAAAACGGAAAAAGAGATAATGTAAGATGCGCGCGCG
>NW_017732782.1:184318-192683 GCF_001890085.2 Hipposideros armiger | reverse complement strand
TGTGTGTGTGTGTGTGTGTGTGTGTGTGTGTGTGTGTGTGTGTGTATGTGTATTCAATTATAAAAAACAAATGAAATCTTGCCATTTGGGACAACATGAATGGATCTTGAGGGCATTATGCTAAGAGAAATGAGTCAAAAAAGAAATACAAAGAACTCATAAACACAGAGAACAGATTGATAGTTTCCAGAGGCAGGGGACAGGGGTGGGAAAATTGGGTAAAGGTGATCAAATGGTCCAGACTCCCAGTTATAAAGTAAATAAGTAATGTGGATATAATGTACAGCATGCTGACTATAGTTAATAATATCATATTGTATATTTGAAAGTTGCTTAGAGAGTAAATCTTAAAAGTTCTTATCAAAAGAAAAAAAATTGTAACTGCGTATGGTGATGGACTAGACTTATGGTGGTCATTTTGCAATATGCATATATACAATAATTATGTTGTCTACCTGAAATAAATCTGATATATGTCAATTATATCTCAATAATACATAAATATAGGCATTTTAAAATCATGATATAAACTTCAAAACATTATTTATTATTCACTGTAATAATACAGTGATGGAGTGAGCATTAGCTATTATAACAAATAATCCTTAACATTTTAGAGGCTTAGCATAATGGAAGTTTTCTTCTACTTATGTAATATGCATTATCTTTATGATAAATGTGTCACTCACTCCTAAGATCAAATTTAGGGACTTCAGTTGCTTCCAGCTTATGGTTTTATTATCTCCAACCCCTGGGTTTCAAACTTGTCAGCAATGATGGAAATATGGAGGAGGATTTTAATGGACCAGGTTGGGAAGAGCTTACATCACCGATGCTCACAGTCTGTTCCCTGGAATCCAATCGATTGATGCAGTCTTGTGACCAAAGGAAAAAGAAGGGGGTTTAATAGCACCAGGAAGTCTTCTCCAGTGACAATAATAAAAATAATAAATAAACTTACTTTCATTAAAAACAAATAAATATATAATATGTAACTAATACGGCTAAATCTTCAGTATGCTTAACATTTTTAAAGTTTTACAAATCAGAGTTGCTTTAGGCCATCATTAGCTGGTACCTCAAGGAAACTAGAATAAGAGTCCTTGATAGTAACAATGGATGTAAGTACATATTTCAGCTTCTCAGCTGTGATTATAATGTTTAGCCTCATAATGTAGCTGACATAAAGAGCTTGTGTTAAGAGCAGGGGGAGGGTCACTCTGGTCAGAATGGCTATCATCAATAAATCAACAAACAACAAGTGCTGGTGAGGCTGTGGAGAAAAGGGAACCCTAGTGCACTGTTGGTGGGATTGCAGATTGGTGCAGCCATTATGGAAATCAGTATGGAGGTATCTCAAAAAACTGGAAATGGAACTACCTTATGACCCAGCCATTCCACTCTTGGGTATCTATCCAGAGAAACCCAAGATGCTAATTTGAAAAATTATATGCACACCTATATTTATTGAAGCACTATTTACAGTAGCCAAGACTTGGAAACAACCGAAATACCCATTGGTAGATGACTGGATTAAGAAACTGTGGTACATTTATACAATGGAGTATTAGTCAGCTATAAAGAAGAAGGAAATTGTACCATTTGCAACGATATAGATGGACCTAGAGACTATTAAGTGAAATAAGTCATTTGGAGACAGACAAATACCATATTATCTCACTTATATGTGGAATCTAAAACACTGAATGAATAAGCAAAGTAAACAGAAATAGTCTCAGAGATATAGAGGAAAAACTGATGGTTGCTAGTTGGGAGGGTGGTGGGGATGAGGGAGAAGGGGAAGGGATTAGACAGCATAAATAGGTAACTACAGTATTGCCACAGGGATATGAAGACAGTTCGGGGAATATAATTAATAATGTTGTAAATATTTTGTAGGGTGTCAGATGGCCACATGTCTTGTTAGGGAGACCACTTCATGGATGGGGTAGAGGCTTGATCACTGCACTGTACACCTGAAGCTGATGTTGTATAATATTGTATGTCAACTATAATTAAAAAAAAAAATATATATATATATATATATATATATATAGTCACGGGATGTGGAGTATAGTGTGGGAGTGGAGTCAATAGAATTGTAATAGATATGTATGATATCTGGCGCAGGGAGTGGGGCGGTGGATTGGGGGAGGGGGGTTGTCACTTTGAAGGGTAAAAGGTATAACTATTGTAATGTGTTGTACACCTGAAACTAATGAAAAAAAAGAGTAGGGGGAGGGTCAACTCTGCATTTTTTACAGTTTGCTTGCTTTTTTAGTGTTATCTTCAAACTTCAGTTTCTTTGCAAGTGCCTTTTTAAGTTTCTGGTCTGTGTGTGTGAGAGAGAGAGAGAGAGAGAACAAGAACATCAGTCAATCCTTAAATGCACATAACCAGATCTACTTTAAAGAGTAAGGCCACTACTGCCAATTCCTTGGATTGGTGTCCCCCCACCCCACCCTTCCCTCAGGATACCCCATTTGTTATATGTGGCTCAAGGTAATGTGATGTAGGGATGGGTGGAGGTGCCAGTGTAAGTTCTTATATGAAACATTAGTCTGGCATAATTTAAAAAATATTTTTAGACAAAAACCAACACAGAATGCTGGTATTTTTTTTTTCTGTATCCCAGCGTTGTCCATTACTCCCTGTAGAGTGTGTATATCCTGTATTGGAGTCTGCTAATTTTAAAGAAGAAAAATGTCAGAGCCAGTGCCCTTGTCAATCAAAGACTGCAATGAAAAGACGGTGAATTTGGTGGGAATGGACATTTTGCACACCTGAATCCTTTAGTTAACATAGTGTTAACTGAAGAATATTTTAGTTGTGGTTTCAGATTTGTTTCTACTCTTTCTTGGAACAGCCTAGTTTTGTTTCATTTTATTATAACTTCAGTAAATACAGAATAGTGAAATTGTGAACATAATTTAGTCATTCTTAATTTTCAGGGACATTCAAAACAGCATGGGGTTTTCTCAGATGGGCACTGACTGTGAAAACATTTAGGATTTTTAAAAACAAAAACACCTTCTTACTCACAATCCCTGATTCTTAGCTTTCAGTGACTGTCTGGCATTGCTTCCATGTCTTAAATTTGAATGTCATTTTTCATTGCTGTAAGTGTAGACATTGACAGTTGTGCAGATTCCAGAAAAACCTAGGATGTCAGTAGATACTGTAAAACAACTTTGTTTCTTGTGATTATTTGATTTACCACATTTTTTTTTCATCTAAAATGCTGTAAATTAATAAGGTATATACTTTAAGAACCTCCACGGAAAACATAAAAGTACTATCAAGTATACCTTTTAAATGAAATAGATTATAGGATTCATCCTTATTTTGGATATGTAAAAGTGTGGAAAAGAGGCATATCTTTGGGTTGACAGAATACAGTATATCCTACTGTCTTTCAGCAAAGATTTAAGGATACTTTAAAGGATATATAAAGGACGTTTAACATACCTTAAAGAAAAGTGATTTTTAAGCAAAGCAAGATGAATATTAAGTACATATAAAGAACAAAGATTGAAACTACTACAGTGATACTACTTATTGAAACTTGGAACCACAATTTGGGTTAAACTCTTTTGAAGTCAGTGCAAAAAGGAAACATTAATGTGTTGTTCAATTTAATGTTCATAGAATAAAACCACCAATTTCTAAGGAGATGCTCCTGTATTCCTAGTACTGAAATCATACATAAATTCCCCTGTATAATGTGAAGAATGATAACTTATCAATTACCTTAGAGGGTACAGAGTGAGCTTCTTAAAATTCTTAGTGGTATTATCCCTCCATTGAGGTACATAGTATCATACTAAAGCAGTAAAAACTTTTCGACCAATTGTCAGGCACGAGGTGTGATCAAACAATATGGTGAATGTTTAAATAAAAATATATATATATATGTATATATACATATATTATAGTAAAAGACACATTGCCATTAATCTCCTTCAAAATACTCCCCCTGTCTTCGAACACATTTATTCCATCATTCTTGCAACTTTCTGAAACTGTTCTGGAAGTCCTCTTTTGTGAGAGTCTTTAGTTGTGCTATCGTGGCTGCCTTGATGTCCTGAATTGATTCAAAACCTTTACCTTTTATGGTCATTTTGACTTTGGGGAAGAATCAGAAGTCGCACAGTGCCAGATTCGGTGAATAAGGTGGCTGAGGACACACCGTAATACTTTCATTTGACAGAAATTGCCGTACAGCAGAAGTGATGTGTGACATGAAGCGTTGCCATGATGGAGAATGAAACTGTTTGCCCATTTCATGTTAATGCGTTGTTCGTGATCCATGATTTATGGCACACTTGAAAACACACTGTCTCTCAACTGTAGCTCATACCCAACTGACTGCACTAAACAAGTTGAAACTTGTCACACACTGTTACTAAGGTTTGATGTGCCGCTTCCTGTATTGAAGCTCCTGGCTTTCTGTTGGATGGCACTGGGCAGCAGCATTCACCGTAGTTTTTGGTCACAATGGAAAGCTTCCGTGTCACACATCGCCTTGACTCACAGACACTACTGGGATACTTCCTAGGAAGTAAATTAGAATCACTTCTCACCTACAAGATGAATGGAGATCCCCCACCCAACTGTGCTACCCTATAAATTGGAGCCAGAGAAAGTTTAGCCTAGAACAAATTTTAATGTAGGTATAATTAGCTACTTACCTTGGCCGTAAAAATGCCTCAACACCCAATCATAGAATGTCTATTTTGGGGTTAATTTCTGACTCTACTTTTTGGTATTATATTCTTTAAGATAAAGTATTTAGAAAATGTATACCAATGCAATTGGTTGAGAATACTTGCCTTGTGGCTTTAGTTAAAAGTTGAGGGTGCATCTACAAATAAATAATAACTTAAATGGAACACATTCTGTATGGGCTTTCCTTATAGCAATAATTAACTGAGAGAATTCAGATCTGTTTTAGATTAAATAATAAAACCTTACCTTCAAAGTTTAAGAGTGCTTGCTTCCAGGTCTCAGTATCAGTGAACATGCATCTGAATTCTACATTGTCAATAGCAGATAATGAGTAGGAAATTTCAAAGACACAGAATAGCTCTCTATTTTATCCCTTTATAAATTATTAGTGCATCTTTAAAAGATCCTCATTTCAGATGCTGACCTTTGAAGCTGTGGATGCATCATTATCTGTGGTTCTTGTGATTTATTTCTTGTCTAAAATGGTGTGTGGAATTGTGTTTGGCAAGAAAGACCAATGCAACAGGAAACTGAGTGCATTAGTCTCTATGACGTGGAAGTCTTACTTTAGGCGTTAGTGAGGCCACAGCAAGTCGGTATCATCACCTTCTTTAGCTTCAGAACTCGTCCAACCTTGCTGCTTTCCTTTTCACTGTGCACAACATACAAACATCTTAAATGTCAGGGAGGTTCTGCACTAGGAGATAACTTCTAATGGAGCATACCACAAGGTGGGCATGTGTGTTTTCGTATATTTTATAAGGAAAAGCACAAGCCATATTAGTGCTTAGTGTCTAATTGCTAAGCGAGTAAATTAGGTTATCAAGGACTATTTCAAGGAAAACATCATTTTGCCTCTTTTTTTTTTTTTTGGCAGTTAATTTTTTAACTTGGCAGCCCTTAAAACTTAAGGTTTCTCCTATAGGCTTCATATGATCAAATATATTACTATTTGAAGGTTTACCTCTCTCCTATTTGAAGTTAGACCAGGTTTCTTTTTCCATTTAACTTCAGTTGCTCCTAGAATAAATAACTCATTTTTGATCATTTTGTTTTCAAATATTCAACTCACAGAGCTCTTGCTTTATTTTTAGGCTACATGGTAATCAGAGTCCTGTCTCCTGTTAGCTGCGTAGTTTTGACAAATGGAATACTCAAAGCGATTGCAAGAGTAGAATTCACAAAGACTTACTACTCACACCTGCAAAGTGCATGAATCTGGCGAAATGATGCCCAAGAAATCATTTTTATTTTCAGCTCTTAGTGCTCTTTCATTGGTCTTCTGGAGAGCTCAAATAATTGCTTGCTTTGCAGTCTACACATCTGTAGGCTCTCCCGTTTCCAAGTTCCCTGCGATATCTTTACAGAGGAGAATGCCTTCCAACCAACAGTCAGTTGATCAATTCATCAACAAGTTCTTTTTGAGGCTCAGGATATGTCATGGCACCTAAAATAAACAGGACAGTTTGCCTGTTAGAAGTAATAGCTTTGTCTCTTTCTTTTGCTTCAACTAGACAGCTGTTTCTGAGAGTGAAGTCCATAATCCGTACATATCATCATTTTATGTGATGAATACAAAATGGCCTAGCCCAGACCTACCTGAGCAGACGTACCACTGTAAGTTCTGGAAATTTGCCTTCTAAGAGACAGCTAGGTGATTCTTAGGCATGATAAAGTGTGATGATCATTATCCTAGAATTCAGTGCTTCTCATATTTTAATGTGCATTTGAATTACCTGGGGACCTTGTTAAAATGCAGATTCTCTTTTAGTAGGTCTGGAGCAGGGCCTGAAATTCTACATTTCTAATAAGCCCTAGGTGACAACAGTGTCTCCAGAATTCATTTACTTTTTGTTTAAAGATTTTATTGGGGAATTGGGGGAGGGGAACAGTGTTGGGGAATTGGGGAAAGGGAACAGACATACAAGTTGCTATCCTTTTGTTCTTCAGTCTAGTTGTGGAGAATGTCACTTCACTGGCCCATATTGGTATTATCATTGCGTTCTTCCCAGGAGAGGCAGTCGCTCGCTGGCCATTGGATGGCTGCTTACAGCAGCTCACAAAGGTTCACACCCGCTGCTGGCCAGCCCACTGCAGTCTACACCGTCTCCAGTGACTCACGGCAGCCCAGCTCCGGGTCGAGCTGTTTTTCACCACCTTAGCTGTAGAGTGCACAACGTCACTGGCCCATGTGGGATCCGAACCAGGACCCTGCTGCTCAGAGCTGGCGTCCCAAGCCAACTCCTAACCAATGCACCACTTAGCCGGCCCCAGAACTCACTTTCAATTGACTGCTGTATGGGTGAGGCTTAGACGAACTGTACTGTTGCTGGCTCTGGGCAGATGTGACAGTTGCCAAGACAAAGTGCCTTGGTGCCCTCACTATTCCTTACTCTTTTGGACAAAGAAGTACTCTATGTCTATCAAGATCCTGGAAGCAAAGAACTGATCAAGTAGAAGAGTCATGTCCAGATAAATTGTCTTATAATAAAACACATTGCAAGAAAAATAAAAGAAGGAAATGGTATTGGGCACTGCCCTACTGTTGTGCAGGAATGGAGGATCTACACTTATGACATTAAATGCTGAGCCGTTTATAGCAGCCTGAGTCTCACACTTGTATACTCAGATCACACCATCAGCATATCTGCAAACAAGGGTGCCCATCCTCTGGCTAGTGCTGAGGTTGTTCATTGGCCAGAGTTCATTGGAACCTCCATTATGTCACGGTCCTAGGACCCTTGACCACTTATACTCTGATCTCTGAACTGTAGGATTTCTCCTCTTCTTTGATGAGAGGCAGAGAGAGACATTAAGGAAATACTTGTAATGGGGCTAGAGAGAAGTCGAGTAGAGAGGCTGAGGAGCTTAGAGAGAGGGGCATGCTGTAGATTAAGAGAGGAATTGGCATAGCTACTGAAACAGTTCTGGAGGATGTGATCAGATTCATTAAAGGGGTGATGGTAACAGCATGTTTCCTGGTATAGGAGGGAGGAAGATAAAGATGGGGTACCAAGAGAAGTCAGGTTGATGGCAGATCACGTCTCTTTTAAAGCTACAGGAGTTTGGAGAAGGAAAAAGATTATTGCTAAAAGAATTAGCTAGGAAATATTTCCAGGAGGGAGGATAATTGAGTCAATAACACTAAATGTGGCAGAGTGGTAAGATAAGATAGAACCAATTTAATTTTGGCAACTAAATAAATACGTTAGTGAAGGATAAGTTTAAGAGGACTCTGCTGCAGGAGATGTGGGGATGAAAGCAAAAGTTAGTGGGCTGAGAAATGAATAGAAAAAGAAAATGGAGACTGTAACATATGCTTCTCTTTAAAAAAAAATTGGCAGTGATGATAAAATCTAAACTCCTTAGCTTGGCTCTCAGAGCCTTTCAAAAGTTGGTTCCACCACATCTATCTAGCCTTGTGTCCTGTGTCATTCATATACAGCCTTCTTCTCAAGTAAGACAGGTCCCCTTACTGCCCTGGAAAACGTCATGTCCACTTGTACAGGTCGATATTCATGCTCTTACTCCTGGTCTCTGTTGCCGGAACTTCATGTTTTCTTTTTTCCCCCTGCTGCACAAGATGTGCTTCGTATTGTTAGAGAAGAAAGGAGAGTGTGTGGATCTTGAATGACTC
>NW_017732782.1:182325-184194 GCF_001890085.2 Hipposideros armiger | reverse complement strand
ACCAGCTGCACAAGACACTTACAAGCCTGTAAGTACCATCTACCCAAGACCTAGTGTCAGCTTGGATATCTAATCTTACACATAGATACCTGTTTTCCTCAGAGGTCATTGCTGTGTCTCTCTGTTATTTAGATCACCTTCTATGTTATTCACTACATTTTTTATCATTTTTCCATACATCATTCTACACGTTGTGTTATGGTTACCTCTGATAATATCAATTGGTTATTGTGAATATGACATTTGAAACTAGATTTTGCATTTTTTACTGCTGTTCTATTAGATTTTTATTGTTTATCTGATATTTAACCACCTTGCTTTTCATTCTTATAGTAGTTCTAATAGTTTTCCTTTTAATTACTTTGCATTTTCTTGATAGAATGATATTCTTTATAAGTAATGGCATAATGTACTATTTGCCTTTATAATATTTATGTTTTATTTCTTTTTCTTACCTATAGTAGTCCCCCCCTTATTCATGGGGAAATGTTCCAAGACCCACAGTGGATAGTACCAAACCCTGTATATACTATGTTTTTTCCTATGCAAACATACCTATGATGAAGTTTAATTTATAAATTAGTCACAAGAGGTGAACAGTAACTAATAATAAAATAGAACAGTTACAACAATATACCGAAATAACAGTTACGTGAATGTGGCAGTAAGTAAAACAAGGGTAACTTGACACAAGTACTGTGATACCGTCGATATGATAAACCCAGTGGGCTATTAAGTGACTGATGGGTGGGGCACATATATGAGGTGTGATCAAATAATACAATGAATGTTCAAATAAAAAAAAATTATTACAGTAAAAGACACATTGACACTAATCCCCCTCAATACTACTGCTCGCTTTGGATACACTTATCCCATCATTCCTGTCATTTTCTGAAGCAGTCTGGAAGTCCTCTTTCATGAATGCCTTTAGTTGCACTGTTGTAGCTGCCTCGATGTCCTGAATCATTTTTACTTTGGTGAAGAGCCAGAAGTGAATAGGGTGGATGAGGACACACCATAATGTTTTTATTTAACAGAAATTGCTGGTAGACCAGAAGTGATGTGTGACACAGAGCGTTGTCATGATGGAGGATGATTTACAGCACACTTTAAAACACACTTTCTCTCAACCGGAGCTCTCACCTGACTGACTGCACCAAAGAAGTTAAAACATTTCACAAACTGTTACTAAAGTTCAACGCGCCACTTTCCGTGTGGAAGATCCCTGCCTTTCCATGGATGGCACTCAGCAGCATTCGCCTTATGTTTTGATCACAACAGAAAGGATATCGGTGTCACACACCGCTTCTGTATGGCAATTTCTGTCCAATAAAAACATTATGGTGTGTCCTCATCTACCTTATTCCCTGGATCTGGCACAGTGTAGCTTCTGGTTCTTCCTCAAAGTCAAAATGTCCATGAAAGGTAAATGTTTTGAATTGATTCAGCACATCGAGGCAACTAAAGACACTCATGAAAGAGGACTTCCAGAACTGCTTCTGAAAGTGGCAAGAATGATGGGAGAAGTGTGTTCAAAGTGAGGGGGGGTAGGGGTTTGAGTGGGACTAGTGGCAATGTGTCTTTTAGTGTAATAATTTTTTTTGTTTTAATTTAAACATTCACTGCATTTTGTGATCACACCTCATACAGCATACATAGGCTGGACAAAGGAATGACTCACATCCTGGCGGGATAGAGGTAGGCAGCTGAGACTTCATCACGCTACTCAGAAAGGTATGTCATTTAAAACCAATGCATTGTTTATTTTTGGAATTTTCCATTTAATATTTTTGGACCTGTTGTCTACAGATAACTAAAACCATGGCAAGTGAAACCGTGGATAAGAAGGAACTGCTGCAATTTGTT
>NW_017732782.1:175574-180270 GCF_001890085.2 Hipposideros armiger | reverse complement strand
GGGCACGGGACTGGGTGTTGGTTCTCCTAACTTAATGCTCAGAAGCAATTCTGCATTTTGTTTTATTTTCTTCCCTCCCTGAAGCTGGTTACCACAATGAGCACTGTGCTTGTCAATCATGAAAGCGCAACCTCCCGTGAGCTGCAAACGCTGAGCTTCTGGCAAGTCTGCTCTTCTTACTCATTCGCATACTTTTATTTTTCTCCCTGAAGTAAATAACTGTTTATTTAAGTAGTAATCCATATACATCCACATTTTCCTTCAGAGGAGGCTGTGTGATAGGAATTCACAATTTCATAAACACGGATATTGAAAAATTACAAGAGGATAACAAGTTATTTCTAGACAGTTTTGTGGAGTAGGTTTACCCTTTTGCTTTTCTATTTAAGGTGACGACCCTTGTCAACACCAGCAACAAAGGCCCATCTGGTAAAAAGAAAGGGAGGTCGAAGAAAGCCCACGTGTTGGCTGCGTCTGTAGAGCAAGCCACTCAGAATTTTCTGGAAAAGGGGGAACAGATTGCTAAGGAGAGTCAAGATCTCAAAGAAGAATTGGTCGCCGCTGTAGAAGATGTCCGCAAGCAAGGTAGGCAGAATCAGATTGTTCAAGATGGGTCCAGGCGGTGTGCAAACAATGGATTTTTCTCTAGAATCAATGCATTTTTACTCAAAGGAGTTGTCTTATTTTTCTTCTGCTCCATCTGCCCTTGTCATTGTTAATATTTGTCAGAATTGGGTGTGTAGACCAATACAAGTGCTTTTTGTTGTGGTCCTCAGTATAGGACAGCTACAAATGCTCTACATCTGCTGTTACTTCATGGTTTTCAAGTTGTTGTCTCTTAGTAGATGAAAACAGACTCTTGTGTTAAACTTAGAGTCACCAAAACCTAGGATTTGAAGGAGGAAGGAAAGAAGAGAATGTAAAGTAGTGTAATAAACTTATTGTTTCTTTGTATGATTCCTAAATTTTTATTTTCAGTTCTCAGCTTTCCTCAAAAATCTATCTAGCTATATCAGTTATATACCTAACTAGTTAGCTAAAATGCTATTTATTCACTACATTTAAAATTTTTCAGTTGTGTTACAATGCACACAAAATAAAATGTACCGCTTACCTGTTTTGACAGTTCAGTCGTGTTGCATATATTCACATTGTTGAGTAGCCAACCTCCAGAACCTTTTCATCTTGCAGAACTGAAACTGTACCCATTAAACGACTCCTCACTTCTTCCTCCCATTAGTCCCTGGCAACCACTATTCTACTTTCTTTTACTGTGAGTTTAACTATTCTAGATACCTCACGTAAGTGAAATCCTACTGTATTTGTCTTTTTGTGACTGGCTTATTTCATTTAGCATAATGTCCTCATAGCTCATTCATGTTGGAGCATGGATCCGAATTCCATTCCTTATTTGGATGAATAATATTCTATTGTATGTATATACCACATTTTCTTTTTCAGTTCATCCATTGATGGACATTTATGTCTCTTCTGTCTTTTGGCTCTTGTGCATAATTCTTCTATGAACACGAATATATAAATATCTCTTCATGACCCTGCTTTCAGTTCTTTTGTATATATGCAGGGGTACTGTTACTGGATGATATGGTAGTTCTATTTTGAGGAACCGCCGTACTCTTTTCCATAGCAGCTGCACCGTCTTTCATTCCCACCAACAGTGCACAAGGGTTCCAGTTTCTCCGTGTCCTTGTCAACACTTATTTTCTGGGGTTTTTTTTTTTTTTTTCCTGATGGGTATGAAGTGGATCTTGTGGTTTTGAATTGCATTTCCCTGATGATTAGTGATGTTGAGATATAACAGTTTTGAGATATATATCTATATATCTTTTTTTTTTTTTGGTTGTTGTTGTTTTCTCTTTTTTTTTTTTGTATAATAGTCATCACAGTGGGTGTAAGGTGATATCTTATTGTGATTTTGATTTGCATTTCTCATAATGATTAGTTAGATTGAACATCTTTTCTTGTGCTTGTTGGCTATGTGCATATCTTCTTTGGAGAAATGTCTATTTGAGTCCTTTGTCTATTTTTATGTTGTTTCATTGTTTTTATTGTTGAGTTGTAAGAGTTCTTTATATGTTCTGGATATTAACCCCTTATCAGATATTGTTTTACAAATATTTGGTCCCATTCTGTAAACCTACCTTTTTACTGTGTCGACGGTGCCCTTGGATGTACAGAACTTTTTAATTTTGATGTAGTCCTATTTGGAATCTTTAGTTGAAAATTTGAAGGCACCATTAAATCAAAACACAAACCTCCCCAGCCTGGCCTCCCTCCTGCATTTCTTTTGACTCAGAGAATGCAACACATATGTATCCAGTTGCATATTGCCGAAATCTTGGTACTGTCCTTGTTATTTCTTTCTTTTTCCAAATACAATTTATTATAAAGTCCCATAGATTTTAAAAAAGGGGAGAGAACTTTCATTCCTCTATACCTTCATTCATCCAACAAATATTTATTGACGTTTTATGAGTACTAGGCGTTGCAAATCATTGATCAGCAAAAGACACATGGTATCATCTGTATCTTTATTAATGTATAGTGTGGCAGGATAATGGATATTGGATATTCTTATCTTAATCAAAAACGCCATGCGTTAGCTGCCCCAGGGCCTTCATACATTCTGCCTCCTTTCACACAGTTAAGCATGCCTCAATGCATATCCCAGCTCAAAGAACACTTTCCCAGGGAAAGCTTCGGGACACTCCTGCCATGCTTTCCATGGCTCTTTTCCTTGCCACTTTCACAGGATAATTCAATATTTGTGGGATCACTTGATTGATGACTTGCTGTCTGCCAAACCACCTTCTTTGTGCTGCCACTTTCTTCCCCCTAAAAGTTAATTTCCTTCACATTACACTAATGTTAATGTTACTTTAATTTGAAATGTTAAATTTTACATATTTCACCTAATGTGGATGGAGTATATGGGTGGATGTGTTTTAGCAATGTGTAACCTTATAAGTTTTCAAGTGCTATTGAAAACTGATATTCCTTCTGAATTACAGATGGACACTTGTTTGCTTGCATGCATCTGTAACCTGGATAATTTTTTTGCTTTCTATCTTTTTTTTTTTTTAGGTTGACTGATATATAATAAATTGCACAGGTTTAAAGAGTACAATTTGATAAGTTTTGACAAATGTGTACACCATGAAACCATCACCACACTTGAGATAGTGAACTTCTCCCTGGTGGAAAGAGTTTTGATCCACTAGTCTGTAGGCCACTTCCTCAAAGCATTTGCCTTTTATGGTGATACATTTTCCTTTTTAGTTCCCTCAACAATCTCTTAGCATTCCCTTATTTTTTCTTGCAAGTAAGTTAGTGTTGATACCTTCTGTAGAAATTCATGTTTTCGTGTTCTTTACACTTATCTGAAATGGTGTTTTTGACAGTTTTTGGCCAGAATGTCCTAGTGATAATAGAGTGAGACGTTTTAAAGATGCTAATTTAAGACAGCTTATAGTGGTTGCTCTTTTAGAGAATATTTTAGACTTCCTCTATATTATTCATATTCATTTTTTGTTGAAGAAAAATTATGAGTCAGAAATGATGCCTATGTGTTACCTGTATAAAGCTCAACTGCCACGTGGCTCTTTCTCTAAAGAGTGTCCAAATCAAGAAAGCATTGCCGTGTGACACAAAATGACAAACATTTTACTGGCAAAAGGCCTTTAAGCTCCTCTTTTCCTGTTTCTCTCACTGTCAGATATCTCCCATACATTTCAGCTGCCTGCCATGTGAGAGGGGGCCCCTGCTCCACGACGGCCAAGTCCTCAGGTTCTCCTTCCAGTTCTGTGCCCACAGGTTCTCTTACCTCCTTCCTCCTGCTTCTCAGTTCTTTATTGTGCAGCCTCCTTACCCAGCCTGGCTTGTTTGCCTGTTACCTAGGTTTTTATTTACAAATGAGAGCCTGAGCTGATTTCAGAGAGAGGTGGAAAAAAGGAACTTGAGGGGAACAAGTGAGGCGTAGAACAGGAATATTTAGTTACTGGAAACTTGAACACATAGTATCTTTCCTTCCATCATAGAAATCTACTTTCTAATATGCAAGATGATGTTCAGAAATTATGGCCACACTGATATTTAGAAACAATTTCCTTCTTTGAGGTGGCTTCAGCATCTATATAGTCTTACTTATAATATGTATGTAGAATTCAGTCTGTTAGAAGTGATCTATTACCATGGAGTTGTTTCTGCTTTTTAAATTACATGATCAAAAGTATTGCCACTGTCTAAAAAAGTATTTCAGCGTGAGTAGATACCACAAGTTTTAATATCGTACGTCTCCATTATCAGATTTTTAATATAGAATTATCTATTGTTGTTTTTTGAAGTTTCACAACATTCATGGTTATAATTACTGTAATTTGGCAAGATTATATATGAAATTATCTAACTATGTCATTATTGTGTCTTCTATGGTAACCTTAGCATTGTTTGAAATGCTTTATAATTAAAAAAAATATATTGCCTCTTTTAAACCTAGGCTGCGTGCCAGATTTTTAAAAGTGCTCACTATGGGTAATGACAGTATTTTCACTAGAATATTATAGTAAAATATTTTCCTGTACTTTTAAGTTATAGCCTGCAAGAAAAAGTATTTGAGTAGGTTTATGATAGCATTTATGTTAAAACACACACACACACACACACACACACACACACA
>NW_017732782.1:165423-175401 GCF_001890085.2 Hipposideros armiger | reverse complement strand
TGTGTGTGTGTGTGTGTGTGTGTGTGTGTGTGTGTGTGTGTGTGTGTGTGAAATCCTTGTATTGGGTTGTCGGAAAAGTCATGACATATTTTTCTATGTTTTTCATTGCAAAAATGTGTCATGACATTTCTGACAACCCAATATTAAAAACTTAGACCTGTGATATTTTAGACTTGGGTAAATATGGGATATTTGGTCAGGGGTGTGTGTGTCTGTTTTATTGTAACAAAATTCATTCCATATACATAGATTGTCTTCCTAATTTAAGTTTAATCTTCATCAAGATAGGAACAGTGATATGTATATATTTCTCTCTACTATAGCAGCTAGCATGGTTCTCTAGCACATGACAGGTAATACTTAGTGAAGAGACTTACATGTGAAGTCAGCAAAGCATTGGGTGTTTTATTAAGATATCTGACTTCTAATGTTACTTTGGCCAATGACTATATGCTTTAAGCTAAATAACTTAACCACTTTCAGCCTCAATTGCTCTATTTTTCAAATACAGAATAATTGTATTTGAAATTGTGTGTTTACTTCATTAGGTTGTTTTACATAATGAAGCCCCAAAGGACTAAAACAACTTAAATGATATATAGATATCAAAGTAGATCAATTAATTATACTTTAGCAAATCATTTTGTGCTCCTATGGCAATAGCACTCGTTCCTATATTAGTGAGTTATCCCGGGCCCTGCCAAGCAGGATCTAGAGAGCTGAATCAGCACCCAGCAGTCTTCCAGAAAGGGATTGAAGAGCTCAGTGTGACTTAGCGTAGGTGGTGGTTGTAAGTGGTCCCAGAAAACTGAGTGTATATTTGTGCAGCCAGTGAACCATACACAGAAAAGTCCTAATGAGGAATACAAAGTGTATTATTCCAATCTTGTCTTCGTGTTGAAACTCTGGACCAAGGAAAGCTTGCTATAGGGAATGCCGCAACATTTTTAATGTTTACCACCCAGATCTTCCTGGATTGAATACTCTTTCTGAACTGTGGACTAACCTAGGGGTTCTCAAACTTTAGTGAATATTAGAATCATCTGGGAAGCATTTGAACTGCTTCATGTCTGGACCTCAACTCTTATCGTTTAAGTCAGAAATTCGGGGGAGGGACCAAGATTTTTGAAGTTCTCCAGGTGATTCCATTGTGCAGCCAGTAAGAGAAGAAATGGACTAATCCACTTCTTGCCCGTCACCCCACTTGATTAACTCATGTTAGTCAGCTAGCGTTTCACATTAGGCAGCCTTTCATTGTACAAGGTTTATGAGTTTCTAGTTTACTTAGAAATAAACTGGTATTTATAAAGGAGACGTATATAGGAGAAACTACTTGATATTCTATTAAAATGTTATGGATAGATATATCCTATGCTACATGATGTTGTATGATGCCTGCCATTCTCTAGGCAGTCAGGGAATATGTGTTAAATAGAGACTGGGGAGCCAAGTCTATAGAGCAGTTTAATAATTCAGTTGGAAAAGAAAGACATGCTGCTGAAATTAGTAAGAAGGAAATGATGTTTAAGCTGAACATTGACTAAAAATTTGTGAAAGATAATAGGGTAAGTATTTTGGCTTTAAGCAACCTGATTTTCAAGTCATCAAACAGGTAAGAATGACATTGATATTTGGGGGATGGATAGAGAACCCTGATTTGATGAGAACTTCCATATTCAAGCATAGTTATAAATATGGTAAGATGATGGGAAGGGGCTAGGTTGGGAAAAGTTCAGAACTAGGCAATTTGTTAAACCATATGATAAAAATAGGAAGGAAGGAAAGAAGGAAGGAAGGAAGGAAGGAAGGAAGCAAGCTGGTTGGTTCCTAACCATTTACATGGCATTTTAGAAAGATTAATTTGGCACCTTCATGAAAAAGTGACTAAATCAGAGAAAGACTAGATTCAGACATTGCTTGGTTGTGATTGTAATATTGCAGAGAAAGTAAAGCAACACAAGTACTTTGAAGTTCTCGGATTGGGGTAGTGGCAGTGGGAAGAGAAATAAGAAACTAGATATTGTAGGCACTGGAAAAAGGAATAAGAGATTTGGCACTTGTTGAAGGGAAAGGATAAGTCAACATTTATTCTGATTTTGGGCCTAGACAACTTAATTGGGGCATCTTAAGAGGTGTCAGGTGGGGAGAAGGGACCAATTTGATTTTAAACATTGATGAATGAGGGAAATGCCTAGCAGATGGCTAATGCTATAGGAATGGAACGTTGCAGAAACAGAGACATTTGGTAGTCATGAGGGTTAATAAATGAAGCTTTTACAGACAGAGTTTTCTTTGAGTGCCAATAAAAAGAGAGAGAAGAGTAGAGTGATTTAGGTTTAGTTTTTGGAAAAAAGGGCAAATTAGGATTAGAGCATGGACTATAAATAAATTCAATAGGCAAGGCATGACCTGAAATGTGACCAGAGAGCCAAGAGTACCAACACCTCAAATTTAAGGAAGTCTTTTGCAAAGGAGACAGTGATCAATCTAGACCCTAGCATATTACTGTAATTATGTCAAATTCTTCTGAGATCATGGAGGATGAATAATGAGACAATGCCTTGGATTTTGCTAGAAAGGTCTCATTAATTATATATAAAATGCATTTTTAGGATGCTGCAGATAAAATAGCTAAATAAAATGAAGGAATAGGTGCTGAAAGAACAGAGTGGATGACGAAGTAAAGGATGTAAGCAACAAAGGTAACCATACCTTTCTTTGGTCATCACTTTACTATACACTGCATGTATTTATTTTTGCTTCTGCAGATGGGTGGGACTCAAATGGGGGATCATGTGTTATAATTATTTTTTTAACTCTGGAGCCTGGCACATAGTGAGCACTTAATACATGATTTAGAAGATTGTCACAAAATGAAAAGAGAAAAATAGAAGAGTAGTTGGAGAAAACATTAAGGCCAAAGAATATGATTACTTGTTTGCTTTCTTGGTTATTTTGTTCAACCCAAATCAGAAATATCAGAGCAAAGATCAAGGGAGGGAACCACTAGTGAGAGAAATTGTAGATACAAAGGGAAGTGCTCACGTTGGTGGCATGAGGTGATGCAGATGGGACATCTCTTTATCTAGAAATTTGGTAGGGAGGAGACCTATACCCAACAATGGGTTTATAGAAAATACGCAAACCAAAGCAAATTGGATGAAATTTTCTTGATTATTTTGAACAAAGAAGAGGTAGTTTAGTGGACCATGTATATCTGATATTTGACCACTGTTGTAGATGATGTTATATTTTTTTGTCTGTTACTGGTATCTCTATGGGTATCTCATACATTTCTAAAGGATTTTATTTATTGCATACAACTGACCATTACACTTTCCTTGGATGTAACTAGAAAGGCCAATTTATAATGGGTTTTATTATCTAAGAATTTTAAAATTTAATTTGTTTACTTCGTGTGTAACAGCATCTGCCAGCATTGGGAAGCTCGCATATTGTCTTTGTGAATTTTCTTAGATTTGAAGTAGATCCAAAAGCTATCCTTTGAAAGATAGACACCATTCTTCGTGTTTGCCCAATAAGCAGATCCATTTAATGAGGTAATGCAGCACTTGGTTTTATGCCATCTCATTATTTTATTCCCAAACCCTCTTTCTAAAGCCATGGAACAGTGGCTTGGGTTTCCTCCCTTTAGTCACCAACCTTCTCTGATTGCCCACTCTCTGTCTGGCACATCATGTTTAATTGTTTAATCATAATAGTGTTTAATCAAAACAATTAAGACATGGCCCAGATACCAAGATATTCCAGTCCAGGGTGGCCCTAACTCAACTTTCAGAGGGATCGTATGGAGCAAAGTGACAAGAAAGTACAGATAAAAGAGGTGGCTTCTTTATGGAACCATTTCCTCAATCAAAGATACAGTCAAACCATTCACTGCTCATTCAGGCTTTTCTATGTTTTGACACAATCTCAAATGTGGAGTGATACAGTGATGTCAACTAGTTCCATCATTATTATTTTTTTACCCAATCCGTATGTATTGAGTGACTGATAACCAGTGGACAGGGACATACAGAACATGACTGAGAAAAAGTAGTAGAGGGGGAGAGAAAGGTGCCCTTATATCTCTGAGGAGAGATTAAATTTACGCATCCTGATGACCTGTTGCCTTCTCCCTCCGCACCCACTTTGGTGTTGGGATGTGGTGTTGGCGGAATGAGTGGGTCCAACAGAGACTTCAGTCAGTATCAGCTGTAGGAACTCCCCAGCTGAGAGCTTATCAGAGGCCATTTTCCTGGCCAAGAAGCTTTCCCTGTCACACAGCCCAGCATCGCTGTTGAAGCAGCACAGTCGGGGGAGGAGGCAGGGAGTGTCCTCACCCCTGTGTTGCTTTCCACAGAGGTCAGCCTCTCGAAGGAGAAGGAGAGCTGAGGGGTGAAAGAATTTGGTTGCTCCTCCACTTGTGCTTTTGCTTATGCCTCTGCTCTTCACATCTGAATGCCCGAGTCTCCTAGAGATAATAGATTTCCTTTTCTGTGCTGCTGCCCGCCATCCTTGACTGGATGGTATGTTACCGGGTTCTGAGGTGGAGTCCTGTTGGTCCTGAGGTGAGATTTCACTCGGCTGTGGTTGGAGGGCTAGATGAGCAGGTCTCCACTGAAGGAGACCACCCTCAGGGAAGGAAAGAATTGCACGACAGAAAATGAGGATTTGAGAGGCACATCCTAGGTAACAGAGGGAAAGAGAACTCATTTCTCTTAATGGGACTACCCTTGTTAGCCTAAACTTTGCCGAGTGTAGGTCCATCACTTTTTAAAATAAAACTTTTCAAGTAATATAATAAAGTGCGCGCTTATTAGTTCAAGTGAGGGCAGATCTTAAAGCTAGACTGGCGAGTGCCTCAGAGTAGATAATAAAGTGCACATTTATTAGTTCAAGTGAGGGCAGATCTTAAAGTTAGACAGGCGAGTACCTCAGCGTGCCGCTGAGCCAGGGAGCTGGTGATGCTCATTGTCCGTCCCACGGCCCCTCCTCCCTGTCCTTGTAGAGCCTGCCTTTCCAAGTGTTTCACAGAGCGAAGTTCACAAATTGCCTTGTTCAGAATCACCTGGGTTCAGATTCTGGGTGAGGATGGGAGATATCCGTAAAAATTCAAATTCCTGGGCCTAGCCACAAACCTAGATTCAACATGGTGGGGTAAGCCTGGGAATCTTTATTTCCAGATAGTTCCCCAAGTAAATTTTGTGCTTCCAAAGCTTGAGAATCATTAATAGTCTGAGTTTATTACATCTTTATACACATCATCTTTAATTAGTCTTTTTTTTTCATTGAAAAGAGTGCCCTCCACAAATGAAATTGATTTTTAGAAGCTTGAATATCAGAAGTTTTAAAAAAATAAAAATCTTGGGATACATACAATGACAAAAAAATAAATAAAAAGAGGCTTGATGTGAACATATCATGAAGAAATAATGCATAAATGTAAAAATGTATATTAGAATTTGTCTCAATGCATATTTTAACATCTGTAATACTTTTAACTGTTGCATATTGGGCTAAATAAAATATAGTTATATGCCAAAGTTTGAGCCAATTGAGGGTTCAGGAATGCCCTATGAAACCTGGAGCCCTTCCAGTGGCCCTTGTTGCAACATATTGGGACATTATGGAAGCTTATTCTTCCATCCGACCCCTCTTTCTGGAGTCATTGGCTTTTGAAAATGCCATAACCTTTTAGCAAGAGCACCAGTAGCTTCCATTTATTGTTGACTGCTTTGTTTGTAAGGCATTTTGCCTGTATTCTTGCAACATCATTCTGTTAGTCATTTGAAGTATTATTATCTATATTTTATATAAAATGTTATTGATGCTGAAAAATGCCCATGTGCATTAATTGGCTAATTAATTCAACAACTATTTATTGAGTATTTACTATGCACAGTCACTATTTTGGGAGATGGGAATAGAGAATAAAGAAAACAGTCATCCTCTGCCTGTAGGACTATCACATTCTGAGTTGAGACAGGCAATTATGTAAAAAATTAAACAGAGTAATGAATTCAGGGTATAGAAGTAACTTAAAAATGGGACAACCAAAAGAATGATACATGAAAGATTAATACATTGAGGATGGGGCATTTAAATATATAGATGCAAATCTTCGTCACTGGTCCACAATGTGTTAAATTGATGTAAAGCTTAACATTAACATTTGCAAATTTACTCTGTAAGAGAAATGAAGACAAACCATAGACTGGGAGAAAATATTTGTAAATTACATATCAGATATGGCTTGTATCCAAAATATATAAATAACTTAAATTGAACCTTAAGGAAAGGAATGACCAGATTCAAAGATGGGCAACGACCTGAAGAGACATGTCACCAGAGAAGATATTCAGATGACAAATGAGCATATGAAAAAACACTCAACATCATTTGCCATTAGGGAAATGCAAATTGAAACAACAAGATTTCACCGTGTGACTCCTAGAATCAGTAAAGTCTCCCAAATTGACAATACCAAATGTTAGCAAGGTTGTGGAACAACAGGAATTCTCCTTCATTCAGATGCAAAATGATGCATCCACTTTGAAAGACAGTTAGGCAGGTTTTTTTTTTGTTTTTTTTTATAAACCTAAACATAGAATTACCATATAATCCAGTAAACTCAATCCTAGGTATTTACTCCATTGAATTAAAAATGTATGACTACACAAAATCTTCTAATCCTGTTCCATTTAAAAAAAATAAACTTGTTTATTTTAGAATATAGAAATTTGCAAAGATAGTATAGAAAGTTCCTATAAACTCAGTTTACCCTATTATTATTAATGTACATTTGTCACACTTAATGAAGCAATATTGATATTGTTAATTGAGCCTACCACAATACAACAAAACAACAAGAACAACAAACCATAGTAACAAACCCTCTGCCCATGTGCTCAGAAAAAATGGCGAGAACAAACATGGTGTTTGTTCTGAAAAATTCCTTTTTGTAAACTGACTTGCAAAGAGGGGTAAATCATACCTCTGTATGAATAAAATAAGAAACCTAGCTTAGAAGATGGACAATTCAGGTCTGTTTCCTTTTATACCCTTTGTTGAGGCCCAAACTTGTTAGCCTAAGCAAAACCATTCTTGCCTTTCACAGAGATTTAAAGAGGCTTTCAAGGACATGCAAAACACAGTAAGAACGAAAGTGGAAATCCAAGGAGAACAAAGGAAAACAAGGTTAGGGACTAGAGGGGCGCAGGAAAGTGGCGAATGCATACACACATTAGTGCCCAGGCAAGGCAAGCCACGTGGTGCTAGCCCACACAGGGCAGGCAGGGGGGCAGGGAAGCACCATGGGGGTGGCTGCAGCTTTGCAGTGGACTGAGGTGAAAACTCCGACTCAGCCGCTTTCATGCTCCCTGGGCTGTGTGACTTGTCATGTATCGTCTCTGCACTCATGTTTATGTGAGTTAGGTAGGGCCCATCACGCATAGACTTTCAGGACTGCCATGCAGAGCAGATGACAGCATGCATGTAAAGTGCTTGGCCCCAGACCCAGCTGCTGCGGGCTCCAAAAGCCCATGGTGGCCATGGCCTGTATTGTTACCATCTTTGTGATTGTACTTGCTACAGCCAGGCGGTAAAGTGGGCCCTTGTGCATTCTAAAAGATGGGTGTTAAGTGTAAAGTTTTGTGATCTTTGTTGTCACAAAATAAAATCTTTCAGGTACATCACTAAGTCACCTCCATTTCATGTGAAACTCACTGTGTTTTAAGGTAAATTGCTTCAATGGGACATCCTATCCCCAGCACGCATAAAAGGAAATATTGGACATTACCACATAAAGATAAGAAACCTGGTTACCAAGCATTTCCCCTCTAATAGCCAAATCTGTAATTCAATAAAAAATGCATTTGACGTAAGCATCTTGAGTAACAAGGGGCTGAGATTGTCTAAGAGGAGGGTGATTTGCAGATGCACCCCTCATTATGATGTACACCAGCATTTTGTTGCAGCTAATGCCATGTTCATTAGCAGTGGGCCCCTCCAAAACCGAGACTGTGTGAGCAAGCTTCTATATGGGGTTCTGCTTTGGAAAACAAAATAAATGGGGCAAGGCAAAAGGTTCAGAAACCACGTTGAATCTTGTTAAGTACATGCTCATATAAGATCCCAGAGGATCGGCTCTCTGAAGTGACATACAGGTGATACAGAAAAATCAGACTTTACAATAAATTATGAAGCTCTCACCCCAGCAATGCAGGACTAAGATGACATCTTACTCATTAGAAGCTAATAACAGATTTCCAGTTAAAATAGTTAAGGGCAGGCAGGAAAGGCAGGGGATGAAGGACCTCTTTTTAAACCAAATATCAATGCCTGGTACTATATCTACGAGTAGTCTTCTCTTCCTAAGGGTCAGACAAGAATGAAAAGCCACTTTTTCTCTCAAATGCTACTCTCTTCACTGGAGCTCTTGGTACCTTCCCCTGTTACCTTTTGGAAGACTGCATGGGGCCATCATCCCACTCTGGAGTTATCAGTGTCTTCCTTTCCCCTGGAAAAATCCAAACAACATGCAAACATGTGATATGTTAAAAGAAACAGAAAACATTACCTAATTGCAACCCCCTCCAACAACTGCATCATTTTTTTTTTTTTTGCTTCTTTTGAACAAAATTTTTTCAAGGAAGAATCCATGTTTTTTCAATTTTTTTATCTCACAATCACTTTGTTTTATTGTGCAGTATAATATATTCAGTGTACCGTATGGAGTAAGAAGAATACCAGTATGAACAGCGCTCTGCTTAAGTAAAGCGTTCTCAATGCGGTGGAAGCTGCCTGTTTACTCCTCAGTGTCTCTATTTCCTTCCTTTACTGCTGCTCCCTTGCCTAACCTGGGCCAGGAGCCGTAGTCCTGAGTTTGGATGTTCATATTTCCCATCCATTTTCACCATCATTTTCCTATGAAAATGTTCAAACATGCAGCAAAGTTGAAACAGTTTCGTAGCAAATTCCTGTACCTGCAAAACCACCACCTAAATCTGCCATTACCATTTTGCTATACTTGCTCTATTACAGATCTATTGTCCATGAGTTGAAAAAATAAATTTCCTATCTGTGAGTGGTCCCATTTTCACCCACACATGTCATTCTGGCTTTCAGGCTGACTGCTCCATGGAATCTGCTCTGGTCGGAGTCATTGGGCTCAGCTGTTGGTCATATCTGCCTATTTCTCTGTCTCCATCTTTGCTCAACCTCTCAGTAGCATCACATGGAGTTGACAACCACCCATCACCCCTGGGACACCCCCTATTCTCACTTCTTTTGGCTCTGCAATACCTCTTTTTCCTCCTTACTCTTTCTGGTCCCACATCTCCTTAGAATTCTAAGTATTGGAAGGTCCGAGGGCTCATGCCTGGGCTTCCTTCTCTAGCAGTCATTTCACTCTATGTGTCAAAAATGCCAAAATTTTAACTTCTGGGCCTTGTCTGTAAGTAACTCCATGTAATATTGCATCCACCCAAGCCCAATTACACCGTCCCTCAGTTTTCCCCATTTAGAAATGGGACTAGCAGCCTAGTTGCAAAAGTCAGTAGCATGAGTATTATACTTTATTCCTTTCTTTTTTCTCATTCCTCGCATCCAAAACCATGATATAATTTTAACAGCCTTAGTCTAAGATATGTCCTGAATTCATCCATTTTAAGGCGTTATAGCGTAGTCATTAAGAAAACAGGTTATGGACGTAGATAGCCTACGAGTACATTTGAAACTTGACTCCAAACATTTACTAACTGTGTGATCTTGGGTATGTTAACCTTACATAGGCCTCAATTTCATCATCTGTAAAGCAGGAATGATAATAGTACCTATCATATGGGGCAGTTGTTAATATAGGCAAGGTACTTAAATCAGTGACTGACACATAGTAAGCATTATATAAATGCCAATTTAAACACTTGCTCAGAAAGGCCATTTCTAACTCCCCCATAAACAAAGTAGGAGCTATAT
>NW_017732782.1:157089-161173 GCF_001890085.2 Hipposideros armiger | reverse complement strand
CTACACAATAAAAACATATGGTGTGTTTACATTAGCAGTGAGTATATGGAGACTTATGTTTGAATTGCTGCATATATATATACATATATATATATATACATATATATATATATATATATATGCATACACTGAAGTTTAGTAATTGAAACTTTTAAGCCAAAAATGCTGTTCAAAAATTGTGCATCACTAGCATTATGTGAACAACCTATACTATTCTCAATTGATAATGAATTGGGTAGACAAACAGTGATTTATCATTAAAATGTATAGTAGTAGCTAGCAATGATGGCAATATATGATGGCAGACTCTGTGCACCAAACTGTTTTGTTTTCCTCCTGGCCTTAAGGTAAGCTGCATTTACCACTGTCCTCAGCAGTCAGCTGAGGCCATGTGACGGGGCTGTAGCCAATAGAATGTTGACAGACACTACGCATACCATTTACAATCCCAGCCCCTAAAAAACCCATGCCATCTTCTGACTTCTATCTTCCATATTAAATGAAGAAGATGATTCAGTGCAAGACTGAAGCCCTAGGAAGCAAGATCTGGGTCCTTAAATAACCAAGCCTCCCTGTCTCCATACTTGTCCCTCATTGGACTGTGGCAAGGGAGAGAAATACACTTTATTGTGCTAAATTACTGAGGTTTGGGGTAGTTTCTTCCAGCCCTTAACCCTTGTGAGTGGAACATTAAATGAAAGTTCATAAAATTGCACCTGTAAGAAACAAAAGTAACTCATCTATAAAAGCAAAGACAAAATTTGTATTCTGTGATAAGTTTCAGGGACCTTCAGAAAACACCTTATTGATTCTTCGGAAGCCACGGAAGAGGCTTTGGGTTCACAGAGTGGTCCCGAAAAATGGAGAAAGAAGTCAGTGACTTAGACAACTCCTTAGAACTTTAGGTGTAACATCTTAACAGTACATCTATTAAATTTCCATTTCCCTAAGGACTAAAACCAGAGTGTGGTCCCAGGGGTTAGGGCATGAGCTGACCACAGAATCCATCTAAGCCCAAGGGATGATAAGCTAACCTAGGAGCCACCAAGCTGGGAAGATATGGGCACCAAAACCCCAGGTGAACAGGCTAGTTTTGCTTGGAGGCCCTCTTGTGATGTCTCTGTTATACTCGTATAATAAGTGTGTTGAAACGGTAGAATAATTTGAGGTTATAGTAGAGGGTAGGCAAGAGAACTGGAAATTAAGGATCAGAGCTATTTATTTCTTTCATCATCCTTCAACAAGAAGACTTAATAGGTTTTAAATTTATTCTCAACAATGTATTTGTGCATAGTGTGGTTAGATGAAATGAGGTAATAAATATGAAAATCCTTAGTTCAATGCTTGTCTCAATAAACATTTGATGGCCATTGGTTAAAATAATGTTTATTTTCTTTAAACATTACAGGAGAAGAAAAGAACATCTCCTCTATTTATTAAACATTTTCAGAGACATAAGTCACTCATAATTTTCCCCCAAAACATACAAATTAGCTGCATCCCCTGACCTCATATTTTTTAACATTCTTTTACTTAAGCATTTTTCAAGTTGCAGTATACCTTAAAATTGCCTGGGGAGCTTGTTAAAATATAAATTCCATATGCACATTGAATAAGATTATTTTATTTAAGAGAGGGAGGAAAGGAGGGAGGGAGGGAGAGGGAGACAAAGGGAGGGAAGGAGGGAGAGAGGGTGGGTGGGAGAGAGAGAGAGAGAGAGAGAGAGAGAGAGAGAGAGAGAGAGANCATGCAGCAAAGTTGAAACAGTTTCGTAGCAAATTCCTGTACCTGCAAAACCACCACCTAAATCTGCCATTACCATTTTGCTATACTTGCTCTATCACAGATCTATTGTCCATGAGTTGAAAAAATAAATTTCCTATCTGTGAGTGGTCCCATTTTTACCCACACATGTCATTCTGGCTTTCAGGCTGACTGCTCCATGGAATCTGCACTGGTCAGTCATTGGGCTCAGCTGTTGGTCATATCTGCCTATTTCTCTCTCTCAGCCTCTCAGTAGCATCACATGGAGTTGACAACCACCCAACACCCCTGGGACACCCCCTATTCTCACTTCTTTTGGCTATGCAATACCTCTTTTTCCTCCTTATTCTTTCTGGTCCCACATCTCCTTAGAATTCTAAATATTGTAAGGTCCGAGGGCTCAGGCCTGGGCTTCCTTCTCTATCAGTCATTTCACTATGTGCCAAAAATGCCAAAATTTTAACTTCTGGGCCTTATCTGTAAATAACTCTATGTAATATTGCATCCACCCAAGCCCAATTACACCGTCCCTTATTTTTCCCCATTTAGAAATGGGATTAGCAGCCTAGCTGCAAAAGTCAGTAGCACGAGTATTATACATTATTCCTTTCTTTTTTCTCATTCCTCGCATCCAAAGCCATGATATAATTTTAACAGCCTTAGTCCAAGATAAGTCCTGAATCCATCCATTTTAAGGCATTATAGCGTAGTCATTAAGAAAACAGGTTATGGATGTAGATCACCTACGAGTACATTTGAAACTTGACTCCAAACATTTACTAACTGTGTGATCTTGGGTACGTTAACCTCCCATAGGCCTCAGTTTCATCATCTGTAAAGCGGGAATGATAATAGTACCTATCATATGGGGCAGTTGTTAATATAGGCAAGGTATTTAAATCAGTGACTGACACATAGTAAGCATTATATAAATGTCAATTTAAACACTTGCTTAGAAAGGCCATTTCTAACTCCCCCATAAACAAAGTAGGAACTATATTGTTTCTTTCTCTCTTTTTTATTTTTTTTTAACTATAAGCCAACTAAAAGACAAGATAGGTGTATCAGTCAGGGTTCTCCAGAGAGATGGAACCAATATTAAAATACTTATTTTAGGGGATTGGCTGGCACTCAGACAGGAATCAGTGCTGTGGTCTTGAGGCAGAATTTCTTCCTCTCTGGCAATTCTCTTGCCTTTATGTCCTTCCAACTGATTGGAAGAGGCCCATGCACATTAATAAGGTTAATATCCTGTATATAAAATCAACTGATTATACATTTTAACCACATCAACAAAATGCCTTGACAGCAGCACCTGTGTTAGTGATTGATTAAATTACTGGGCCCTATAGCCTGGCCAGTGTGACACAGTAAAATAACCATCACAATGGGTAACAGTCAATAAATGAGTCTTTGTGAATTTGAAACCATTATATGTAGATGAGAGTGTATATATTTTTTCCTAGAACTCCATGTTATGCAGTGTTTATGAGCTTGCTTATGGAAATAGGTTGTCACTTGGTGATGAATTTCTCTTGAGAAACCCTTAACCTACCACATGGGGGTGGCTGTGGTATAGACAGACACAGAACAGGGAGGTCCCCTGTGGTTTTCCATGTGTATAAGAATGTGGACAGTGGCGGTTCAGTCCTGCCAAAAGCCACTCGTATGACTTGGTGCAAACCAGCCATCTTGTGTCAGAATTCTTGTCTGTCAAGTAATAATGCCAGTCCCATCTAATCCATACATTTTTAAGAATTAGATAAATGTCAGAATGAAAGAATTTAAGAAAACATGAATCATTTTTTCAAATTGAATATGTAAATATTCAGTTGCTTTTAAAGGCATGCTTATTTTTCCTTTATGAAACTAGAAGGGAAGCTGAAAAGCTGTATATTTTAAGGAAAAATTTAGATAATTTTTCTGTTTTGGGTTAAATCCATGTTTTAGGTTCATATTTCATATTATTTCAATGTGGATAATAATAAAGATTTAATGAAATGTGGGCATGATTTATTTGTAGTTACATTTTATAAAAACACTTTTAACTACCAAAGAATAACTCAAATCTGTTGGTGCTATTAAGTCAATCTGGCCTTCTATTTTAAGTGTCTAAACATAATTAGTGCTGGGTAAGTTGATGAATATTGTTGAAATGCCATATTTTCAGTGTTTATGCCGTTTCTCTTTGTATTTTCTCTTTTTTTTTAATGAAAAGATAATTGGCATAAAAGTATCCTGTTATTTTCAGGTTCTCTTTGCACTCTTTGTGCTCTCATGGATGGAATGAAATTTGAGCTCAAGTATGATTGTCTTTTTA
>NW_017732782.1:152793-155224 GCF_001890085.2 Hipposideros armiger | reverse complement strand
AAACTTAAAAAAAAAATCAAGACCCCTTGCAGAAGTCCCTCCTGACTCTCTTATTTCGGCATTGAAAAACAGATGATTACATTGTTTAGGGGTCAGGATCCTAGGACAGTAGGCCAATTTTGTGATTTTCATTAGTTTTGTTTTCAATTTTTGGATTCTACTCTTCATACAGAGTTCTGGAGCTTAAACAATAAAGATAAAAGAAGTATTGGAAGCAATTTGAAGATAATTGAACTTCTTCTTCCAGCTTTCAGGCAGGACCTAGTTAAAAATTAGCATCCTTTAATTCACATACTTAATTTATAATGTCCTCTCTCCATTAAAATTAATATAATCACTAAAATAATTCAGTATCTTTCTAATCTGCTCTTTTACTTCCATGTTCAGCTTCCAAGCAAAAGATAAATTCTGCAACATGCAGTTATATGATACTTAATACTGGTCTTCTTTTTTTAAAGAGGAGAAAATCAAAGTTTTAATATATGCACATGGGGAATTCACATAAGTATGAAAATTCCAAAGACAGTGAGGCCACATTGGGTGTATAGGACATTTTTGGACAAAGGGGAAATGGTGGAGGAAGGGATATTCTATTTCAGAAGTGAGAATGGGCCATTTACAGGTAGTTATAGGTAGCTGAGAAAGAGCAGAACACACATAGCAGGAAAATTCTTTCTAAGCAACTCAGAAACAGTAGGACACGGGGTGTCTAGTGAACAGGCTGGGAGTCTTCCTGACTAATGCTAGGGTGAAGAACCTTAAGGTGATTAGGCCCAGGCTCCCTTCCTAAAAAACAGGTTTCTCTGTCTGAATCTCTTACACAGGAAAGGGGTCAGGGGTAGGTTCAAAGATCCTTTCTGAGTCTTGCTTCTTAAAGTCAATATCCCAAAAGGCAGCTTCGGGGTGGCAAAATTGGTTTCCTTCAGTCCTGCCTCTGAAACTTTACATAAAAGTTTCACATTCCAAGAAGCTAAGCTGGCAGATTGCTCTGTATTTCATCGATCCCATCATTCAGCCCTGAGAATAAGTTCAATGAAACTGCTGAGTGTCATGTCAGGAGGCGGTGATGCATTGGGCTCCCAAAGTGAGGCCTGGATTGTGGAAGCAAGCACTCATGTATTTAATAACAGGGATGTCTATGAACACAAAGAAAAACAAAGGTTAGTGATCAGAGCCAATGAGAAACCAGTTTCTGAGTTTGTAAGGCTATCAGTTGAGAAGATTTCTAGATGTAAGTGAAAGCTTCTTTTCCTGGAAGGAAGGCAGGCAGTGACAAACTGATCGATTTTCCTGGTCTGCAGTTTGAATGGCTCTGATGATGTCATCAGGTGCTCAGGTCAACTGCTCATCTTCCACAGCATCATTCATTGAGACTGTTTAAGCCTGAGCTGTTGTGACAATTTCTCTGAATGTATATTATGTAGTTTTAATGAAGCTTAGGTATCCATAATTTATGCATCCACACAATTTTGTATTGCTTATTTTGATTCTGAATGAATATCTCCTACAGGACTGGAACAAATTGTTTTGTTTGTTACCAGGATTAGCTATTAGTTTACTAGAACTTTAACCCAAATCCACCTGTGCCAGTCATTTGAAGTCGTACTTTAGTAAGGTTTTGTAGCTTTCAGATGTTTAGAAACAGCCCTGTTATTTGATAGTTTTGTGGTTAGCAATTTAGATAATAGTTTACCTCTCCCCCCTCCCCCTTTTCTCTTTCCTTCTTAATGAAGCCTGTGCCACTAATATTTTTGGTCTGTGTTCTTTATGTATAATCTTCAATTTGCATTCTTCAATGGTAAAATCAAGTTACTAGCTCAGTCCAAATCTTCCAGGTGTAGAATAAGTTTGATGTTGCTATCTTTCTTCCTTGTTTTGTTGAATAATTCAACTTCATATTCATCTTTCATGGACCCTGATATTTTTCTTTCATGCAGCAGAAATTGGTTTGAATTTATTGTACACTTTGATCCCCAGTTTGTTTCTGTGTAGCTTTCCCTTCATTGCCGTTTCCATCCAGAAAATAACTGTTTTGGTGTTCATGACTTTATGTATGACCTTGACTATCAATATTGTCTGTTTATATCCTGTCTTTCTCTTTTATCTCAAAGGGCATTGTAAGGTAAAAAGTAGTGTATGCATTAGAAATACTAAACCATAGATGATTTCTTACGTAGTTTTCTAACCTCCCTGCATAGCAGCATCATTTTTCCATTTCTGTGCTAGTCATCATCCAACTTAATATGATCTAATAATATCTTCCATTTCTTTTATAATACAGCCACAGTCACAGAGTCATATAATTTTTTATCTGAACAGGAACTTGAAGGTTTCATTGTTTCCTGGTATTCTAAAGAGGAGAAATTTTACTCCTAGCAAGTGCCCATCAGATATATTAGATACCACAGCACATTAGCGGAGGATCAGGGCT
>NW_017732782.1:105196-150493 GCF_001890085.2 Hipposideros armiger | reverse complement strand
TTAACTCTCAGACTGCCTGCCTGGTGATATCTCTCTCTCCATGTCCCAGCATGTATCACACCCTTTAGAACGTATACCCATCCCTTCTACGTTAAAGGTTGGCTTTAGCTGGGAATAGCATCTCTTCCCACGGGAATGTGGCAAAATCCTACTTAATCCTCAACATGTAGTTGAAAGGTCACCTCTAAACAGGCTTCTGAATACCCACAGTGAGATGTGACCTGCCTCCTTTTGTACATCCTTAACGCTTGGTGACTCTTAACGTGGCATAGTCTGTCCTGTTTGGTGTTATGTCACTCGTGTACTTTCACATTTCTGCCCTTCTACCATTCATCAGGATATAATTACTCTGAGAATGTTCTTACTTGTATATGTTTTCAATGTCCAGAATCCATGTTGCATTTAATAGGAATGCATTTTTAATTGAATTCATTATTGGGTCTTTATCCAGCCTGCTTGTTTTAAAGCAGGACATAGTAGATATTCAATAACTACCTTCTAAATTAGTGAATCCACAGTGACATCACATGCCTAAAATTGTCAAATACATAGGGACATATTGTTTCTTCAGTTTGGGGATTAAGGTTTGAGGGAGAATACTAGTGCTGTTTTCAAGAGATTAATTAAATAGGCAGCTTTATACACACAAAGGTGCTCCCTACAACCTGCACACACATGTACATGCACAGACATATATACATGCACAATGCACGCGCACACACACACATACACACACGCACACACGCACGCACATATACATACAGTCACACCATAACCAGTAAGAGCCCAGCTCCGGCTTTTGTGAAGCTGAAAGTAGGTTGTGTGAATGTTTTTAAACTTTCTTTGATAGGATCCTTTCTTGAAATAAAAATTCAAAAATCTTGACTTCGGTTTGCCCTAGTCCTCTGGATTGTTAAATGTGGCCTCATGCCAATGCCTCACTATGATGAGGGCACATTTGATCTTGAAACAAGGAGGACCCTTTAATCAATACATTTCCTTTGGGCCAGCTGGCTAAGATGCTCAAAGGACTGACATGCTCAAAGCTGGCTGGTTCTGCAGGCCACTTCTGGTGTTGTTGAAGTGAAACCCTCCATAAGTCCATTGATTTTTTTCATCTTGTGGTCGTTTTAAAAACAGGGTTTTCAGCTAAATCAAGTCTCCGGATACATCTGGATTATACACCTGGTTCAGCTTCCTTTTACAATCTTTTCTAATTTGCGATTAGGAGAGATTAACCAGTACCCCTGCTCTATCTTTGTGCCTATCCAATAATTACTTGTTCTGCAATTATCTTCAAGCATTAGTTACATTGTGAACTACTAGAAATAAGCTTCTTGGAACTTCTTGGTAATGGATGAGTTGAGGAAGGCTTTATAGAAGGAATTTAATTTGAACTGATCTGCATAATTAGGAGTTTCATAATGGAGGATATTCTGGAATGGTGCCATTATTATCATTTCCCTTGCTATTATTATACTTTTGTCATATCCTTTGATTTTTAAGCAGTTCTGTCCAATAGAACTTCCTGCAGTGATGGCAGTGTTCTGTATGTGTGCTGTCTAATACGGTAGCTACTTAGCCACATGAGACTATTGAGCACTTAAAATGTCTAACTGTAGAACTAGTACATTTTTAATTTGATTTAATTTCACTAAATTTTATATACCTTATTAGACAGCCTAGATCTAGAAGGGTGGACAGTTTTGCCCCTTCTTTCCAGGGGGCATTTGACTATATATCTAGAGACATTTATGGTTGTCACAATTGGGACTATGTGTGCTACTGGCATCTAATGGGTAGAGATCAGGGCTGGTGCTAAAAATCCATCCCGCAATGTGTGAAATAGCCCCACACATTGATCTGTTCCAAAATGTTAGTAGTGCTGAGGTTGGGGAACCCTGTCTAGAGTATAAGATTTTTTAGAGGAAGCTAGCTCCGTCCTCTCAGAGCCTAACACGGTGCCATGCGTGGGATTTGGTTCTAAATGGCATCTAAACTGCAAAAAGAACTGGAAGAAACAGAATAACTGGCCAACACCAAAAGCACTGGGAGTGGATCATTTTTAAACAAAAATGTAGGCAGTCAAGTACTTAAGAGATGCACAATGTAAGTAATAGTCTCTGTAAGTTCACCGAAGCAGTAAACTGCAGTAAGGAAAGGGTAATTCTAAATTTGGACAGGCATGTCATCAAAGCACTCTCTACACAGGCTTTATTCAGGATATATAAAACTGCTTCTTATTAGTAAGGCTAATATAAATCTTTAGCATTTTCAATATAGGAGCAATCTATTTTCTAATTAATCAGTAAAGAGAACAAAAAATATAAAACATTACTCATTACATTTCCAATTACTGAGATAGAGATACAGTTGCTCTTTTTTACACTCAAGTAGTTAAAGCACTGTTATCTGTTTTCTTCATTTTATAGTTGAGAGTGGGGAGTCTCAGATTGCTTAAGGTTCCTTCATGTCTTTTCATGGCTTGATAGCACCTTTCTTTATAGTGATGAACTATATTCCATTGTCTAGATGGACCACAGTTTATTTGTTTATGTACTGAAGGACATCTTGGTTGCTTTCGAATTTTGTCAATTGTGAACAAAGCTGCTGTGAGCATCCTTGTACAGATTTTCATGTGGGCATAAGTTTTCAGCGCCTTTGGGTAAATACCAAGGAATGTGTGATTATGCTTATTTTTAAAATGTATCCTTTTATGTATACTTATTCCTTGTATAATAATCACAGAGTTACACTATCAGCAAAGGAGGTTGGGAAATGAAGTCTTTGGCTGGTTGGCCATATGTCCAGGTAATACTTCCAAAGGATGGAGGAAGTAGAATGCATCTTATAGGCCAACTACCAACCTGCTGCATACCTGTTTGGCCAGTAATTTTTCGGTGCTTCTATCTCACTGTCTCGTTGCCTTGACTATGAGCATCATGAGGACAGGGTGTGTTTGCTCATTGTTATACACCCAATGAATAATACCATGCTTGTCTCATATTAGGCCATCAGTAATATTAGAATGAACTGTAAAATGTTCAGAAACCTAATGTAGCATTTTTAGATGGTCTGTCAAATGTAAGGTACTATTTTAGGAACTTGATCTCACTCTGGATTAGGTAGGTATACAGCTTGTTTAGTTACAATTTTCTCCCCCATAAGCTTTCCAAGTCCATTTCCTTCCAGAAAATAAATTGGAACACCATTTCAAATGGCATTCAGTAATGTGGAAATAGCCATGAAAACTGGAAAAATTGGAGTGAATAGCGCAAAAACATAAACTGTAAACCATGTGAATATAATGATACACACACACGTATATATTTAAACCTGTGAGTTAAGATTTTTTTTTAGGTACAAGTCACAGAAATTCAACATAAATTAGCTTAAGTAAAAGGGTAATGTATTTTATTGATGAAGAGTTTTTTTGAGGGACCCACTGAGTAGCCTCACAGAAACCTGGAAACAAGGATTGAAATGCCACGAGTCTCTATGTGTCTCAGCTCTATCTCTTTCTGATATGTGCCCAACTTTTTTTTTTTATGTTAATAATTGCCTTTTGTTTTTCTGCCCATAAAGCACCAGATGGATACCAACACAATCTGAGATTCAACCAGGGAGAGGCAGAGTTAATTCACTACTTAATATGAGTTAGGATAAAATCTAAAATCTAGCGGCTGTACTAAGGAACAACTTGGATAAGGTCCTCACCCCTTAAGGTCAAACATGGCTGCCATAAGTCCTGCCATCCTCTGGTGCAGCGTGGCTCCACAGTTCTTCTCATCAAGAGGTGGGATCTGTATCTCCACACCTTTAACCTGGGCTTACCTTATGATTTCCTTTGACTACGTAGCCGACTGTGCCTGAAGTGACAATGAGTGAGTTTTTCACCGAAGTATCAACAGGCTTTGTGTCTTTTGATTCTGCCATGTTGTAATACTGACTTGAGAAAACCAAGGCTTGAGGAACCCAAGGTGAAAGACTAAATAGAAAAAACAGTGTAGCCATCCCAGCTGATTCTAAACTCCAGCCAATAGCCAGTGTAGTTGCTAAATGTAAGTGAGGCCATTTTCAGCCTTCTGACCTTTTAATTGAACGTGTCCATATGGGTAAGTTCAGACAACCCCCTGAGTTATAGAAATAACAAATGGTTATTGTTTTAAATCCTTGAGTTTTAGAGTATGTTTCTTGTTTGTTTGTTTTAATGCAGCAGTAGGTAACTGTGACACCCTTATTCTAGTCATTTTGTGCCATGGATGGAGTCATAGAAAAATAACGGCAGCTTCCTGGGTAATCATATGTGAATAGTAGTGGATGAAGGCAGCGTTCTTAGGAGAGCTTTGGGAAATGGCTCTGAGAAGAAGGCGTGGCTATCAGCAAATAGGGCAATAAGACTGGACTGAGAATGCTGTATGAAATCATTTAATATTCACAAAACAGGGCTGTTAGATTATTGTTTTTGAAATGCACCCAACAAAACAATACCCAAGTTGTGTAAAGTATTCTGAGCCTATTTCCTTTCACTTGCACTCTACTTACTAGCAAAGGGATAGATTCCTAAGCTTTAGTGCAGGGGGAAACATTTCCTCCTACTCCGGACAGTTGTAACATTAAAAGGTGAATTAGTCTTTTTTTATTTTTTTATTGTTAGTTTCTGGTGTACAGAACAATGCAATAGTTATTCTTTTCACTCTCACAAAGTAACAAGCCCCTCCCCCCATCCACTGCCCTCCCATCCCCAATATCATACTTATCTATTACAATTCCATCCACTCCATTCCCACACTCTACTCCATGTCCCGTGACTGTATGTATATATAATTATAGTTGACATACAATATTATTCAACATCAGCTTCAGAAATACAAGTGCGGTGATCAGGCCTCTACACCGACTATGAAGTGGTCTCCCCAACTAGATATGAGTCCATCTGGCCCCCTAAGAAATATTTACAACATTATTGATTATATTCCCCAGACTGTCTTTTCTATCCCTGAGGCCATATTGTAGTTACCAATTTGTATTGTCTCATCACTTCCCTTTCTCCTTCATCCTTGCCCCCTCCCAACTAGCAACCCTCAGTTTTTCCTCTGTGTCTCTGAGACTATTTCTGTTTACATTTCTCATTTGTTCAGTTCTTTAGATTCCACATCTAAGTGAGATCATATGGTATTTGTCTTTCTCTGACTGACTTATTTCATTTAGCATAATGTTCTCTAGTTCCATCCATATTGTTGCAAATGGTACTATTTCCTTCTTCTTCATAGCGGAGTAATACTCCATTGTGTAAATGTACCAAAGTTTCTTAATCCAGTCGTCTACCGATGGGCATTTCGTTTGTTTCCAAGTCTTAGCTATTGTGAATAGCGCCACAATGAACATAGGGGTACATCTATTTTTTTCAGATTAATGCTTGGGGTTTTTTTTGATAAATACCTAAGAGTGGGATTGCTGGGTCATAAGGTAGTTCCATTTCCAGATTTTTGAGATACCTCCATACTGATTTCCATAGTGGCTGCACCAGTCTGCAATCCCACCAGCAGTGCACCAGGGTAAAAGGTGAATTAGTCTTATAATTCAGCTTGTGTCATCAACATGAGAGGTGATGGCTACCATTAATGAATATTTGAAAGGCATCCATTTGTGGTTGGACTGTATCTTTAATGCTGCTTAGCTCATCTAATTGGAGCACTGCTTGGGAAAGGGGTAATGCTCATAGGAAAGACTTAACAATCAATGGCAGCAGCTTCTGACAGATGGACAGTGTTGGGTTTCTGCCATTTGGGATGGTCAATAAGGCATGAATGGCAGTTCAGAACGCAGTTCTGATAGAAGTAACTAAAGCCCTGGGTTTTTAAAAATTCTTTGTTAAAGATTCTGCATTTTTATGAATGGTGTGCAATTACAAAGGATGCAGACCATTATATCTATTTAAAAATTTTAATTTCTATTTTAATGTTTTTTTTTTCCTTTTAGCCATGCTACCACATAATGATGTACTTGAAGTATTTTGGCGTCATTGGTATTAGCATTTCTTAAGCGGCTACAACTAAGAGTGGACAAATATGAGGGATCATAGAGTGTTGAAATTTAAGGGGGATTCACATAAGTTCTAGCATATTTTTAAAATGAAAACTGAGGCCCATTCGGATACAACAGTGAAGTAGAAGACAGGTGGGATATAGGCACTTCAGGTCATTTTTTTATAATTTGAAAACAAACAGAAATGTAATTTTTTTCTGTTCTTTTATTTATCTTTACCCTTGAGTCCCTTGCTTGGTGTTACAGACTGCATGGTTTTTATTATGTACACCCTCACCACGGGCTAAGTACTACTCTAAAATGGTAACAAGACCTTTATTTTTTGTTGTAGTTTCTCAACTTGCTAGATAAGTCTCATAAATCCTCCTTCTAACTGAGAAAATTAGGAAGTACTTGAACTCAAAACTCGAAGTGTTCTCCAGGGGTAGTAAGGGTATGAGTATGGAAAATGTCTTCTAAATGTATAGCCTGGGAGTTTCTCATTAGTTAAAAATAGACAAAAGTCATACAATTATGTTCCTACCCTATGAGCTGCAGATTTGGAAAATTAAAGTCCAAAAAGTTTAGCTGAGCAGAAAGAAAGGCATTCAGGTTCCGATTAATGAAAAACAATAAACTTGCATTTAGCTGGCATTTTAAAATGTGAAATCCACACAAAATTCAAATTTGATTTGTCACCTACCGTCACTGGAATTCCTTTGCCTGCTCCACCCAGTCACATCATTGACTTAACAGGACAATCCTTGCTAATTGTCCAGTTTGTTAAGTGTAAGGACAAGATTTTTTGGTTTTGTTTGGGTATGTCTGACTTGAATGCCTAACAAATTCTGCCAAGTTGTGAAGCTTTTTGGTAATGTCTTTTTCTTCAAGAAATAGTGAATGCCCAGTATCCAAAAGTAGAAAGGTACTATGTGATGCTTCTGGGTGTGGTGATGTCTGGACATTATCAAAGCAATTGCAGTGGTAACAGTTATCTCCACGATAACTAAGGGCTCCCCAAACTTACATTCTTTAAAAAGCTGCATTGAAGTACTAAGACAAGTCAAGTGAATAATAAGCAGGGGGAAAAGCGCCATAAGTTACAGGCCATCTCTCAATTAGGTGATGGTAGAAGCCAGAAGCTATCATCAGCTCCATTGTGATAGAATCATTGCCAAATATATCTGCACATCCAGGAATTCAACTTCACATATCATAAAATAATTCTAAAATTCCAACTGAATATCTTTCATCGCTTTGTTACTCATATTTCAAAAACAAGGAAACGGTGATATCATGTAGTAATGATATTATGTATTTTTAAATTGAAGACAAATGGCTACTCTCAGATTGTACAGATAATTACATTGTACATAATACATTTCCTGATTATGTAGCCTAGGAGATACAAGAATTAGCTTAATGTTTAGTTCTTTTAGTTATTTGAGCCAGAGACACATAGAATTTGTTAAAGATCTCAGTCACCTTGGTACAAATTGAATTGTTCTTTATAAAGAGCTGAGCGCATAATCTGTAGTAACCCTTTACAAATAACGAAAATGCCCTTGGAATTAGCTTACAACTTGATTTATGCAGGTTGGCCCGAGTGCTGCTCGGGCACCAGCTGGAGTAAGACACTTCTGTGCAGCCAGTGGCCCAGATTTCCAACCAGAGGCTCGTTGCCAAGATTTAAGCCACACACAAGCCAGTTGAAGAGGAGGGAATTTATCTTAATTCTAGAGTGGAGTTCATGGGGCTCTAACAAGAACTACTTACTATACTTCTGGTTCATGGGGCCCCTACCTGGACAATGCTCTAAAACAAAAGCAATCTGTCAATAACTGAATGATTTCTCTACTATAAGAATAGCCAATATTTACTGAGTTCTTACCCCACGCCAGTCAGTGTGTGTGTGTGTGTGTGTGTGTGTGTATTAAACTGTGATCTTGATATGTGCTAAATGTTTGAAATGGGCCTAGCAGTCATCATTGAATGGCCATTGCCCCTATATAAGCCCCAAGACCAAGGGCAAAGGCATTCCCTTTGCTACTGGCCTCCGGTTCGTAGGCTCTGTATGCAATAGAAATTGACAAGAGGCCAATCCAGGAGCTCAGCCAAGGTTTATAGGGGCCTCTGCCTGAGCACAAGGGAGACAGGGCAGGGAGAGAAGGCCTGTGGCTGGGCATTGTATAGGGCAGAGTGAGGGAGGGCTTGGCATCTGCTGGGATGAACCTCTCCTTTCTTCCTGCCAAACGCAGTACAAGACATGCTCTTATGCGGTGGCACTAATTAATGGTTCCTTAACTACAATGCAATTTATTTTAACATTTTACCTTTGGAAAGATCGAAAAGTATCTGATAGCTGCTTTATGTAAAAGTATCTGAATTGGAACAAGAAAGAATAAAAGGAAGCAGCTTTCTACAGAATTCAAATTTAAGGAAACTTTGAGACATTATTATTATTTAATAATATGTGTGTGTGTGCACGCGTGCTTGCATGTTCACGTTTATGCATGTGTAACTCAATAACTGTTCTGAAATGGTTACATGTCAAGGCGAAACAGACACTGGTTTGAAATCATACCTTCCTAAACTTATGAGATATCCAGCCCAGCCAGAAGGCCCAATTCGAACAACTTAAACTGTACAATAACTGTAATATACTTCTTTATTGTTTGATCTGTAATATTTTAATGGAGATCTAAAAATAATCAGAACTATGTCACCAAACCCGTTCCCTTTTAAAATTTTTCTATTTAGTTTCAAAGGAAAATATTTTCTTTGGGATTTCACATTTGTACATGGATTTATAGTGCTTGAAGTGAAATCAGAACTGATAAATTATAATAAATTATGTTGTAGTTTAATGGCATCAGATAAGTATTTAGCATTAGTTGCTTGCCAAGTTTCTAAATTTTCTTAGGCTGTGTTTAAAATAATTCTCTGTGCTTAATTTTATATGTAAAATATTCATTTGCAAAAAGATTAGCTAATTCAAGGCACTGTTGCCTGCCTTCCTTTAAATATGCTCTCTGCTTCAAGATTTTCTTTTTTCCATTTAACTTTGCAGGAGAGAAAATTTCTTTCCTTCCCCCACAAATGCTGTGTAGTGATGCTGGCTGTCTTCCTCCATGGGCAGAATGCCTAAACACTTAATTGTTCAATCGCTACATAAGAATCACTTTGCCCAACAATGAAATGCAACTGCCTCTAGGGTAGAATGCAGCAGCTGCTGAGCAGCATTAGCTCAACTAAGAACCAGTTTGGGGCCTGGCAGGGAAAAACGCTGCCTATTCATTCGCCAAGAAGGGGAGGAATTGGTGGTCTCTTGGCAGTGGGCTTGTACGTTTGGCAAACCTGGCTTTGCCCCCACTGCCATTCTTACTCAGTCCACATCACCTCTTTTATAAAACTTAGGTTTTCTTCCTCCTTTGATGGTCGTGGGGCCAGTCTTCCTCTTTGGCCAGTTTCCCTTCCTCTTTTCTAGTTAATTCCCCCAATTGTGTGCTGTTATGCTCAGTAATTTTCCAATCCAAGTCAGCTGTCAAACAGAGTTTTCTCTTGAATCTTTAGAATTAATCTTGACATTTTGGGCTCCTCTGTCCACCCTGATGGAAGTTCTTTAATATGCTTAAGGGAGAAAGAGGGACTTAGGGAAACCTCTGTGCTGCCAGGGGCTGGAAACCCTGTGCCAACAGGAGGCCAGGGATAGAATTGGGGGCTTCCCAAGCTTTCTAGTTAATTAGATTTAGTCATATGACATTTGTGACTTAGCCAGTTGCACAAAATGGCCACACAAGCCTAGGCTGGAGGCATTTTGATGGCGTGTCCAGTTAATGGAAGGGAAGTCTCTACTAGGAGTCTGAGTGCACAGCCCCTCTTGAATTCACTTTTTCTAAAACCCCTCTTAAACTTCTTCAATGTAAATTCTTTTCCCATCTGCTCAGGGCTTCTGTGGGTTTTCTTCTTTATAGTTGGCGACTCATCACACACAATCTTATGGCATTTCTTCCATTAAACCCTGCAGGAGAATCCGTAGTGTAAAGAGTGGCTTACCCTCTTGTCTCCTAAATTTCACTTGCATCTTGTTCTTTTTGTTTAATTTAATGATTGCTGTCCCTGCCGTGCTTCTCTGCAGGATGTCACTCCCTTCATTCCCACCCCTCTACTATCTCCCTCCATTTCTCCCCTTGCTGACCCTGAGCACACATTTTTTTGTAAGCTGAGTGAATTAAACAAGCACTAACAGTAAGTTGGTACAAGGAAGAAAACAGATGGACTGTTTCCAAAATATGAGGAATTTACACAGTGATATAAAAAAATACCTCAACATTCCAGTCACCTTGCCCAAGTCCTTTGCTTTGTAACACATGAGCAGAGATAGAGGGCAGCGTGGAACCCAGGCACCCCCTGGATGGTAATGCACTGTCCTGTGGTCAAGACAGGAGAGACAGGATCACTACCCTCAGCCTCTCCAGGGTTGACCGTCTTACTTAGGATTTTGTGATTACAGCTCCAAGAGACAGGCCACATTTCCATGTCCTCGCCCTCACCTAAAACACACACACACACACACACACACACACACACACACACACACGGAGCTTATCTTGATGTATTTAATGGAATTTGTTCATTCTCCCAACTAGATTTAAGCATGATTTTTTAACTGTCACAGATCCATCACAGTGAAATTCACACAGCAGTCACTAGATATTCTGGAATTGTATATGGAAGTATTCATTCAGTAGTTATTGAGCCTTACTTAATGCATTTAATGGCAGCTATTGTCAAATAGTGACGTCTATGTTAGTGAGCTAATAATGTTAAGCAGCTGTATTTTAGCCTTATGATGAAAGTGGAGATTGCATTTTTCTTTTGCACATGTTGAAATAAGTGAATGAAGCAGACCAGGGTTACTGTGCACAGGGATTCCCGTTAGCTCTGACAGTGTGCCTGCTGAGTGACAGCAGCAGCTGCTTCTCCTGTCCCCTCCTGTCCTTCCGGGGGCCAAGTCTGAGGAAAATACACTCAGCCAAAACAGAAGCTGGCCTTGTGTTGCTCAGTGTTTTATTACATTCCACGGGCTTATTCTTAAAGACCTGCACATTCAGATGCCTCTAAATTAAAGTTGATTTGGGGTTTATCCACTCCACCCTGCGAGCTGTAGTACTGCAGGGCAGTCATCATCACACAGGTTTCTGTGGTTAAATTTGCTCCCCAAGTAATTGATCTGATCACACGGCTTTATGTACTAGCCCTACCCAGGTAACTCTCCCATTTTCGTCTTTGGCCTATTTCCCCCCAGAACTATAGACTAGTGCATTTGACTCTTTACTACATAACTCTGTTGGGATGTCTAATACTTGTGCGCATCTCAAACGCGTGATCAAAATGAAAATCCTGATTTTCCCCCACAAGCCTTCCCTTCCCCCTGCTCTTCTGTGTCTCAGTTCCAGTTTCCCAGACCATATTTGAAGCCACTCTACTCTTCTCTCAAATGCCCACATCCTGTCTGTCTTCAAGCTCTGTTGGCTGTACTTTGAAAATATATCCAGAACTTACATGTAAATTGTGATGTATTCTATTCACACATGGCATTTATGTAGCAATAAGAATGAGCTAATACATCGATAATGACAATATGAATGAATCTCACAAAATAGAATGTTAAAAGAAGCCAGACACGTAAGCACATAATCTATGATTTTATTTATATAAAGCGCAAAACCAGGCAAAACTAACTTATTGGTTAGAAATCAGGTTGTCCTTTGCTGGAGGAAGTTATCAAGAGGACATGACCTCTGGTTGACCCATGACCTGCAACCGGGCAATTGAAGGCTTCGCCCTCCCTCCCCTGCCCTTGGGATATATGTCCTGCTCACCGTCCCCACAGCAGAGCTATTTGAGGGACCTAACTGTGAGAGAGGAAGGTGTTGTTGACCATCTGGACGGCATGTGTGACAACCCAGTTAAGGCCTCTAGCTAAACCGCTAATATTCTGATGGGTGGTTACAGAGATCAACTCATCTTCTGGCTACTAAAGACAGGCCTTGTATGTAAGTTCCCTTGCCTGTTACACCTGCCACCTCCCCATCTGGAGTGGCTGCCTCTGTCTTCAGTCTCCCCTTGCCTTCTGGGTACAGTGGGCTGGTTTCAGATTTCACTCGAGGAACTCCCGAGGTTACAAACCAACACCCTCGGAAGTTAGTGACCAGAAGGGGTTGTTAGGCAGCTTCCAGGAGGCTTACTTTGTTAAAAGGTATCAAGCTGTATACATATGATATGTGTACTTTTCCATATGATACTTTTCTATGTGACATGTCTATAAAAATAACATGGGTAAGCACTGCTACCTCCGAACACCATCACCTCTTGACCAGGTGCTGGCAGTGGCCTCTTACCTAGGTTCCTGTACTCCCCCCCATGCTGTCCTGCAGTGTGTAGCCAGAGTGATCTTTTTTTGTTTTTGTTTTTTGTTATTTTTTAATTGAAGTTTATTGGAGTGACAATGGTTAGTAAAGTTACATAGATTTCAGGTGTACAATTGTATAACACATCATCTATAAATCACATTGCGTGCTCACCACCCAGAGTCAGTTCTCCTTCCATCACCATATATTTGATCCCCTTTACCCTCCTCTACCACCCCCTCCCCCCTTCCCCTCTGGTAACCACTAAACTGGTGTCTGTGTCTATGAGAGTGATTTTTTTAAAAAATGTAACTCAGCTTATGTCACTTTTGTTCAGAAACCTCCAGTGGCTTCCTGCCTTTCATAGAATAAAAGCCAAAGGCCGTGTAAGGCCCCACCTGATCTGTACACTGTCCCCATGGCCGGGGATATTTTCTCTTACTCCCTTTCTCACTGGCCTCCAGCCAAACTGCTGTCAACATTCCTTGATGCGTTTGACTGCCGCTCTGCTTGAGGACATTTCTGCCGTCTTGTTACCCTACTGTAAGTGCTCTACTCCCACACGCTCAGGGTGTGCTCCCTCACCTCCTCTGATCTCTGCTCCAGTGTGTTCCTACCAGTGACTGCCCATCAACGTCTGTAAAATAGCATCCCTGCCGCACCCCAGCTACCTTAATCCACTTAAGTTCCCCGCCGCCCCCCGCCCCGCCACCACCACAGGAATATTGCCATGAAAAACTACATTTCTCATCTGTTTCTTATGTTTCTATCTTTTCTAAAATGTTTACTCCATGCGGGCAGGATTTTTTTTAGGTCAGCAGCCTGGTTCCTTCTGGTGGTTCTGGGGAGAATCTGTTTCCTTGCCTTCCTAGCTTCCGGAAACCACTTGCATTCTTTGTCTTGTGGCTTCCCACCCCCTTTTTATTTTCATTGATATCACTTCCATCTCTGCTTCCATCAATACATGCCCTTCTCACTCTGCCCCTCTTGCTTTCTTTTTATAATCAGCCTTATGATGACATATTATAGGTAATCTAGAATAATCTTACTTAAGATCCATAGTTTAACCATACCTGAAGGTTTCCTTTGCTGTATAACTGAACTTACTCATAGGTTCCAAAGATTAGGATGTGGGCATTTTTGAAGGGCCATTATTGTGATTCCCACAATCACTAATAGTGCCATTCTCACTCACTTGAGTGAGTGTGAGAGGAGTTACCCTGGATAGAATAAAGAGGGTGTGTCAGACCCATGAATTCCATCTCTCATGCATGCTTCTACAGGCAAATAGTTAGAGAACGTCTGCATAAAGGAGTTTGTCAACTATCTGTTAGGCAATGGAACTATCAATATATTTTTAAGCAGATAAAGAATCTGATCAGTTCTATATTTTTGAAACATAACTGGTGGAAAAATGAAAGCTGTATTAGTTGGAGGTCAGACTCAACATGGTAAAAAACGTAAACTCAGAGAGTGGTGATGGAATTGGAGTGTAGGCGTTTTGGAGATGATCTGGGAGTGTTTGGATGTGTGAGAGTAAGAATGTTGAGGATGATTTTGAAGTTTATAGCTTAGGTGGCCACATAAGAAATGACAGCATTAATGAATTCAAATATATTTAGTTATTCATGCATGTGAAATATACCTGTACCAGACTCAGAACTAGAGGCTACTGCACTTAGATTAGCAAATATGTATTTGAGGGCTAATAGGAAAGTTTGGGGATGCTTACTTCAGTGAATGTACTCCAAAGAATGGTTAAGTAATTGCATGTATAGATGTATATGTATATAAGTTCTGCATTTATTATCATTAATATATGTAATAGTATATGCAGAAATTATTGGATATAATAAATTTCAGTTATTTCTGCATATATTTTATATACAATATATTAATAATGCAGAAATAATTTTACATATGTTACGTGTGACATATATATGTATTTATGTGTATGTATGTATATATGTACATAGATATACAAGTTTGTCAATTAAGTCCGCGAACTTGCTGCAATGATGTTGCTTATCTTTTTTGGTATCAGAGGGATTATTCATTATGAGTTTGTACCAACTGGACAAATGGCTAACCAAGTTTACTATTTGTAAGTGCTGAAAAGGCTGCGTGAAAAAGTTAGATGACCTGAACTTTTCTCCAACAATTCATGGCTCTGGCATCACGACAATGCACCAGCTCACATAGCACTGTCTGTGAGGGAGTTTTTAGCCAGTAAACAAATAACTGTATTGGAACACCCTCCCTACTCACCTGATCTGTCCCCCAATGACTTCTTTCTTTACCCGAAGATAAAGGAAATATTGAAAGGACATTTTGATGACATTCAGGACATCGAGGGTAATATGATGATAGCTCTGATGGCCATTCCAGAAATAGAGTTCCAAAATTGCTTTGAAGGGTGGACTAGGTGCTGGCATCGGTGTGTAGCTTCCCAAGGGGAGTACTTCGAAGGTGACTGTAGTGATATTCAACAGTGAGGTATGTGGCACTTTTTCTAGGATGAATTTGCAAACTTCATTGTCCATCCTCGTATATACAGACATATATATGCAAACATACACACACGCACTTTCTTGACCTTAGTGACCAGGGTAGAATGGTATAAATTATCCAAATTTCCACATTTCAATGTTCTGTTGAACACAGACATTGCTTGACTCTCAGTCCATGCAGACTCAGACTCATTTAATACACTTGCTTTGCACACATTCCATACCTGGTCTTATCTAAATTTAAAAGAAACACGAAGTAATTGGAAAAGAAAATCACAACTCCTCCACATTACAAATCTGAGAAGACATGGTTCTTGCTCTAAAGAATTTAATATCAACCACAAGCAGAAATGATACACCATGTCCATTGTTAATAGTGACGGCTAATATTTATTGAGTTTTGATCTTATGAACTCAACACAATGCAGCCTTTTCAATGTTGTCACTGATTACATCTCACAATCATCCTCAGAGATAGGTATTGTGTGTCAGATGTATTGCAAGGAAAAGGCTGACGGATAACACATTACTAGTCATCTAGTAAACCCTAAGCGAGTCGGAAAAGTGTTCATAGAGGAGATAACCCTTGAAATGAGACTTTCTGGATGAAATGTTACAGGTTTAAAATTGCGAAAGGCTTTCAAAGGAAGAACAACATGTAAAAATGCTGAGAAATTTGAGAAGGCACAAAGTGTCAAGGAATAACACATGTGGCAGATTTTAAAATGCCCAAGGGAGGCTGGCAACAGATGAGGCCAGGAACATGAAGGTCAACTCACAGAGGATGCTGTCACTAGGGTGTAAGGAGTTTACTCTGTATCGTGTGGCTTATGGGAAGACTGGAATAATTTTGAGCAGGGTAATGATCTAATTCAGTTTGCATGTTAGCAGAGCCTTTATAGCAACAGAATGAAGGATGCAGTCCTGGGGGAGGGTGGGGGCGGGTTCGGGGTAGGTGAGCAAGGCAGGAGGCATGGGGCAACACTAAGGACTCTATTTACTGAGAATTGTGTCTGGATGCTAGTACTGGCAGTACTAATGATAAAGAAAAGGACAAACGTGGTACATTTTTAATGGTAGGGTTGAGAATATGTGGTGAGTGGAAATGGGGAGGGTGGAACATCTTCCTGTCTTGGGCCACCTTGTAGATCCTGGGGCTACTCATTATGATTGTGATGGTGAGAGGAGAGCCAGATCTTTTAGAAAATGGTATATTAATACTTAGATATTTTGCATTTCACATACTTCCAGGACATCCAGGTAGACTTGCCCCAAGGGACAGTTGAACATATGGTCCCAAAGCTCAGAGGACATTTGTGCTGGACATGCAGATTTGGCCCATTGTGATGAAAAGGTGTAAATTGAACTCCTGGGATGATGTGAGCCTATTAAGGAGAGCGGATCATGGGAGAAGAGAAAAGAGCCTAAAAAGGGTATCAGTGGGAATATCTACAGTTGGAAAAAAAATGTACTTCTGGAGCACAAGGTACAAATGACTGTCATAAATAGTGACTTCATAGTCATCAGCATATGAGTGGTGACTGAAATCGTAATAGTGGATGTGATATCTTAGGTAGAATTTGCAGAAGGAGCACAGTAAATGGAACCCTGAGGAACAGAAAAAGAGGAATCCAGCTAAGAACTGTGGAAGTGCTTCAGAAAAATCACTGAGCAGAATGGTGTCAGAGATGACACTGAAGGAGAAAGATCCCGGAGAGAGGGAGTAGTTAAGCATGTCAGAGGACACAGGAAGGGTGAGTGAGATCATGACTGAACATGGCTGTTCAGGGATTAAGAAAGTAATTGGTAACGTTTGTGAGAGTGATTTGAATGTGGTGGGAAGGGTAAGACATCAAAAAGAGTGGGTATAGATGCAAATAGGAGCTGAAGACTATAGACTGCTGAACTGAGGCATAATTGTTGAAAAAATAAATGCACTTCAAACATCTTTTAAAGCTAACTTCAGTGTAATGTTAGAAACCCAATGGGATTGTGAGTTTTAAATTAAATTATTTAGGGATCAGATTAAGTCCAGGGAATTATTGGAGCCAGGTAAACTGTAAATAGATCGAGTTATTGGCTACCAAATGTGCCTGTCAACAGGTCTCATGTTATTTCTTCAATTTCCAGTTTTGATTGAGCTAACAGTCCATTGCTCCAATAATACTTAAGAACATTTAATGTCCGTAGTATTGATCATTACTTAGACCTATAGTAGGCATAATAAGGCATATTAACTGCTTTACACAAGCCATAGGAATTAGGGCCAAATAATTGTTTTCATCTGGCTTATTTTTAAGTAGAAATAGCAAAATATTCTGCAGATCATTCAAAGTTTAAAGAATGGATACTGCCTGGATCTGATTGACCAAACGTTTTATATCTTTATTTTCTGAGAATTGAATGAGGCTTTTATTTTGAATTCATGCAAACCTGCATGTATCATACTTTGCTTTTTGATTTACAAAATGTGATCCATTGACCAAAGATATAAAATTAGCCCAATACAGTCATTGGTAGAATTGAAAAACAATTTAAATAATATTTTCAGCCTTCAAGTTAACGATCAGATATAGAGGAGGCCTCCGGAGATCTGTTAATTATTTTCATCTTATTTGGGGATGTTAACTGTAAGAGGTCACAGTTTGAGTTGCATGGCAAAAAAGAATCTCATGAGGTATTTGGGGGTGCCAACGTTAAATCCAGGATTTTTGTCCCATTACTCTCCCAAACATTCCTCAACTGTTTCTATTTTTAATTTTTTTTACCTCTCCTTTCATCCTTTCTATTTCCAAAGTTTGTAAAATAAAGCAATGATACTTACCTATAAAGCTATTTCAACAATAATAATGGGTCAGGGTAATGTTTTGAGGTAATAATATTTGTTTCATTCTGTCTGCGTCTTCTCCTCTTTGTGTGGTTACTTCAGGGGTAGTGTGAGTGCTTAGCTTTATAGGATTTTTGTTTTATGAAAATATATATCCCTCGAAGAAATCATCCTATTGAGGAGAAGAAACAGGGAAGTGTAGTACTTTTGGGAAGAGGAAGGAGAAAGAAGTGGGAGTGTTCTACTAGATGGAGAAGCTGATGGAGGACTGTGTTTCCTATGGAGATCAAATCCATGGCCCTGTCCTGGCAGGACCACAAAACGAAAAACCCTGGAGATGCTCCTAGGGGCTCCATGTTCCCAGCATCTCGAGAGATTCAGGCCTATACTCAGCAAGGGAACATGTGTAATTTAAACAATCAGCTCTAATCCTTCATGACCATATATCAGAAGGCCTTCTTCAGGTGTGGTAAAAACATCTGAGTTATTTGTAACTCTAAAAAGGCAGGAGTGGTGGTCTCCTGAATTCACTGTTAACTTTCTTAGGGGCTAGATTTAAATAAAATTAAATAATGAGACATTTTTTTTTCCACACTGCAGTTGTGGATGTAAATTTATACCAGCTCTTATTATAATTCTTTCATTTAGCACAAATATTTCATGTTCTAATAAGGCCTGTTCTTTCTCAGCCCTGGGACTACAGCCTCGTAGGTGACCAGTGTGGTCTCTACTCTTATCGATCTTGTGGAGAGAGACAGCGAGAGCAATAGAACAAGAGGGGTTGGGGGGGATCCTTCTCCATGGGTTCCTCATATCTCTGCACATCTTGTGAGCACATGCACTTAAGTGCTCTTTCTACCAGATTATCTCTTCGAGGATGTTTTATAGTAAATGGCCTTGGAAATTGAGACGATGTCTCCCTCTGGGGCAAAGGGCAGGCTTGGTTGCATCCTTAGAAGATAGAGATAGTGTTTCCCTTCAGAGCTGAGAGCATTACGACTGTCCAGTATAAATAAAAAAAAATAAATAAATATTTCCCACGGAGCAGAGGGCAGGTGTGTTTGCTATGCATAAAAGATCGAGGTTCCCTAAGCTGAGTTCCTCTCCTGCATGTAACACAGGTCTGTATGGGTCTAAGTATCCATTGTGCCCAGCCCCATAAAACTGTTGACCCATAAAACTGTGGCAGGCTCTTTTTTGAGCGAGCAAGTAGAGCAACCTCTTAGACCTTGTAGAATTCATGACATCTTCCATTCTGCTGGGAAAGAAGAAATGAGTAAACACAGAAGTATGGCACAATGTAATAATTCTAATGAGAGCTAACATTTATTGAGCACTTTCTATGGATCAGCCATTGTCCTAAAATTTGAATTTAATCTCTCCTTTCATTATTGTAACAACTAGTGTGGTGGGTTCTATCATCCCCCCCCCACCCCCAGTAACTTGCGTGAGGTTGTAGAAAATCAGGGCTAGAGTTCAAATTCATGCTTGATTCAAGAATGTGTGCTTTTAACCACTAGGCTGCAGACATAAAATACTTGAAATAAAGCAATTCTCATAGTGTTCACTCGTATTTATAGTGTTCATTTCTCAAAATAGAAAGTGTCAGCCCCCAATGCCATGAAGTTTCTAATGAGGCCAGGTGGCGGAGGCCACCGTCATGAGTGACATGATGGATGGGAAGTGGCCTTGTGCTCACATGTGCCCTTACTCGTCCTTATGCTACCTGCCACACTGCCTGGCACTGATACATTCCAACGAGTTGACGCTACTTGTTTTCTTTTCATTAAGCTTGTGAAGTTTGAAAATAATGAAAGATCCCAGCCTTTAGGGTCACGATTCTTGTCTAAGATTGAACAGTTCATGGTTTTGTGATATCAGAAACATTATTTAGACATTCTGCTCCTCAGTGTCCGAGTCGGTAAAACAGATATAACGATACCCATGACACTGTCTATTATGAGTATTCAACAAAATGACATGTTTATGAAATCCAAATAACTTTATCAATGATAAAAATGTACCTAAATATGCTTGTTTTATAATAACTATGCTGGACAATATCTTATGATTTTTATTAATCATTTATTACATAATGTGAATTAGTTGATACCATTTTCCATCCTCTACTACATTTATTTTTACTTAACCAGAAATCAGTGGAATATCTTCAATGTGCTAAGCTGGATAGATATTTTGTGTAGCACAGAGACTTCCGGGTGGTATGTGTGTTTTGTATCATGACAGCCTGGAGAAGATGGGTCTAACTGGAATACCTCTGGTGGGCAGCATGGTGATACTGAGATGGGAAGCTATGCGGGAAAACATGGGGCCTTGTGTTGAGAACTGTAAAGCATGCATGATACTGCACTATTGGTAAGCTAACCAGTTAGCTTGCCACAGCTTCAGAGATGCTGGTGGAAGACACAGGCGGGGGTTTCAGACAAGGCTTTCATTACTCACAGCATTGCAAGCAGCATGAACATTGTATCCATGTAGGTTCCACTTTCTCACCACTCCTGCCCACATCCCCTCGGGCTGAGATGGAGGGGCTCATGGGGGCGGTGCTTGCATGGGATTACATCCCTGCCGAGGATCCCTGAACTAGAGGAACCCAGATCTTTTAGTGACAGTGAGCATGCCTCTCTTTTGCTCCCTAAGGAGACATTATATTTCCTGTACTGAATAATAAGCATGTTACCCTCTGCCTTCTCTGTCTTCCAAGGCTTTGCATTATGTAAACATCTTTAGCAGTAGAGTCTGAAACAAAGGGCTAGTTAATGCCTCTGCTCATAAGATGTACAGAAAGGCAAGAGACTCATGTGGAGAACTGTTTCTCAATATCCTGATGAAGGAGAACAATCTTACAGTACTTAAAGTACTTTTAGCTCCCTTCCCAATTTGGCTAATCTAAGCCATAGTGTAGAAATTACAATATATAGTCAGATTCTATCATTGCATACATATTTCCTATTCTTCATTTTTATTTTCACCTATTCTTCCAACTATCCCTAATACACACACACACACACACACACACGCACACACACACACACGAGATAAAACATGTAATAAAGAAGGGAAAAAATAAGGTGGCTGTTTGGAAGGCGATGGAAATTAAGGCTTCAGAGAAAGGGAAAAGGGAAAATCGTCACAGGGTTTTAGAATATCTCAACATGGTCTTAGGCTTCTAAAAGATTAACACCAAAGTGAAAATCTATATAAGAATATATCCATACGAATATGGACATTGGGCCAGGTCACAGTGAGTAGGATAAGTTTACCTTGTTTAAAACCCAAATCTAGTATGTCTTCCAACACATATCATGGGCTTCACCATCTTTCTTCAGGCTCTGTCTTCAGTTGATCATTGCCAGTTGGTGACCACAGATCCTATGAGGCTAATTTGACTTCCTACAGTAGGAAAGGATAGGATCCACCTTAGTGTTTGTGGGGCCCAGAGCAAGAGTACAACTGGGTGCCTAGCTACCATGTGTCCAACTATTTAAAGTTATGAAAATCAGGCTAACAAACTATTAAAATATGTTCTAGCCTCTTGTCATAACAAACATGCTTTATAATGACAATAGTAAAACATATGTGCAATGCTATATACTAGTTTTATGACAGAAAGTCAGAAAAATTTCAAGGTTAACTGTAAATATTGCTATTCAGTTTGGTGTTCTGTTGATGGGCTACATAAGTAATAAAATAAAGTCACATAGACAAGCTGTGATACAATTATACATAAAATTTATTTTTCTTGCCTTCATTTCAGCAAAATCAAAAATTATATTATGTAGAGATCTTCATAGAACTTGTGTTCTGCTGAGAATACTGACCCAAATGATGAAAAAAAAAAGCAATAGTAATCAAAGTGCACAACATTTAAATGTATTTTTCAGAAATTAAAATAAAATTTGATGTAAAAAGAATAAGCGATTTTGCACATGATTGATTTAAAAAGTTACCTTTTTTAATATATTCAAAATTAGCTTCTAAAATTAATGGACATACTAAATGTATTTAATTAAAACTGAATATTTTATTTAATTTTTCAAAAATTAAATCAAATCCCCTTAGGTTTATTTCTGAAAGCAAATTACACTATTCAGTAGCTTTCTGGTTGCCACAATATATATCCTGTAGCATGATTTATACTTGTTACATCTGGACCTAAATATATACAAAGCTAAGCGTAGTATGAGTTAATATTATGTTTTTCTGCCCCATGTGCAACTGATGTGAGCGCTGGTATTTTGTGTATGACTCAGAACCAAATTTGAAACAGGAAGAGAAGCAAAAAATAGTCACTTCATTGTGAAAAACTGTGTCTCTGTGCAAGAATTGATTGCATTGATGCTATCTTAGGGGAAAGATATGTTAATTAATTTGTCTTTTTAGTGAAATAAATGCTTCTTCTCTTCAAACCTCCTATCTTCAGGAGAAATACCTGTTCTAACAATACACATGAGAGTTCTTAGCATTTGCGTGCAGTTGCCTGTTGTTCTGAGGGCATTGAGCAATAGATATGGAAGACGGTTTTGCTGGGCCCTAAAAAGTCTTAGATGTGAGAATGTATATTTAGGGATGCAAGTTTTACTCGCTAGACAGTGATGCCCATCTGTTCTTTAATACATTTATATTTTGTGAGTTTGTGATATTTAAGGTCTTCTAAAGAGACTTAGAAGAGGACAGAGGCAGACCTTGTAAAAGAGGAAGAAAATTAGGTATGGATCTTTCTGGAATTTAACAAAGGTTTAACATTATAATCCCTTCAACAGTTATTTTAATGTGCTTTAAACTATGTCTAGGTTGGTGATACACGAATAGATAAAATAAATGCCTCCCTTATCCTTGCCAAAAAACAGAAACAAAAACAAACAATCCCCCCCACACACACACACACACGTGCACACACACAGTGAAAACTAACTCCTGACTTCAAGTGTGGTAGGTTGCCTTAAGGAGGCATGAGGTCCAATAGGCAGAGGTGGAGCCCACTGGGAAGCAGCAGATGGGCCTGTCGGATGTGTGGTTGTCATGGCTGGGTGGCCTATGGCGGGTCTAAGGTTTTAAGCCAAGTAAGGGAATCAGGTTGGGAAGAAAAACTGAATATGGCAGTATCAATTGAGTTGTGAGAACTGGCTGCAATGTGATCAAAGTGGGTTACTAGGAATGCAAATGCTGGATTCCTACCTCTTTATGCTAGAAACATGCAATCCATCCCATCTTTATTAAGCATTCTTGCCATGGGCTGGAGTACAGTGTTTGCTCTCCTGGAGACAGCGGGGAGGATGAGATGGATGTGACTCATGAGGCTCACAGTCCAGTTATGCCTGTGAAATCGATCACTTTCCGTGTGATTTGCAGAGCCTCAGAAGAGGGGCTGAACCTTTTTCACTTCTATCTCTGTTGCCAAAATTCTCATTAAGTCTTTAAAAGGTACCTTTCAAAGTGCAAACAATCTATCAAGAGTGTAAAATATTAACAGTAAAAGCTATTAATGCCAGAGTGATATGAAAGGAGAGTTTTTTTGTTTTGTTTTGTTTCTTGTTCTGCCAAGTATTTGAGCAACTATTGGATCGTCGGAAAAATCATGACACATTTTTGCATAGAACACATAGAAAAAGTATGTCATGACTTTTCCGATGACCCTATAGAATGAATAATGATGTAGTCATCTAGTATAGACTCACGTGAAGAATGGATAGGATGTGTTGGAAAGTGTGGATGGAGGTCAGTAAAAGCCCAAGCAGGCCAGGCCCAGGTGGTCATCTAAAAGGAGGTGATATTGGCCTTGTTTCCCTTATTGAAATGGAAGAGTTCACCTTGGAAGAAAGAGTGGCTTAATGGAACAGAACAATTGCCTCTTTTTTTCTTGTGTTTATGTATTTACATTTCTTGATTTACAAAAAGAATTTGTAATGAGGAGTTCAACATTGTAAAAGTATGAGTTAAATATGTTCCACGGGCCGGCCGAGTGGTGCGATGGTTAAGAACTGGCTTGGATTCCAGAGGGCCCCGGTTCGGATCCCACATATGAGGGCCAGTAACACTGCCCTCTACAGCTAAGATGCTGAACAACAGCTCAACCTGGAGCTGGGCTTCCGTGAGTCGCCGGCGACGGCGTGGGCTGCAGCCCCTGTGGCAGTGGGTTGCCATGGGCTACCGTGTGTAGCCAGCAGCCAGCGTGAGCGGCCAGCAGCCGCTGTGAGCGGCCGTCCAGAAGCCGGCTACTGATCTGCCTCACCCGGGAAGAGCGCAATGATGGTGCCAACTTGGGCCAGTGAAGCAATGTCCTCCACAACTAGACTGAAGAACAAAAGGACAGCAATTTGTCTGTTCCCCTTCCCCCAATTCCCCAGCACTATTCCCATCCCCCCAATTCCCCAATAAAAATCTTTAAAAAAAAATATGTTCCACTTTTCTAATTTGTAAAAAATTAAGGGTTTATTATTAGATGCTTTAGGATTGCAGTGTTCTCTGGTGTGGATTTCATTAAGTGAAATATCCGTAATCATTTATAGTTCTTTATGTTTACACCAGCTTTATATAAAGGGTTTGTGTTTCCTCTCTCACTGATATGCCCTTTTTCTGAAACCATGTGTGTGTGTGTGTGTGTGTGTGTGTGTGTGTGTGTGTGTGTGTGTGAATCATTAACTAACCTGGTGGATCTCAAAATGTGGTCCAAGTCCTGCAGCACCAGTGTTATCTGAGACCTTGTTAGGGATTAATCTTATCCACCTCACCACAGACCTGCTGAATCCAACACTGTGGGCTGGGGCCCAGCAATCTGTGTTTTAACTAGACCACCAAAAGATTCTGAACCATTGATCTAATCCAACTCTTATGTTTCCAGGTCAGGAAACAGGTTCAAAGCCAGATGGTACTAACCTCCTGGTCTTCAGATGCCTACTCTAGTGTTTTTGTCATTAGCCCTGAGCTTAATGTCAAGAATGTAATTGTTAGTATCCTGGTGGGTTTCAGGACTTTTCAATCCTTATAGAAATTCTGAATCTATCAGAGCCTTCTAATAGGATAGCAGGGCATTTCTCCCCATTTTAATGAGTTAGATTTAAAAAAAATTGAAAATTAATATCTTTTTAACATAAAATGCGGAATAGGTGATGAAGCACTAGGGTGAAACAGATTCTACTAAAAATCAGCTAATTTGTGAAATAAGGCGCACTTTTTTATGAAAATAAACTTGTCCTTGAAACAACAGTAGGTTCGTGTGAGGCATCTAGAAATTATGATGTGTCCAAACTGAGACTTCAAAGGTGACTCCAAAGAACTCTGGATCACTAATTGAAGAGAACAGACACACACTTTGAACATCTAAAAATGAAAGGAAATTTGAAAGCACTCACATGAATTCCTAGAAGACAAAGATAATGAATAAGACTTTGAGGATTTCTTTGTAAAGCAAAGAGTTTTATAAAACAGTTTCTTCCCAGGACAGTGGTGTCATTTGTTTTCACTCTCAGAAAATATGAAAAACAGTAGCCTGGACGAGTTCTCAATGAATCTCTGAATCTTCCAAGGTGATAAGGGAAAAGTTAGGGTGACAGCATGAAACACAGGTAGTCTGATTTATTCTTAAAGAAAAGTGGGTGAATTTCAATTATATAGTCTATTTTCATTCTTTTTTCTCTTTCCCTCTGGTGAGCCACAGCCTGTATTTGCAATCTAGCCATTTGAGATTAGAGGAAGCAAGGGACAGTTCTCCAGGCAGCTCCAGGCAGCTCCTATTTGTGGTTTTGGTAAAGCCATTGTTTGGGTCTCAGCTTTCCTTTCAAATTCTGATGTAATCTCAGATTTTTAAAAATCCTACTAACCCTCATTTCTCCTTTAATGATTTGTGTTCCTGTATACCTAAATACTGTATACACATTTAAATAAATGCATGTCTAGGCGCTTTAACTCCATCTCCTGTCAGGCTGCCCTGAATCTCATACCTGACCTTCCTATGGTATTGACCTTCTGTACCGTTGGCCTCCATAAAGGGAGATTGAAAGGGACCTACTTGGTGCTATTGTGGGGGGGGGGGTTCTTCCAAAATCTCACCTTGCCTTCTTGTCTAGAAAGTGGAAGAAACCGTGGAATAATCTCAGTTTGTACAACCTATAAAGAATGCTGCAGAAAGATAGTCTCCCACCAGCTTACTGAACATAACAAGGATAGGAGGTAGGAGTTAGGCTGATACGTCTTTGGAAGAAATACCGAAGCTTAGAAAAGGAGAGAGCAAGAGAACTATTGCTGTAGCTTAAAAAAATTTTTTTTGTTAAAATTGTTTAGCATCACTGAACTGAAAAGAGCCTCCAATTCAGTCTTAATGTCACATTAGCATACCCTTTTCATTTTATAAACTATATTTAATTTATTTTTCCACAGGGTTATAGTAGTGATCATTATAAAAATGTATTTTTTTCATCTGTCATAAAGAAAGCAACATCTTAGACACAGATATAGGTCAGTAGTCATGGTAATAACTTACTCTGTACAATGATATAATAATGCTAGCTTAGGAGAGAAAGTCCAGGGATGTGGAACTGAGTAGTAAGGAGAAATAACCACATGATCTGAAAGGCCAAATGACTGATACAATTTTTCAGATGTTCCACAGGATTGTTTCCTGTGGAACGTCACATCCACACAGGGATTAAACTCTGACTTCTGTCAACATTTCAGATTTGCTGAATGCTATTACTTTGTCAAAAAAAAATGCAAGAGAGAGCTTGTGTGGTGATTGGAATCTGAATTTGAAAACAGAATGTATTTTTTATAACAAGAGATTTTAAAGTAGTTCATAAAGTTAGAAAACTTTAAGAATTTCCTGAAAACTTGAGTTTTATATTATGAGAGTAAACAAGACTGTGCTTTTGGTGATTACCACATGCCATACTTACACTAATCGCTAAGCACGAAGGATAAAATGGCCCCTTGTCTTGTGGAACTTGTATTGAATCCATTGAAGCCTTTTCCATTGATTATCCTGAATCATAAAACTCTGGCTCTCACCTCTTTTCTCAACTCCAGTCAAGTCTCCACTACATTTAGATATGTGCACGCTCACCTCAGATTTAATTCTGATTCCTTCTCTGAGTGAAAATGGACTCCCTCGTTGATTCTCACTTGCGATTCGTTCTACCTCTACTTATGAGAATTTCCACAGTACATGTCCAATAGCGAAAAATGAAGGAAATGACAAAAAGAGTCAGCTCAGATAGTCTTGCACAGTGCTTCTCTCTAGGGAGGACTGAGTGATGTCTTGGGGACTTGAGAGGAGCCATCAGCAGGTACCAAAGACCTATCTATCACTTCTACCTGCAGACAGGGACAAGGGCACGAAGGACAGAGCTTCGGTTCCAGCCAGGCGTGTTGATGGGGGTCCACCAAGAGCAAGCTACAGTTTAGGCAGAAGGAGAAGAGGGAGTGCTGAGTTATCTGTACATTTTCTGATGACTAGCCTGCTGCAGTGAAATTGCAGTCTGATGCATGCTTGCTTGGGAGATTTAGCAGATGATCACTAATTAGTATTTGATTACCATGTGATGCTGACCATTGATTGTTTGCATCTGTCAGAAAGACTCAGCTCATTTAGAAATGGTATGAAGGAGTTATGAAGATGGACTTAAAAGAACTGGTCTTTGGAACCTTGAACAATATTGAGTTGTTGCTCCTACCTTAATATATCAGGGAAACTGTAATGGCCTTTTAACCCAGCCATGTCTGACATCAAGATTTGTGCTTTTGGTACTCTAAGCAGAGGTGATAGTGGGCAGGTTATTTGCTAATTAAAAGCTATTTCGAGAAGCTAGAAAGGGTTTAAGAATGATTTCTATGCATTTTAACTTATTAGGGTAAATTGTTTACAGACAGAATGGGAGGATGGACTGGATACAGCTTGTGCCCTTCTCATATTCTTCAGCTTCCTCCAGATGTCGCCTAACAGCAGCTGGTTCAGCTGCATCCGCTTTCTCTTGCTTTCTCCCTGAGAGGATGTTTCTGCCACAGACTTTTTGATCTCTTGTGGGGAACCATCTAGACATTCTGAGTCATGTATAAACCTTGAGTTCCACCCAGATCGTCATTGCCCCTACAAATAGAGGCACTGAAGCCAGTGGATAAGTGTTCCCTCTTCCCTTCCTTGGGCTGACAATGAAGAAAGAGGTGCCTCTATATATCTATGCAAAGGTTCCCGGCAGTATCCAGTCCCAAATGCCCACAGTGGAAATCAGCTTGAAAATACTCGATTGTGTTGGTTTTTCCCTAATACCCTGTTTCCTAATTCTGCACTAATCCCAGTTCTTGTGGGGAATCACTTCCAAAAATATATATTACCTACATACAAGCCCTTCCTTAGGGTCTGCTCTTTGTAGTAGTTCAAACTAAGATACTTGTACCAGAGGTGGCCCTAGAAAGCAAACCCTCAGGATGAGATTGTGAAATGATATGAAATAAAGGACTCCACCGCTATGTTGGCAGGGGATTGCTAATCGTAGGCATTCAGAAGCATCATATGTACTTTTATTGTCTCAGTTCTTCTAGGGCTTCAAACACCCAGGAAAATGTGCCAATTTCCTTAGTCTTGGTGGTTGAGTCCAAAACTGTGATGGATGCACTTAGCAGTGGCTAGAACCCTCAAATTAATTTTCTGAGCCCGTGGAAATAAAAGCCATTATAAGAGGAAAGACAAAGTTAGAAGTCTGACCCAGGACAGGATAAATCAGATAAATCAGGACTAATCCTGCATCCAGGAGGAACTGCGTACATTAGTGCCACCAACAAGGACTTAGGGTTTGTGATTCCCATTTATATTACCATTGATTTCCTCTGTGTCACCTCTAAAACAGCCAGAGGAATCATGGCAAACCTATCAGCCAGGTCACGTAACCCAGCAGACCCAACAGCGCCATGAAATGTGTGATGGTGAAGGATGCTGTGTGTGTGTTCCTTGACAAGCTCTGAGAGGAGAACCGCAGTGCAGACCCCTATGGTTGTGATGTACACCGGTGCCTTCCGCAGCAGAGAACGTACTTGGTCCAAGGCAAGGAGATAGTCATGGAAGTACAAGAACAGAGAGAGAAGAACATGAAATGCAGTAGAAAGGGATTGAAGGTATGTTATCAGGGAGAAACACCCTTATACCCTACTCCCACCCCCACCAAAAAAGGGACAAGGAAAGGAAAATTAATTCTAAGTCATTGAAGGATAGAGACTTAAATTTCTGTCTCTAAGAGTTGTTACACCTATTAATAGTTTATAATGAGATACTCTATATGAAGGGTTAGAATTGTATCTGGCACTTCAAAAATGCTCAACAAATAATCAGCTTTTATTATGTTTACTGTTGATGACTAATTAGATTGAGTATCTTTCATAGTAAATGGTAATACATATTGGAATGAGTTTTGTTCTAAATGATCACATTCAGCAGCAGAGATTATATAGTACATAGCTGGGAAATAGGTCACAGATTTTTTTAACGGATCTGTCTCCCAGGTACAAAGGGATAATGTCTTAAACACAAGTTGTAACACCAGTTACTCACATAGAGTATTTCTTCCTCTGTTCACAAAATAGAGCTATAGGATTTAATTACTTCAAGAAAAGAGTGATGCTGTCAAATGGGTAATATTGTCAGAAAGTTGAGCCATGTTAGTCCATTATGCCCAGTTTTACCTTTGCTTGTTTTGTAATCCTTCTTGGAGCCTTGGTGACTCATATTCTTGGGTTGAGTAACGCCCAGGGTTACTGAGTGACGGAGCTGCTTCCAGCCCACACTCTTCCAATTATGCAGCTGGATTATGGATCTTTTAGTACACTAGGTGGTCTCTGAAGAAAATGATAACACAGACTGTCATTAGAGGAGTAACTGGGGATGCAAAGTAAAGCAAGGAGACTCAAGTGATGGCAGGAAAGATAGACTAGAAAGATCGCTTGTTTGGTACAATGTCTTGGTTACATGCCTTTCATATGTTGTTCTGTTTAACTTGTCAGTTCTGGTGACACAAAATGCTTTTAAAATTACTTTTGGGTGTATTATCTGTTCTTTCCTCTTTCTGTTCTTAATGTGCAGGAACAAGAAAAGCAGAATTATGTTTTAACACCAACTAAATGAGATGAAATGGGATAATGGCTTTGAAACATTTTGAAAAGTTAACAGCTATACAAAAGTGATTTCTGCATAAATTTAATATCACAGTTAATGTAATGACAAAAATGTATGCTTCTCTGGTAATGTTATTAAATTGGTATTTATTTATATTGCTTTTTCATGGAAATTTTTGCATTATATACTGTTAATATCATTTTAAAATATTTAAAACTCCTTCAATTGTCTCCCTCACACATAGTTTTTATGTTCTTCTTCATTTACACTTTTTTCTTGCAATTCTAAAAAATAATGTGCTTGATAAATGTCGTATACTATGACATAGAACCCTTATATTTAGTTGGTTCAGAGTCAGACAATTTGATTATGAGAAGTGTCTAAGTTTTATTACATTTTGCATGCATGACAAAATACTCTAGTAAGCTAATTCAAAGAACCATTGTTGGTAGGGATAGTTTATAAGATAAGAAAATGATTACATAATAACTGATACAAAAATTTTATAAAAGTCTGGATAAAGATTATTAGACTTATGATTAAAAGGTGTCAAGTGATGGTCCTTGGCATCAATTCAACACCAACCTGAATCCCGAATTTGGGGTGTGGTGAAGAAGGAAACTTTATTCAGTTCAAACAACTCAATTGTGATACAGCATGTGAAAATAGCACTGTTGTGAAAACAGCATGGCTGTGAAACAGCTCAATAGTGATACAGCTCAATTATGAAGTAGCATGGCTGTGAACCAGCATGGCTGTGAGGGGGCCCTGGGTGGGGCCAGGCAGCCCAGGAGCCGGTTCCCTTTTCAGCTAGACAGCTCTGCTCTATTCCAGTCTGCTCTACTCTGCCCTGCCCTGCCTGCTCTTCTATGCTCTGATCTGGTGAGGCATCTTTGGTGTTCCATCTTCAGTATTTCAGCTGCAGCCAAAGAAATGCAGTCTTCAGTCTTTGGTGGAAAGGGAGCATGCACTCTTCAAGCCAGAGGGGAACTGATTTATATAGATGAAGTCCCTGCCCCCTGGTCACTGATTGGTCTGCCCTCACATGAATGAGGACTCCAAATCCTCAGAGTTTGATTGGTCCAAAAGGCACTGTCCTGATTGGTCAGAATGGAGCCACTGATGGGAGAATACAACAGCATTGCTGTGATTGGATGGGGAAAGACTCAGTCCTGGTGGTTGAAAATACTATTCCAGGAACTCCTTTATAAGGATTGCCTCAGATGGAAGGAGCACAGTGCAGGCAGGCAGTTCAGTGAGGGAGGCAGGCAGCTTAGTTCAGTCTTCTTTCTGAAGCGTGGTTTGTGTGGGAGGCTCCTGTGTAGAAATGGCTGTTAGGCTCTGGGGTTTTTTTTTTGTTTGTTTGTTTGTTTTTTAAAATTGAGTCCAATTAGCCACCAGGAGCCCTTCTTAGTAGGCATCTTCTTTCTTAGGGCCCACAAAAGCAACTGACTGTATGGTACTTGGGTCACTGGTTTCACAAACCAAATTTCAAACCCATTATATCAAAGGCATTTAATATTATCAAAAATGCTATTTCTTCCCCAAAGGAAGTTAATTGCAATTTTAATGTTTCTAGATGTGGAAATGTTTTTCTGTTACATGATTTTTTCAGTATAATTCTTCTTTTTATGGTATAATGACTATTTAGTCCTCACAGAACCTGTAAGTATTCATAAATTGCCCATTTAAAAAAAATCCTTAAACATTTGTATTTTTTAACACACACTGAACTCCTAGGGAAAAAAATAAATCTACCATATGAAGAAAAACATTAGCTTATTTTGTTCTGTTTTGACCAGAATGACAGTTACAAAGTAACACTTTATTTTGTTTGTACCCTGTTTTTTTTAAGCAAATGAAAATTAATAGAAATATAGTAAAAGAAAATATATAGTTGTTGTTTTTTGTTTGTTTGGTTTTTTTGTGTTTTGGTTTTTGTCTTTTTTTTTTGTTGTTGTTTTTGTTTTGTTTTGAGTAGTTGAATTGCCTCTGCAGCAGTAACCAACTTCTTTCTGTAATTCAAGGTTGAAGCAAATCTTGAGTTGAAGAGCTGGGCAAAAATCAATGGAATTTATAGTTTGAGTTTAATCTATGTCATGAAACATGAGAGTAGATTATCCTAAGAAGTATTGAAACCAACTATTTTTCTATATATTTAAAGAATAAAATCAGAATATATACATAAATTGAGATAGACATTAAAAAGACATCGTAAAAAATTAGACACTGGATTAGAGCTTGAGAAATACGTTCTTTGAAGATGCTAAAAATTAAAATTCAGGTTATAGCACTTTTTGGATGGTGGGGAGAGGATCATTTTTAAAACAGATTTAAGAAAATACTAATAACCTCAAACATTTCAGTTCTAAGGAATGGAAGTTTCAGGGAAACCATTAAGGGGAGATGACCCCTGTATCTTGAGTCTTGAAGAGTAAAGTAAGATTGAGCTGAGCAATTGTGAAGGGAAGGGATTGCGACCAGCATGACCTAAGGGGCTGGGTAGTGTAATGTTTTCTGAGTAGGACACTAATAAGTGAGCATAAAGTGCATTTTATGGTATGGCTTAGACAGCGGTTCTCAACCTGTGGGTCGAGACCCCTTTAGAGGTCGAACGACCCTTTCATGGGAGTTGCCTAAGACCATCAGAAAACGAAAAGATATTTACGATCCATAATAATAGCAAAATTACAGTTATAGAGTAGTAACGAAAATAATTTTATGGTTGGGGGTCACCACAACATGAGGAACTGTATTAAGGGTTCGCGGCATTAGGAAGGTTGAGGACCGCTGGCATAGAAGAAGCTGGGAGGATAAGTTGTAGCTGGGAAGAGGAGTTTTTGTTGGAAGATTGATAAGGCACCCCACACCACCACCAAGTAGCATGCTTGAGTAATAGTAGCACTTGACAGAGCTCCTTTGTTAGAAGATTAATTTTGGCTAAGACTTCTGTTTTGCAGAGCACTGCATTTTTCCAACAATAAAGATTATTCAGAGGTGATAAGGTGGTAAGAAAAAGAATAGCCCATGATTTTCAGAGATCTGTAGATTTACAATTATCATTTGAGCATTTTTCTTCCATATCAGTTTTCTATGTGGTGTCAATATAAATGATCTTTCCTTCCCCTCCAAAACTTTAGTTATACATTACTCAGTACCACTACACGTAGATTCAGATGGCATGTTGCAGTAGTTCACTCTGATTCTTTATGGGCATCGAGGGGGAACTAAGGCCACTTATTAGGGCCATGTGCCCATTGGAGGTTAATGCCTTAAATAGTGCCAATTTCTTCAAGTTGCTGAAAAACTCCTAAATGAGGGAGTTAAGGGAGCAGATGTGCATTTCAGATAGAAAACTTTGTATAGAGGATATTTTGGAGGGTGTGGGAGCAGTACAAGTTTTAGAGGACTCGTGCAAGCACGTAGACAAGGGAAGAAGGAATTGCCATGATGTTATTAAAATAGAGGATAAAGCTATCTGCTAAAAGTGGGAGGATGAGGAGGGAGGTGGAGTAGTTACTGGGAAGAATGGGAGAGGAAGCCCCTGCCCTTCCCCGTTCCTGCCACCTCACTGTCCACAGATGACTCTGACTTCCCTACCATCCTGAGGAACAGAGGGCACTGCACACACTCCCTCATCCCAGGTCTGTAACTCAGGACCCCTGTGCTTGCTCCAGCCTTCCACTCTTCTCCTCCCACGCTGAGCCTTCAGCTGGAAAACTACAGGTCTCATGGTGGAGATTCCTGTCTAAATTTACCCGCTTTCTCTTGCTTGAAGGTTACCATAGTATCACTGGATAGCTTAGACTGTGTTTTCATTTATGATCCACCATGTGCATCATGTAATACATACACATTAAAGTCTGGATCAAGTTGACTGCCAAGTATCCTTCTCACGTGTCCTTTTCACATGTATCCTTGTTTTTAGCAACTGATAAGCTTAAGCACTCATTATCTCCTAAAACAAAACTCCATTCCTGAGTCCTACCTATTCCCCTCCAACTCTCTCTGCCTCTCTTCATTCCCAGATGGCCTGAGAGGACATAACATTTGCCCTCTCCACACAACCACCTTCACTCCTCAGCCCTCCATGCTGTCTTCCCTTACCATCATTCTAATGAAAATCGCCCTCATTTTGACCACCCAAGAATACACTTTTATACAAATATTTATTGGTTTGCTCATTCATTCTGCTAGACTTGGAATTCTTTTCCTCCTATCATTCCTCGTTTCCCTCTTTTCTCCAGATAAATGTTTTTATGCATCAATGTTCTTATACCTCTTCTCTAAAAAGACAACTCACTAAGCTTATAATGCTTATAATTTTCAAAAGTGATGTTTACAGAAGTTTAAAATTACGCTTTTGGCTTCTTTGGATTGTTGCTAAATTAGCCTTTCGTTGTAATGTGCATTTTTTGCATATTAAAGACAGTGTTCTCATCTTAATTTTAACCATTTTGTTCTGCTTAGAAATGATTTAAATTGTTTCTAGTAACTGGAAATATGGTTATTAAATTTCACTCGACTTAATGCAATGTTAATTCTCTCAGACATGCTGTATTTATTTTATTTCATTCAGTGCTCAAACAATATATTAGTTCCTTGAAAGTTGTTAAAGTTTCTTTTAAAAAAATGAATTAAAGTGTTTACATTGAATGAACAGCAGTTGCATTACACATTTAAGGAAGGAAAGTACTGATATATTTAAAATCTTATACTGAAGCTACAGCTGCCCCTCGTCTTTAAAAAGCACATTGCTTTTTGTTGTGTGAATTGTCAATGCCAAGATACTGTTTTGGGAAAAGGAAAGCTAAGAATGTTAGTAGGAAATTGTACTTTTCTAGTGTGGTAACTGGATTTTCTTTTCTTTTTTTTTTTTTGTTAGTAATGTAAGTTGTTACTTTGATATCAAGAGATTATAAGTGAATAACCCAAAGTTTCAAAAATCACATCACTTTTCAGATTTTTCAAAAAGCTGATTGCTACTATTATCTTCCTTTAAAGACTCACCATGATCTATGATATCAAATCTTCCTTTACAAAATTACTTTTTATGTGTCTCTTATCTTTTATAAAACATACTGTTTATAATTGAAACTCTGATTAGTGTAATTTAAAGTATTTCAGAGCACTTTCTCTTTAGTGGCTACGTCTTCGAATTCTTGCCCTGTATGATGGTCCCCTCCCCCCGCCCCATTTTGGGTCCTCTGGAGATAGAAATGCAAAAAGATTTATTAGGGGTTGAATGTATGAGCCATTAAGTTTCCAGGGAACAGGACTAGGAGCAGGAGGAAGGAAGAAGGATTGGGTAGGAAGAGCCTCAGTCTGTGGTACAACTATGAAAACATCTGGAAATGGGGAGTTCCAATGCCCAAACTGCCCTTAAAAGAGTTGCTCATTGAAGAGAATGGTCAGTCCCCAGTCATTGATGAAACTGCTTGGGGAAAAGCATGTCTTTGGTTTGAAAGCTGTGATGAATCCCAAAACATCTGCAGCTGGATGACACCACCAATTCCTGGCTCATCTTTTCATTTTCCTTGCCATGTCTTTCAAAGGAAAGACGTTTTTATTTTTATGAAGTCCACTGTATTGATTGCAATTATTTTATGTATCTTGATTTTGGTTTTGTATGTAAGAAATCTTTGCCTAACACACGGTTACATCAGTTTTATCCTGTTTTGTTTTATTTTTTCTTGAAATGTTATAGTTATAGGTTTCACATTTGGGCCTTTAGTTCATTTTGAACTGATTTTTGCATATGGGCAAGGTATGGATCAAGGTTATTATGTTGCTTTGTGTCTGGATGCATGCCCATTTGTGCCAGCACCATTTCTTAAAAAGGCTATCCTTCCACCATTTAATTGCCTTTGCTCCTTTCACAAAAATCAATTGATGATATATGTGAAGGTCTATTTATACAATAGAATCTGTTCTCTTTCATTGATCTATGTGTCTATATTTTTATCAGTACCACACTATATTGACTATTGTATCTTTGTAATAAATTTTGAAATTACATAGTGTGAATTCCAATTGTATTTTTTTTTAATTTTGGATGTTTGATTTCCTTTGCTTTCTATATATTTTTTGAATCAGTTTATTAAAAAAAAGACTTTTGTTGGAATTCTGATTGGTATTGTGTTGAATCTACAGATTTATTTAGGGAGCACTAACATTTTAACATCATTGAGACCTCCAGTTTATGAACACAATATATTTCTCAATTTATTTAGATCTCTTAAAATTTCTCAACAGTTTTCAATAGAAAACTGATATAGATATTGTATATATTTTAAAAAACAAGACACAGATCTTGTACCTACTTCATTAGATTTATACCTCAGTATTTTTGGTGTTATTTTTAATGGTACTTTATTTATTTTTTTTTTACATTTCCAATTGTACATTGCTATTGTATACAAGTATAATAGTTTCGTGTGTTTGTGTGTGTGTGTGTGTGTGTGTGTGTGTGTGTTAACCATGTATCCTATGACCTGCCAAACTTATTAGTTCTAATAGACAGCTATGTTTTATTCAAACAGAGATAGTTTTATTCATGCCTTTTCATTCTGTTTTCTTTCTATTGCCTTATTGCACTGGCTAGGACTTCTGTTACAATGGTGGATGGCAGTCATGAGTGCAGTCGTCCTTGCCTTGCTCCTGATGTTAGAGGGAACACATTTAGTCTATCACCTTTAAGTAAGATGTTAGCTATAGTTATAACGTAGATGCCTTTATCAAGTTTGGGAATGTCCTTTGTGTTCCTAGCTTGCTGAGTCACTAACATGAAAGGATATTAAATTTTTTCACATGCATTTTATTGCATCTATTTCAATAATTACAATGATCACAGCAAAAGGAAAATGCAAAAAAAAATGTTTCTATGAAGAGATCATGGTCAAGCTTATTTTCTGTACCCTGATATGTAAGAAATTTCATGATCTGAGTCTTGCCATTGTTCCTCTAAACTAATTTCTTCTCATTCCCCACACATACCTTCAGTTGTCGTAGAACAAGAAATTTCTTGCATTTATCTGAATATATCATGCACATATTTACCAATGATGTTTATAGTGAACCCTAGGGTAAACCACCCAGATTTCCTGTGAGGCTGAAAGTCCCTGTCCCCTCACCTGAGAGGGCTGCTGGATGACGGACCTCAGCTGGCAGCCCTCCCAGGAATTACCTTCGAATGCAGAGAGCCACCTGATGCATGGTCATGCCACCTTTCCTAGAATATCTTGTGTCTAAAGCAGAAGTATTAAGACCCAACGTTTTATCCCAAGGAGGGGCATTGACACTGCAGGCCTGCTTCTGAGGAACTATCCCAACTTCACAGATCCCCATGGGATCAGTTGAGACTTTGGTTTGACTCCATCACAGCTAGGGTGACCAACAACTGGAACAGTTACAGTTTGTCCACAACTAAAGAGTTTCCTAAAATCTGAAACTTTTAGTTATAAAAGTAGGAAGAAAGTCAGGAAAAATGGGATGACCCAGTCACCTTGGCTTTGTGGCCAACTCCTCTCTCTCCAAAATCCTGTTTCCCTCCTTTCCCCCACAGGTGCTGACTCTGAGAATGCTGGATGCTTAACTTGCTGATGTTAATCTCTGCACCTCACTACAACAACAATAAGAGGAGGACAAAAAAGGAGGCAGGCAAATGCATTACTCCACGAGAGCTATGAGAGTGACCAGCCCAGGGTGGTGGGGACAAAGACAGAAGAGAAATAGACAGACCCATGATTTATTTTAGAGGTCAAGCTAACAAGTCATATTGATAGATTGGATTTTGGGTCATGGGGGCATGCTTAGTGTTGGGCTTGGACAGCTAAGTGAATTGTGGCATCATTTACTAAAATGGGGAAGGTAATATTAATTAAGTATGTCCTCCATTCAGTATGGGATGTGTGAGTGGAGATCTCAACATAAAGTTCTGGAGCTCTGGAGAGGTCTGGATGGTCTTACAGATTTGGGAGACAGTACCCTCTAGGTATAGGTTAAAGTCACGGGAGTTAAGGGGATCACCCGAGGAGAGAGCAAGGAACACATGCTCTGAAGTTTCCCTACGTTTCGACTCCTTTTGAGAATCATGATGGAAGCCAAGAATGCTCTTTTTAGGAAAAAAAAAATCACATTCCTGTAAATAGTTCTGTATTAGTATCCTAGGGCTTCTCTAAGAAACTACCACAAACTGGGTGGTTTAGCCAACAGCAATTTATTGTCTGATGGTTCTGGAGGCTAGAAGTCCGAAATGAAGGCATGGCAGGGCTGTGTTCCCTTTGACACCTGTAGAGGAAGGCCTTTCCTGGCCTCATCCTTGCTTCTTGGGGTTGGCTTTCAGTCCTGGCATCTTTTGACTTGCAGCCGCGTTACTCCAGTCTCGGCCTCAGTTGTCCCACAGTGCTCTGCTATCTGCCCCTTTCTTCTAAAGGACATCAGTCATATTGGACTAAGGACCCACCGTACTCTGGCATGACCTCTTCTTACCTAATCACATCTGTAATATCATGTCTTTAATAAGATCAGCATTAGGGCTTCAACTTATCTTTTTGAGGGACACAACTCAGTCCTAACAATTTCATACCATTTTAAGGATTCAAAAATCCACTGTAGCCCAACCTCCAAAGGCATAACACAGAATTCTCCAACATTCAAAGGATGGCCGTAGGAAGAGACAATGGCAAAAGGAATGAGGAGAACCAGGAAAAGCAGGAGCGTGTGTCGCATTTCAGGAAGGCTAAGGGAAACGAGATCAAGAGAGAGGACATGCAAGAAACGCTCTGAGAAGGGCCCCTTGGAAACCAAACAAGTGTTTCTTGTTGCCCACGGGCACGTCACACAGCACTACCGATAATCTAGCAATAAGTGTTAACATTTTTGGCTTTTATGGATGTCAGGTACTATCCTACATACACTTTTAATGTATTATAGCATTTAATCCTCACAACAACTCTATTAATACCTTCATTTTACAAATAAGGAAACAAGTTAAAATAGCTTCCTTATAGTGATACACCTAGCAGGGGAAAGCCATCTCAAACCTTAAGATGTTTAACTTAAATCTTTTGCTCTCTCTGTACTTGTGCATGCTTCCCCATTTCAGCCATCGAATACATTCTCAAGCCATTGACTTTTTGTGTCCCAACCAAATTATCTTGTCATCTTATTTCATGGGTTAAATGAATTCACTTCCTGATCACCGAAACCAGGAAATGTACAGTGATCTATTTCTCTCTCACCATTTTCTGTCCCTTTTCAAGTTAAATCAATGACCAAATGTTGTCAATCTTCCCTTTTAAAATCTGCCACTGGTTCTGCATTGACCGTGGATACAAAGGCTGTGATCAGAATCTGGCCTCCATTTCCAGCCTTGTCTCTCAAGGTGCTCCCAGCTGCACACTCTGCTCCCAGCTGCACGCTCTTCCGCTGGCTGGACTCTAACCACATGGAACCGTCCGTATTACAACACCCAAGTCACGGTCACCTTCTCTTATGAGATATTTAATGAATCACTGATGAGGATCACCAAGAGCAAAACTCAGATGAGGAGGACATGAGCTTTGCCTTCACCATGTATTTGATTTTATCAAGGTCTGCGGATATGAACGGGACAGGGGACAAACAGGGAACTTGAATTAAGGACAGAATGATGCTGACAGAATGATGCTGACAAAGGATTATTCTAGAGTTTTAAAGAAGGGAGATAAGGGATCCTGCTGGAGGGTCATTTATTTCCTCAAAAACGTATTACACCGTTGATGTAAATCACCCCTTCTCCCTAAAAGGGAACTTTTGATGATATGTGATGAAGAACTTTATGCTGTTCTGATAAAAATCACTTTTACCCTCTTGCATATTTGGCTAAGTTTGTAATTTGCTCTTCTTATCCAGTAGCCTCATTAGCCCCAAGGTTATTTACATAGTTTTTAACTGCTCCTAGGTATTTATTTTTCTGAGTAAAACAGATTTCATTAAGAAGTTCACTTTTTGTTATTTCATATGTAGTATTTCATACTAACTTCATAGTAATATGACGTCACTTTCATATTACTCATTTATCTTAATTTAGTAGTGTTTAGGATGGAGTGTGTATATCAAAATTGGCATATTTGGTATTTTTCTTGAATGGATATTGTGAATTCTTTCTAAAAGACTGTTAATGAGTTGATTTTAGGTAGGTCCAAGGACGCTCAAACCCTAGAATCTTGAAATTTTGGTTCCCTTATTGCCCAAGTTCTCCTTTAGGCAAGTTATATAAAGGGTTTTTGTTTCTTTGTTTTTTATGTTTTGTTAACAGTTTTGCTGTAAATTTTGTATCATATACTTGAGGATTCCAAGTGCAATGACAGATATACATCAATAGAGAGAGAGAGAGAGAGAGAGAGAGAGAGAGAGAGATGGCTAGATATCATTGCATTTCAAGCAAACTTAAAACACTAACTACAAAAGTATCAAGTATTGTTTTGGTCCTATCTCCTATTTGTCCTCCGTCTTCTGAACTGCACGAACTCCCCTCTTCTGGGTTCCATGGCTTCCTCTGTGTACACTTATGCCAATATATAGTATACTCTCTTGCAATTATTTACTTGTTTGCTTTTCTGCCTCCCCCATTCTTCAGTAAACTCCTAGAATAACAAAATCCACTTTCATTTTTGTATGTCCTTAGCAAAGTGCTCAGGAATTATAAACATGTGAAGAATGAATGAATGAATGAATGAATGAATTAATTAATTAATGGATGCCTGGATTTCATTCTATGTTGTGCATCTCTTAAGGACTTAAGAATCTACATATAGGCAAAGAACATCAGAAAAACAAACAAACAAAAACGACAGATTCCATTAATGTATTAAGATAACTTCCAGCGGAAGATAAAATATTTCCAAAATTAAAAAGGGAAGTCAGTTGGAATATGGTTAAAATACCACACAATTTTTCCAGCGTCATTTATTGTTTACAACAATGAAGGCTTATATTGCTAGTCCATGATTATTTTATTTTATTATCTTTTGCATGTGAAGTATCCATGTTAGCACATCTTCTGTGAATTCTCTGGGAAATGTGATTCATGTGTTATTGTGTATATATTTTTTTTCTCTCAGGACATCTGGAATTTTCATTCCAATTCACTTATAGCATTCAAAGGAAGATTTATTTTTATAAGTGGAATTTCACTTACCAGGACACACTATGACAATAGCAAGCACTACACCCATAAGTGACAGATGGGAGCTGCCGATTTCCCACTTGGCGGAGGTCCTCGTCTTGGGAATGTCTTTCAATTTACTCCTAATAGTTGAAAAAATAGGGAACCTTTTAGTCCTACCTTCCCTGAAGTCAAAGTGCTATGTTTCCTTTTAATTTTGTATATATGTGTAATACACTCAACAAATTATAGCCATTGTTCACATAATTTTATTATAAAGGGAAGGAGGGAGAAAGAAAGGAATGGTTTTAAATTGATCATGCTTATTGTGAAACATGGCTGAAAAGTCTGTTCACTCCTTTTGCAACTTCAGTAAACCTCAAGCCCTTCAAAATGAAATGACTTATGCTAAGAAATATTGCTGCTTAGCTGTAGAACCAAAATTTGAACATAGAACCCCTAGTTTCTCAATCAATATCTATTCATCTGTATTTACCATCATTAATTGAAATATTATGTGAGGAATGTTTTTTTCAAATGAAAATTCTATAGATTACTGGTATTATTGTGTTTTATTTATTTCCTAAAATGGTTGATTCCATTTTAATTACTATGTTTATCTTTTCATGGAGTTTTAATAATGTTTAGTACAACATGAGCAAAATAAATCTCATAGCAATGGCGTAAAAACTGATAACTAAGCATTTCAAGGATATCCAAAACTTTTCTTTAGCTTGTCAAGATTAAGAAGAAAAACAAAACAAATACAATTTAGTGTGAACTATTAATTTCCTTGCAAGATAAAGATCATTCATTCATTCATGTATCATGCTTTAATGAAGTGTTCTTAGATGCTGAACACTATACCAACTAATGAGGACAACACAAAATTACCTTGAGTACAAAAAACTAATTGAACTTGAGATATATAACAATTAAAGAGTAAAAACAGGTGCAGTTGACCCTTGAACAATGCTGGGGTTGGGCACTGACACCCCCCCACCCCCGCTCTCCTCCCCTTTGCCCCACAGTTGAAAATCTGTGTATAACTTTTGATTCCCCCAAAACTTAACTACCAATAGCCCACTAATGACAGGAAGCATTACTGATAACATTGTCCCTTAACATATATTTTGTTTGTTATATGTATTATATACTGTATTCGTACAATAAAGTAAGCTAGAGAAAAGAAAATGTTATTAAGAAAATCAAAATCATGAGAAAGCAAAAATATATGTACAGAAAATATATGTATTGTATTAATTGATGCTATAAGTTTACATTATCTGTTTACAAGATGAAAAAAATTCCACGTGTAAGTGGACCCATGCAGCTCAAACCCATTTATCAAGGGTCAACAGTATAAGATATAATCTATAATGCATATCAAATATTGAGGAAAAAAGAAATATATATATATATATATATATATGAATAATGAATTATGAATTTAGCTTTTAAATAAATAACATATATGATGGACAGCCAGGAAATCAAAGGGTTTGTCCCATACAGAGATTGTAGAGCAAGAGCCTAGTTTGGTCTTTTAATTGGAATCAATTGTAACCTACTATATTGGAGAGTAACTTGAATTGATGGTTTGCAAGACTCTGAATCCTAGAGCTGTATTTCAGTTGTGTATATGATTTACAAATTAAAATTTAAGAAGAGTATAGCATTGGGTAATTAAATCCTTGAAATAGACTGCTTTCTTTTATCTTTTCCATTAATCCTTTCAGTTGTAATTTATTCTACATGAAAGAATATGATGCTTTTGCTATTATAGCCACTCAGATGTTACACTTCGAAACACATTATCTGCCTATCCTTTGGTAGCTTTATCTCTGAAAGTTACAGTTACACTAATGCAAATTCTTTTGTTAGTTCCTTGGGTGTATATATTTGATGTCAATGTTTCTTCCTTTTGGTCAATGATTAAGTTAAAGAAAATTCATGTTTAGGAAACTAATATTAAACTATTTCTCTACAAGTAAAGAAATTCAGTGCCTTTTGTTCCTCATGAAGGTATGGTAAATGAGCTCAGTATATTTTGTGCTGTTAATTTAGTTCAATGAATGATTTTCATTAATTCAAAATTTTTTATTTAGCAGAAATAAATTTAAGCCTAAGGAAGTACTTCATTCCAATATGCAAATATAAACATTTATATTTAGTATAAAAATCTGATAATGTAGCACTGTGTCATCACACTATTCCCTTAAGTGTCTTTATCTGTTATCGAAGTCAAGTTCATGGTACATGGTATGAGGGATAGAATGCCACAGGAGTCATTCTCCATACCTCCCTCTCCTTCTACCCTGAGTTGTAGTTTTTCCCCAAGTCTGGTTCATTTTGCCTCCTAAATATCCCTCAAATACTTCTGCTTTTCTCTATGCTCAGCACCTCCTAGTCCAGGTCATTGTTTGCTCTTTGACCACCACAGTGGCCTCCTGGCAGGGCTCTCCACATCTGCTCAGGCCCCCATGGTCTTTTCGAGAGTGCCCTGTAGTGGGCCCTCTCGAGGGCACATACCTACTTACCTGGCCTCCTGATTTCAAACATGTCAGGAGTCTCTCTGTACTCTTAGGATAAAGACTAAATTCCTGAGAGTGGCCTGTAAGGCCATGCGTGATACCTTTCCTCCCTGTTCCTCAGGGTACCTTTCAGATCACAGACAAACCATGTCTGTCTTTACTTATGATTTGATTGCAAGGGTGTAGGATATAGTCAGAAGAAAAACAGGCAATTGATAAATATTATTAAGTCTATGAGTAATAAAAAGGCTTTACATTTTAAAATCTTATGAATATGAACGATTAAAGAGGCGAAAACAAGCCATCTCATGGAGTATATAAATGGCATATCTCATTTACAGAGAAACAGGGATGGAAGCTTAAAAGTTCATGGATTAGGTGGTCAAACTGGTGTTCAATTGTAACCTTAAAAATGTCATCGTTAAACTACTAATTAATCATGCTTTCATTGTTATGATAAGATTGAGATGTTGTATATGATGTTATCAGTGTTGGAAAATTATATACAAAATAAAGTTGCTGATCATTTCCAAATCCCCTTCCCTACCTCACCTCCCAGATGCCACCCGTTGCTACAGATATAGAACAGCCCTACCATCTGGTTTTGTATTTAGTCTTAGAGAGGCTGAAGAAGTTTGTTTACCCCTGAGGATTAAATATAAACCTTCCAAGAAGCCAAAATACTGCTAAATCCAGGGAGTTGTGTCCATTTAGGAAAGAAGACAGAAATGGTACTTAAAAGAGGGAAAGGAAATGAGATAAAATCTTTAAAAGCAAGTAAGGAGAAATGAAAACAGGCAGAGTCCCTCTTTATCTTTTCAAGAAATCTACCATGCTTCAACTTTTGAATGTCTGAGAGCCCACATAACAGGTCTCTATCTCAGATTGCCCCTAGAGTCTTGTTTTGATGCTGATAAATGTTATTTTCACAACTTGCTGTTGCCAGATAAGGTTTCTCTGAATTACCCAGAGGCCAAACACCTTCCTCCTTTCTTCCTTTTTTTTTTTTTTTTCCAATTTATTTTGCAGTTATCATGCCTCAAGCCTGGGTCACTATGGTTGGAAATAACTTTTAGTAGCTGCATGAGCCAATAAATGAGTGTATCCATGGGCTGCTTTTGGGTTGAATGGTGATTTTCAAAGCATCACAACTAATTTTAAGATGAGACTCAGTTTGAGAACAGTCAAAACCATGTCTTATGTTTCTAGATTGACTTTCAAGGAAGGCCCACTCTCCCAATGCTTATGGGTCCAAAAACTGCCCAGTATTATTAGTACCCCTATTTTCTCAAAATTAACCTAGTTTGGTTAAACAGCTGACAGTGCCTTTTAAACTTATGTAAAAGAGAAAATCAATCTGTATGGTCATATACAACATGTTTTTAAAATATAGAATAGTCCATAGGGCCAGGCGAGATTGGACTCAAATTCTACATTCTATAGCTACTCTGGAGACCCGATATGAAAGCATGATGTTCTGAGATGCTTCATGACCCAGATATACCTTTTAAATATGTCAATATTTTATATTCAATATATCTGTCTTCAAATCCCTTGGCCTTTGTGAATCCTTGTATTTTGTTTTTACCATATTTGCCGGCGTATAAGACGATTTTTTGGTCCTGAAAAATATGCCTCCAAGTGGGGGGTCGTCTTATACGCCAGGTACACTTCAGATAGACTGCCCATAGTGCTTGCCCCATGCCATAGTGGCCTCCC
>NW_017732782.1:94234-104486 GCF_001890085.2 Hipposideros armiger | reverse complement strand
TTATACGGCGAGTATATAACAAACTCTGTATTTTGAGTGGAAATGTTAGGGGGTCGTCTTATACGCCCAGTCGTCTTATACGCCGGCAAATACGGTATATTTTTATTGAATCTATTTTATCGTCTTTGGAGTCCCTGCCTTTTGTTCAGCCTTATGCTTTAGCAGGTAGCCTATAAGAATGAGTAAGGGCTCGGGTGGTTGGGCCAGAAGATAAAGATTCGAATCCCCTGCTCTGCTACTGGTTAGCTTTATGACTTGATCAGTTACTTAACATCTCTGTGCTTCAGAGAAGGATGATAATAGTACTTATCTCTTTAAATGAATTAATACAAACAAAGCACTTAGAACAGTGTATATATCTTATAAGAGCTGATTTACTGATATTATTATGATTACTATCATCATCATACTCATTACTACATAACAGTTTATTAAATGCCTACCATATGCTGGACATTTTGCTGGCAACTTGTGATATTGATGGAACTAACAGAAATAGCTCCTACCATCCAAGAGTTTGAAGCCTGGAAAGCAGAGGCAGATTCTGAACAAGGAAACAAATAGTAAGATGATATCTAAGGTAAATGAAATGGATGAGATACTATGGCTATGAGTAACAGGAGAGGATTACTTCAGAGAGGAAGGCCAAGGACAGCAAGTCTGAGGAGTGTTTCTCATATGTTATCTCGGGATTGAAAGAGCTGATTATAAGAAGAACAGGGACAGAGTTGCTTTTCAGGAAGAGAATCTTAAGGAGGAAAGCACTTGCTAAGCTATAGTAAATGAATAAGGTGGTTGTGGCTAAAGTTAGAGAGAGAACAAGACAGAAACAAAGGGAGCTGGAAGTTGCTGAATCATGCGTTCAGCATGGCAGCGTTCAGCATGGCACCGTTCAGCATGGCAGCGTTCAGCATGGCAGCGTTCAGCATGGCAGCGTTCAGCATGGCAGCGTTCAGTTTTAAGTTCAATGAAAGCCAATCGAAGACTTTAGAGTAATAATGCTTTAAAATTGTAGATTATTCTGTCTGCCATGTTGGAAAATGGATTGGAGGGGAAATAGCAAATCACCATTGGAGATCTCTTTAATATTCTAGCTAGGTAGGGGGTGAGATGTTCCAAAATGGTGGGAGTGGTGATTTAGGAAAGTGTGGCATCTATGGAATATGAAAGTGGAGAGGGGAAAGAAAAATAAAAGATGACTACCAGTTATATGGCTCATAGAACTGAGGGAGAACCTGGGGCCATTGTTAAAAGGAAGAAGACGAGGTATGGATTAAGTGTGAGCAGTAGGGGAGAGGATGAAATGGAGAATTCAGTTTGGGATTAAGATTAAGGTGTCTCCATGACACAAAAATAATGGTATAAAAACATAATTGGAAATATAAATTTGGAATTCATATAGACAAAGTATGGATTGGAGATATGAATTTAGGAGATAATCATATAGATCAGGTGTCGGCAAACTGCGGCTCATGAGCCACATGTGGCTCTTTGGGTACGTTCCATCTCAAAAGTTGGCCTACCCCTGGAAGAGCCAATCCTGTCCCTCACAACAATTTAAAAATTATTCGAGAGCCATAAATATATTTTTACATAATCACCATTATGTGAATAATATCCTTTAAAACTTTTATAAATGAAACTATGACAGTTTTATTTTCATTTTCAATTTTACTTCAGAGCCACATGTACGAACCCAAAGAGCCACATGTGGCTCGTGAGCCGCAGTTTGCTGACCCCTGGCGGCTCTTCAATCTCAAAAGTTTGCCGACCCCTGATATAGATGATGTTTAATTCATAGGGATAGCTGAATTGATCTAGGAAAATAATGTCGAGAGACAGAGAAATGAAAAAGTTTGGACCAAGCCCCAAGGATTTCCAACATTTAGAGGAAGACATAAATATCCACCTCATTAGTCTGGATAAATTAGTTGCTTAATTATAATATGCTATAAATAACAATACATCACTATCCAATATAGCATTGCTGTATGTTATGTGACATTATAAGATTATGCTGAGAAGAAAGACTTATAAATGTTAATCCCCCTCTTAGCCCTTGTTTTGTTTGGGTCTCTGGAACTCACTTTCCCAAAATTTAAAAATACATAAGTTATTATGAAACATATCCTAGATACAAAGTGACATATATGGCAGCAAATGAAAATAATCAGATGTTAGAAATGCTAATCCATATATTACTCTGAATATTTGTATTGCTTAATACAAAGTAAAAAGAAAATAATGGTAATTAATTAGTTAAGTTGTTCAGGTTGTATAGGTGACCACGTACATGGCATATTGCTTCTTTCATAAGTACTATTTTGAGAAGAGTGTTGAAAACTAAGGGCCATTCATGCCCACTGAAAAATTTGATAATGTTCAGATAAGATTATCTGGATACAAAACAGAAAGGATATATTGGGTCAGAGACAAGTGTCTGGACATTGTCAGAGACAATGCAACTAGAGGGTAAGTTTTTCATTATGACTTAGCTTTCCCCACAGTTCCACAATCCTGGTAATTGTAATTGGCATAGGGGGCGGTTATAGGGATCTAAGACAGTGGAGGTTTGGCTTCATCCAAACTAAGTACTCAGGGCCTCCTGCAGCATCTGCAGGTACCATCATCTTTGTGCCCAGGTGTCTTCTGGGACCCATCAAGGAATTCAGCTCAGAATGTCTCTTGCTGTCACAAGGCATAATTCCAACAAATAGGAAAATGTGTATGTGTGTGTGTGTGTGTGTGTGTGTGTATGTGTGTACATGCATGTGCTTATATGAGAGATTTATTAGACAGATGTCAGCTTCATAAATTGCCTTCAACCTTCTTCAGTCTTTTCAACGAGGGCCCTGTGGATAACCACCTTTCTGAGTTCACAAATGTGATCACCTCCAATCATGATCATGAAGGAAAGAGAAAAGAGGCTTATTGAGCCAAGCATTCAATTGGACTTAAAAAGTGGCATAATCCAATGAAAGGAGATAATCAGATCACATCCAGACTCAGGAAGACAACAAAGAGTCATTAAATTGGCTTCAGAGTTACTGTTCACTTTATTAAAGATATCCAAGCTTATGGCATAAAGCCACGTGACATTTTTCAAGGAAATTCTTGCTTTTTTTTTGAGCATGGAAGAATGTCTGAAGTTCAGACTGCCCTGATAGCTTGAAAATATTTAGTTAAAATTACCCACAAAACAATTAGATTGCAATTTTTTTTAAAGGCAAATAATTAATCAGGACATTTTTGTGAATGCAGCTGAAAGTTGTGGGGAGCTTAATTGACTTGCCAGTGGACAACCAACAAGGAGTCATCCAGGATGGTAGCCAGCTTAGGAGAGTGGGGAGCCATTTCTTTGATACCAAAATGCAAACTGACACACCTTCCATCCAGAGAGCAGTGAACCTGCGTATGTGTGATGACCAGGAGTGTGCCCAGTGGAATACTGTATCAATACTGAAGAGATGGCTAGAATCAGAAATAGGCTTTGCAATTGACACATACAGAGACACTTTTTCTATAAATAAAGCCACTCTGTTGATGCTCTTGAAAGGAATATGCGTTGTTCTTTACCCTTGGGCATACTTACATGTTTTTTTTTTTGTTTTGTTTTGTTTTAGTTTTAGGCTTCAACAAGAGAAACAATAATTTATAGAAGCAAAGAAATAAGGGTAAAGAAAACCTAAAAAACAAAAAAACATCTGGAGTGAGTGATGATTATCACACTGTCATGCAGTCATGCCAGACATATTACTTGGTAAATACCAACAACCCTATGTAAGGTATTCGTGATTAGAATTGTATCAAAACAGGTTGATATTAGTATATTATTTTATTTTCTGAAAACCAAATTACATTTTCATAATTTTAATCTGGTCTACCTAAAACATGATATGCTTGAATCTAAAAAACATGCCTTTTGTGCATTATTTTCCTTGTTGATCTCTTAATAGATAATTGCCTTTTAATTATTCTATGTTATATGCATTGAGTTATATTACAGAGTATATTCAATAACTTACATAAGAGGTTAAAAGGAAGCTATGAGAAGGTAAAAACCTGCATTAGTTGTTTTTATTAAGGATTTTGTCATTTGATAATTTTCCCCTTCAAGTTGCCATATTAAAATAACCAGGAAGTCCTTAAATGTTGTACCTTATTTCTATATAGAAGACACTTTTTATATTGCCAAACGCTGTCTTTGTCAACTAAATCTAAGGTGCAACATTTTTTGAGATTTAATCATTATAATTACTATGGTATTTTATTTATGCTCATTTATAAGCTAGAGCAGAGCAAAATAATGCAAATACAACTTAATGTGGGGGACCATATTTGTCATATTCACCGTCTAGCAGGAAATTACCTTTGTTGTTGAATGAATGTGAAAAATTTACTTGTACTGTACATAGTGATGGCTAAAAGGACAAGGTGACTTTAGCATGCAAGAAAGAATGCAGGAAAAACTATAGTAAGGATCAATTGTAAAGGAATGGCATTCAATCAGGCAGCCAGTGAATAAAAATGGAAGGAAATCCTAGGAGAAAAAATATGTCTGCTGTTGGGCTATGTTTACTGAAGGAAGTGTAGAAGAGCCTGTTGAACCTAAAGATACAATATTTCAAAGGAGAACATAAAACTTGTCCACAATGGTGATTGTCAATGTGTAGTTCCTCAGCTAACAGCATCTGTACCACTGGAAAAACTGTGAGGAACACAAATTCTCTTCCCCACCACAGACCTATTGAATCAGAAATTCCGTGTTTGCACAAGCCTTCCCAGTGACTCTGATACACACTTAAGATTGAGAACCACTGGCCTGAGCTGGGATAGTTGTCTGAAATGCCCAGATGAACTGCTCACATTGATTAGATTGACTGGAGAACAGTCAAAAAGCTTCCGCCTGACTTGCCTCTTTTCCTTGCTGGACTTACTGATACGCTTTAGACAAACACCTAGGATCCTCCCTACTCCCCAAGTGTTCTTCCAGAGAGGCCAGTTTCTCCTTAAAAATCAAGGTAATTGATGTCTGACCCCTTCAAAAGGACATGTTATACTTAGTGATTGAATCTTACATTTGGTGATGATTGGAGATGGCTCTGCAGGGAGAATACCGTGGGAGATTTGCTTATTCCTTATTTAAAAATCTACTGTTATAAAATGCCTCCTATTCACCTCCTTACTCATGTCTGTGTTTTAAAAGCACAGTTTGTATTCCCTAAATAGATGGCTCAAGATACAAAATATTCAAAAAGAGGTAAAATGTGTTGGCCTAAATGCATGGTAAGCTATATGTGACCTTAGTCCATTATTTAATGATACCAGATTTTGATTAGAGTATGTCTATTTCAATGCCCCCAAAAGTTGACTTTGTGTAAGGATTCCAGTACAAGGGATTTATTTTGGAAATGATCCCAGGAAACATTGACAGGGAACTGGAAACAGAGACAGACAAGGGCAGAGAGCCAGCAACAGCTTCTGTTGTAACTGGGAACCTCTGAAATGCAGTGCAAAACCTGTCTTAGAGTTACCCTAGTGAGAGGTCTAAAGGGGTGGACTATTTATTCAGGATATTATCAACTCCCGTGTGTCACCAGTTACTGGCTGTGGATGTAGAGTTGGCATTATTTTTGCACCACTTCCACTTCAGAGTCCAGAGAAAACCCTGGGCAAAGAGTCCTGCTGCTGACTTGGAAGTGAGCACACAAGGCAGAGAGGCTCTGAGGGGGTGTGGGCTGGCCCAGCAGCATCTGCTAAGCAGTGGAGAGGGTGAGAGAGTTGGCAAGTGGCAGTGAGTTGTGAGTGGGCCAGAGGATGCAACGCCTAAAAAGGGAAATGGAGTGGGCGATAAATAAATAAACAAATAAATACTTAAAAAAGAAAACCAACACAAGAATCCTGGGACTCCCAAGGGAAACTTTGTCTCTTTCACCGTGTTGTCCAGACATGATCCTGGCTCTTATCCTCCAGGAGCATTTATTTAATGTTCACCTGCCCTTGACATTGTGATCCACCCTAGGAAGATAATGAAAGCAATATGGCTCCTCGCCTGAGGTGTCTTGACAAGCTGGTCTAGAAGCAGGAAGCAGAAAACTAGAGCGAGTTTTCGTGCAAAATGACAAGTGCAGGCTGTGAAAAGGATGGCCCTGGTGTTTATGGAGGCTACAAATTAAATGCAACCTGACCAAGTTTGATCCCCTGCCCATTCCTATTACCGGCACTCCCAGAAAGTCACCCTGTGAGTCTTCAAAGGTATTTTGTTATTCTGCCCTGCCAGAATGCAAAGCTTAGTGTAACATAGAATATGTGTTATGAAATATTAGAATTATTAATTCAGGATAATTGAAAAAAGTCACTAATGGCAACTGGCTTGTCTTGGAGTGCTTTTAATTACAAAGGTGACATATTGCCACTCGTCCTCCCCACCCCTCTTTTTTCTCTTTTAGACACATAATTTGGAAAACCATAAATCACTCTGTCCTTTTGGTCAATATGAACCTAACAGGCCAAATTACTGTACTTTGCTTAATCATTTTAGAAGAAAAAAAATTCAATGTTCTTCGTATAAATAAATTTACAAGTTTCTCAAGTAAATTAGATTTTTATAAGATCTAATAAACTTTGGTTTTAGTCCTTAGACTAAAAAAATATCATATAAATTTGAGAATAAGAAAAATAAGGAAAACGTGTATTTTTTTCTCCTTGAAGCATGTCATAGTTACTTTTAATTTTTTTCATTTTTCCTCTTAAGCCACCTTCAGTATAATCATATTTTTAATGTTTTTCTTTTAAGGCCTTGCATCATTCAGCTCCTTGAGGCTAACAGTTCAGAATTCATTTTCAAACCTCTGTTTTTGTTTTGTTTTGTTTTTTGATAAATAAGGTATTTTTCTGTCTGTGTTGCTTTACATAGATTAAGAATCATGGACTCTTTCCCACATTTTACTCTTAATACAATTTGACTCCAAAGACATAATAGGAAATACAATATCTCATTTGTGTAGCATTCCAGCTTTTCCTCTATAAAGGTTGTTGCAAGGTAATTGGTAATTCAGCTATTTCCTCATGCCTCATTTCTAATTCTTACTGTCATTCTACTAGTTGGATTCTTTTGTTCTCAGTGTTTATTCACCAAGAGTGCACATTTAAAAAAAATATTACCAGAGAAATTTCAGTCTTCTACCTTTCAATGAAAGCAGAAAATGTTTACATTCCAGTATTTCCTTTTATCCCCTAGTCACTTATTGTGACCTCTAATGCATTACAAATATACCAGTAAATTTCATGCAGATGATTAACAATTTCTGCATTTTGTTCAGTTTTGTCTTCTAGACTTCTTTTTGATATTTGACACTTCCAGTTTTCTCCAGTAATCTCCTCAGGAATATGAAACCAAAGTGTAGTTCACTCATTCCTTAAAGCATTGGGCTTTTTCTCAAGTCCCGGCTCTCCAATAAAGTACCTGAAGTCATTTTGCCAATCAAGCTTCTTCCTAGTTCCGTCCTGTGCTTGCTAGCTCTGTGATTCACCCCCAAATTCAATCTCATTTATCACTTTTGACACATTTCTAAAATGGATGGCCTGCTTTGCCTGTGGCCACATTCGATATGCAACAAAGTGTGAAAGGAACTACTCCCACACTACCTAGAGGAACTTGAAAATGTTCCACAGCTATTATGTGAACAGAACTTGATTACTCTCCTATGGTGAATGTTCTCACTTGGATGTAGGCCTTCCTAATTTTTATAAAGCGGGCACTAACCTGGTGTTCTTCATTGATTGAGTGGCAAATTTGTCACAGTATCGATTCATCACTATGTTTTTCCTTTAACTTTACCTGAGGAAGTTATTTCTAGGGCAGCCAATTTACGAATATACTTTCTCTCATAAATATTGCTCCATTTACAATGACATTGGTGTTTGTTTTCCCTTCCATGAACTTGGCAGTTTTCTGGTGTGGAGTCTTTATGTAGATAGTTCAGTCATTGGTCGTATCATGCTTTGTGTTGCAGGAAGCTATCATGAGAGAGTCTGAGCATCACTGCTTTGTTTTCCTGTGCATCCAAACAAAAGCAGGTCTGTCCGTGATTTCATTTCAGCATTCAGTCACAGTACGTGCGTCTCTGAATTCAATGAATATTAAATGGGATGAGCATTTGTTGAAGGCTTCTTGTGTGCCTGCCCAAGGCCTTGACGTGGTTATTCAATGGTGCCAGTACCAGATGTGGCAGTGACATCATTATATCCAGCCATTTCTCCGTTAGTCACTGTTTTCTTACTGTTCTTTTAAGTTTTAAATTTTATTTTCTCTTCTGCTACTAATTATAGTTCTAATCTAACTGTAATCTAACTGTAAGCCTTTTTTTTTTTTTTTTACTTGTTTTGTTTTCAGGAAATGAAACCAATTCAAATGTTAGCCAACATTAAGCTAGGAAAGGTAGTTTTGTAAACATAAAATGCACTAATGTATGCATCGATTAGAAGCTCACCAAAAGCAAACTGGAAAGGATCTAGAGCACATGATTACCTGGACTCTCTCCTGGCATCAGATTATGAGAATTTACCTAAGAGCTTGATATGTAAATCCCAATTCCATGGATCTCAAGAGAGTTTTTAATGCTGCACCTGAACATATATTTACATTAAAAAGATATGCTGGGGGGGGGACTTCTGGTAAGATGGCAGAATAGACAGACGCTGTGCCAACTGCCTCCCAGGATCACACCAAAATTACAAATAATTTATAAAATATTCAACCTCAGAAGTCCCCTGAACACTAGATGAACAGAACCTCTAAATGAAGGACTTAAAGAGGAGGTCACATCTAGTCTGGTAGGAGGGGCGGAGACAAGAGAGGCGAACCCCGTGAGGGACACCTCAGTAGTGGGAGGGCTTCTCTGGTTGGGGGAGAGACCCTCCGGCCCCTCACCGTGCTCACCACCCCAGAGTTACGTTGCTGGGAAGAGGAGTTCTGTGATAGCTGGCAGTAGAAATTATTGGGGACTCTCTTTGCTCAACTAGGTGAGGCTGAGGGCGGCTGGAGAACCAGTGGAGTTGGCACATGGACTCGCTCGCTGGTGAGCACTCACCTAGTTCCTGGTGGAGGGAGTAGCTGTGTGAGCGGGGCCCAGGAGCCTGCAGGAAGGACTGAACTGAGCGCCTTTGGTGCAGGAACTGGGGGTTTTGGGACCACTGTTCCCCTGGTGTGGAGCTTGCACACAAGTAGTGCACAGGAGGGCACCATTTTTTCAGGGCTGGGCCCTCTCACAGAGGCTCAGGTCCAACACCGCATTGGTCTGCTGGAATTGGTGCAGGAGTGCGGGTGTGTGTGCGTGCGCATGCGGCCTTGAATCCCCACCCTCTGCACTGCTTGTGCTACATAGCCAGGGAAATGCCTGGCAGGCACACTCTGACTCCAACAAGCTGTTCATTGAGACATGGGAGTGCGCAAGTCGCTTTGGGTCCCCGCCTTCCGCACTGCGCCTGCAGAGTTGCCAGGGTGGTGATTGGCTGTTCGGCCGCTTGGCCTGATCCACAAGTGGCTGATTGAGATAGGCTGAGACTGGGAGTTTCCCTGGGAGTGTTGGGCCATGAGCTATGTGCCTGCATGATCCGGCCGAGGCTTTCCTGGCGAGTTTGTGTGGGCTGGTTGCCGATGCAGGAGTGCATGTTGCTCTGACATGGTGGGGGCCACTACCACATCCCATGGTGCCTTGGAGGCCTGCCCCACCAACCTAGAGCTGTGTTGCCAGGGGCATGCTGAGCCCCTGGTGCCTGGCTCCCACCTCTGCAGGCCACAGAGGGTTTTTTGCAGCAGCAGACAGCCAGCAACATCCTGTCAGGTTTTTGGGGGCGAGCATGGTTCCAGAGCACAGAGCAGTTAATTGGGAGAAGCTCACTGCAAACCTGAGAGGGAAGCTCGCGTATGACACACTGAGCCCTTTCCCCAACAGCTGTTGCTGAGTCGCCCAGAGTTTCTCTATTGCTGAGCAAGTGGTCTGCAGATTAAAGCAGGTGGAGAGCCCCTTTTTTTTCTCTCTTTTTTTTTCTTCTTTTTTCTTTTTTTTTTTTTTTTTTAAATTTCTAGGTGATCTACCTAATACATCGTAGCAATCACAGAGTGGCAGCTAGAATGAAGAAGCAAAGAAACATGTCCCACGTAAAACATCAGAAGAAACCTCTAAAATGGAACTAAATGAAACTGAGGCATCCAAACTTTTAGAAACAGAGTTTAGAACACTGATGATAA
>NW_017732782.1:68316-88664 GCF_001890085.2 Hipposideros armiger | reverse complement strand
AAAAAATAAATAAAAATAAAAAAAAGGATATTTTGGTTCTTAGCCAGATAGTGAAGCAGAAAAAGTGTCTTCCAGTGTCACTGCCCTCAGCTCCACTCCTGCCCTCTATTCCCTTAGGGAACTATCCTAGGAACTCAGTGCCTGTTTTCTTTTCCTTAACTGCATGGAAATGCTTATTTTTGTTAGACTCTTTACCCAATCAAAAGCAATGTTCTCAGCACTCCTCTCTTTTCAGACAGAGTGAATTTAAGTGAACATTGTCCGTTAAGAAGTCATTCCAGTAATTGTTACTTTTTCCAGACAATGCATTCTTCAGATGAAACAGTGGGACTGCAACTACCTCAGAGGGCTGGTGGGGAAAAGCTTTCCATTTACTACACCTTGTTTTTTTGGCTCTTCACTTCCTGTCACCCAGAAAACCAGTGTACTCAAATTGGTGCACACTATTTCATCTTTTTATTGCCAAGTATGAATCAATAGAACACTATAAACAGATATCCTTGGGAGAGATATATTTCTCTTCCTTAGCACCTACCATAGAGCAGACTTGCCTTGAAGAATCTTTTGTTGTCCTCTTGCAATATATGTACCCATTCATAAATTATCTCTATTATTACCTGGAATTTTAAAAATATTTGCATTAGTAGAAGTATCCTGGAAATATCATTTACCAAATTGCACTTTTCTAACTTAATGAACCTGGTATCTTTTTTGTAATTACCTTATATTATTCCATTGGTTGCACAAATTAACTCTTATTATTGTTGAGCATTTCCAATATCTGCCTATAACACACAGAGCTGCAGTAAACAAGTGTTTCTGTGCTTCTCAGAACAAGTATAAGAGTATCTTGTGGGAATATACTTAGAAGTATAATTGTTAAATAACACAGCCCATAAGTAGGTATACATTCTAACAGTGGTCCTGGCACTTGCAAGTAATAATGATTTGTTCTTAGATCTGTTTTTTTCCCCTTATAGGCTGACTAAAAGTAGAATTGCTGAGTCCTAGGGTATCTACCATTCACCTTTACTAAGTAGTATGAAAATAATCTCTAAAGTAGTTGTAACAATTTACACTCCTCCCAGTAGTATATGGGATTTCCTGTTTCCAACATTGTTGCTTAATTTATCAGTGTTCAGTGTTTTGTTTTTATTCCCCCCAATCTTATGGATAAAATATTGTATCTTACTGTGATTTTAATTTCCATGCCTTCGATTGTCAAGCTTTTTCTATATTTATCAGACATTTGGGCCTGCTACCTTTCATTTTCTTTGCCTACTTTTTCATTGGCTTGTTTGTTTTTCCTCATCTAAAATAGCTAGCCTTATATTTAAACTCTGTATTTTATGTATTTTTTGTTTGTTTGCAAATATGTATTCCTGGTCTGTGACTATTTCAGTTTGTTCATGCCTATTTTTTTATATTATGCTTTAAAAATAATAAAGTAATTAATTTCATTAATCTTTTTTTGTTGAATGTTTTGGTTCTTCTGCTTAAGAAATTATTTCCTATCCTAATATCATAAATTTATATTCCTAAATATTTTTCTAAATGTTTTAAAGTTTTGCCTTTACATTTGTCTTTGTCTTTGATTTTTATTTTGTGAATTAGATCTAGCTTTATTATTTTCCCTGTATGTAGTCAATACTTAGCACCATTTGAACAGTTCGTCCATCTCCCATTTGTCATATGTCATATTTGCATATATAAGTTGGGCTATTCCAAGGTATTCTATCCTATTCCATTGGTCAGTCTCTGCATGCATTGCACTTTGATTTAATTACCATAACTTATTAATAGATATTGATATCTTGCAGGGCAAGACTTCATTCCTTTTTTGTTGTTCTTCAGAATTATTTTGTCTATTCTTTATTGGCCTTTGTTCCTAAACTTGAATTTTAATATCATCTTGTTAATTTCTCTACAGGAGAACTCTGTTGCAATTTTGATTATGGTTGCATTAAATTTATAGATCAATTTGGAATGAATTTCCATCTTTAAATATTTCTCTGTATCTTTATGTTTGGTTTTATATATTTCAATAGTCTTATCATTTCCTTCATACAAGTGATTATCTTTTTTGTTAGTTTTAGTCCTAGGGATTTATAATTTTTATTTCTTTTGTTCTGTTTTTAAATGGCTATTATGATAAGAAATTTTGTACTATTTATCTTTATTTTAAACAATTTTTAATTCCTCAGGCACATCATCACAAACATGAGCTATGATGTTGTACTTGGATTTTGATTGCATATCTAAAACAATAGGGCCGGCCGAGTGGCTCAGTTGGTTAAGAGTTTGCTTAACAGCATGAGTTCTGAGCAACAGGATGGCTGGTTTGATTCCCACATGGGCCAGTGAGCTTTGCCTGAGCTGCACCTGAGCTGAGCTGCTGCTGAGCTGTCAACAGGTGGCAGGATGGCTTAGTTGGTGAGAGCATGTGCTCCTAATGACAAGATTGCTTGTTTGATGATGGGCTATGCCCAACCATGGCTGGGGGACTGAACTCAGCACCTTGAGCTGAACTGCCCTGTCTGGATGGCTAAATGGATAGAACGTATGCTGTTAACAGCAAGGTTACTGGTTCTACTCCCACATGAAAAAATAATAATAAAAAAAATAACTAATCTAATATAGTTTGGTGGTTGCCTTGGAATTTGTTTTCCTGGGGCAATGACTGATGGAAATTAGCTTTTAGATCACTGTCTTTAACCACCACCCCACCCCCTCCACCCCACCTTCCCACCTCCTCCCTCCATACAGGTAGGTTGCGAGTAGAATACATTGTGTGTATTTCTTGGTCACTGACTCAAATACGGAAGAATGCTCCTCTTCTAAGTGATATTACTTATCTTTAGAAAAATCATCACTTGGTCACATTTATAATCATCTGCCTTGACTTAACACCTTTTGAAATATTATTTGTCATTTCAGTTTTCCCAATAGACTCAGGGAAAACTTTGATTAAGTGTTTATCAGGCGTTAAGGTTTTTGCACATAGACATACATTAAGTACTGTTGATGCTATCATTATCACTTAGCATAATACCTGACATATAATGAATGGATTCTAAGTAAGAATATAATTCAACAAATACCAGTGCTCACTGTGATAATAAAGATAATACAAACATTACACTAGGTCATATTCTGTTTATAAAGAACTTTTTAGTGTTTGGCATTTATTGGAATTCTAATAAAAATAACAGTAAAAATACTATCTTTAAGTTATCTGTTTAAAAATTTTACCTACCAAATCCGTTGATAGATCTTTTTTTTTGTTTTAAAATCAAAATCCCAATTTAATTTTATATTTGAAATAGCAATGAAATTTATAGATAGAATCAATCAGCCAACATAGGCAGGAAACCTACCAATATTTCAGTCATTTTTCAGTCTTCTTTAGGGTGACTACCAGAGTTACTGAGTACAGTGAGCTACTGTATGTTTGACATTCTCTTAGCTTGGCTTGCTTTTTGGGGCAACTGAGATTTTACTAGCTTTCTGGCACTATCTCCCTGCATATCTGCCAACATATGCTGCCAAGCTGACCTATGTCTTCTGTGTGTCTCAGGGAGACTGATGCAATTAAAGATGAGACCTAAAGGTTACGTGATACCTTTCATGCTACAGAACTGCCTCTCTTCATCACTGACTCTCTCAGTTTGACTCGCATAGTGCAGTATTCATTGCCTACTTCCCTAGCGTCATTTCTAATTGATGCCATTGCTGATCTCCAGTTTTCTTGTTTCTTCTGCCTCCTGATACTTCTGGCTCACTTCCCAGCCTCGCATGGAGGAGACAACTCCTGTCCATCAGAGCATGGCTGCCATTCAAAGCCCATTGGGTTTAATCTTTGAATCATCTGATCCTCTTGGCAATGCACCTCTTTTCCTCAGAATTCAGGGAGGCTGCTTTTTACTCCTTAAATTTGTTACATTGTAGCCCTGATTATTTTCCGCTCAGCAGTCATTAGAGAAACTTGAAATTTTTGAAATTTTGCAAGGCTGGTACCTGTGGACTACTAAATTGTACTGTGAGTGCGAATTTTAATTGCTTCTGCTCAAACTCTTATGGGCCATCATGGCAGTTGAATAATTTCTCAGTGCTCTAACAACCAAAGCTGACATACAGATGATATTAAACTTTGTTTTTAAAATGCAGTATTTTATCTCAGAGAGAGTACACGTGTCTCCTTTTCTATCAGTTTCCTAGGGCTGCTGTAATAAGGTAAGGTACCACAAACTGGGTGGCTTCAAGCAACAGAAGTTTATTCTCTCACAGTTCTGTAGGCTTGATGTCCAAACTCAAGGTGTTGGCAAGGCCATGGTCCCTCTGAAACCTGGAGAGACCCCTTCCTTGTTCCTTCATAGCTTGTGGTGGTTTGCTGGCAATCGTTGGCATTCCCTGACGTACAGCTTCAGTACTTCAATCTCTGCCTCTCTCCACATACAGTGCTCCCTGCTTGTGTGTCTGTATCTGGTTTCTTCTCCTCTCATAAGGACACAGTCATATTGGATTCGGGCACAGCCTAATTCAGCATGACCTCATCCTAACTTGATTACATCTACACAGTCTCTCTTTCCAAATAAGGTCACAAACATGAGCACTAGAGGTTAGGATTTTGACATATCTTTTCTGAAGGGGGAATGGGCACATTTCAACCCATAATACCATTTACCAATGGTGAGCTTGATGGCATAGGGATGTAGATTGGATTTATAAATTTTTTTTTTATTTTTTATTTTTAGGTGTATGTAGGAAGATGTCAGAGAAAACATGCTTTCTCCTCTGCTAGCCCATTGTTTATCTTCTTACTCCCCAATCCTTAATACACTTTCCCATCATAATTTATTGTTAGAAAGTGGTAAGAGGCATTTAAAAAAATCAATGTTTGAAAATACAGTTTTAGTCTACAGGGAAATAACCCACCTTTTCTGAAATATTTATGCTTTATTGTTCAGACCTTTGTTATTTCCATAGGTGGATGGTTTTATTTTTAGAAAATTATCAAGTTTAAACAAAAAATCATATGTAAGATGTTATTCTAAGATGTTTTTGATTAGGGCTGATTGTGAATATTTATTATAATAATACTGGAGCAAGTCCTCTGTATTGGTTGGCCCTTTTTCTGCTATCCGGAATAGTAAAAAGAATGAGATTCAGTTTAATAGAGTTATGCTACATTCAGTAAATAGGTTAATATTTTTAAAAGATTAGGCATGAAGAAAATGTATTTAATATTAAAAAATTGTATTCATTGAGTTCAATTTAATATTTCATTGAGGACTTAAAAGATTCAGTATTATTTGGAATAACTGCAATTATATAGCCCAGCTTTCCACAGCTAAGGGAAATACAAAAGCAGCTTAGATCAGTGGAGCTTATATTGACCATGAGAAAAACAAGCAAACAAACTTGTAGGGGGTTAATGGATATAAAAAGAGCAGACTCTGGAAGCAGAAAGGAGAGTGTCAAGCTTTAGTAAAAGCTAGAAGGGTTTCCATGCCAGAGTATAGTATAAACTAAAGCACTAAGAGGCTGTGTCAGAATAAAAGATAAAGGGGGTGGGAGTTACATTTGGTAGAACTATTTAGAACTATATATTAGAGTTCTTGATGTCATGTAAGAACATGCTCTGATTCATAATTATAGGCCTTGATTCTCATGATCTGAATAACTTGTCAATTTCTGTTGCTGAGCATGGGATGGGTAGAAAGAAGATAAGCCTAAAAACTGGGACACTGACTGGAAATTTTTTTAAAGTTTTGGATGGTATGCCAAGAGTTTCAGTTAGGATAATGGCTTTGGAAGTGGTGAAGATTGTGTAATTATTTAAAATACTGATGAGATGTCAGCAGCATGGTGGCACGTGAGGACCTCCAGGTCTCTCCCTTTGATGTTACAAGTTGGACAGCTATGAGACATCTGAAAGTGAGTGAGAGAACAGAGCCACAGACACATGAACCTACTTCCTCCTGCCCATCCCTCCCCCACCCATCATGGCAGAGCCTGGCAGAGGCAACTGGGACACCTCAGACAGAGAGGCACTGCTGGCCGGTTCTGGATGTGGGAAAGAAGTGCTGGGAACACACAGCCAGGAGACCTATAGCCTGACATATCCCACCACAGGTCGGGTGCCCTGAGACCTACATGACTGGGTCCTAAAGAGGACACCCTCATCCTTAGGGAATATGGGCCATTTTCCACAGTTGAGAGACACTGCCCTACAGAGATCCCAGAAGTCCCAGTCTAGTGCAGGTAAGAGAGAGAAAAAAAAAAAAAAGGAAACTTGTGTTTCAGTACTACCTACTGAAAAAACAGAAGACCTCTTCTTATCAACCTGTTAACCAGTATGAGTCAAATACTTAAAAAAAAAAAAATTCTATCAAGCGCAATGGATAACCAAAGTGTAACAAGAGTTCGGAAGAAAACAAAATATCTGCAGAAAATAAACTTAAAGACACGAAAGACTGTGATTAAAGTGACAGAGAATTCAAGTTTGCAATTCTGGAAAACTCAGAAATGAAATTCAGTGAGCTCAGAAATAAAATCAACAAACAAAAGAAGTACTTTACCAAAGAGATTGAAACTATGAAAAAGAACAAAACTATTTCTGGAGATGAAGAACTCAATAAATGAAGTATGAATTAGCCAGCTTAGGAAACAGAGCAGACCAGATGGAGGAAAGAATTAATGATATTGAAAACAGAAATATAGAAATGACTCAGGTGGGAAAAGAGAATCAAGAGGAAAAAAAAACAAAAAAATTCTACAACTATCTGACTCAATTGAAAAAAGCAGTTTAAGAATAATGGGTATATTAGAAGAAGAGAATGAAAAAGGAACAGAGAACTTATTCAAACAAATAATGAGAACTTCCCAAGCCCATAGGGAAAAAACAAACAAACAACTGGACCCTTGAATCCAAGAAGCTGATAGAATAGCTAATCATCTCAATCCAAAAAGGACTTCTCTAAGGCACATTATATTAAAGCTGTAAAAAATTAATGACAAAGCAAGAATTATCAAAGAAGCCAGATAAACAAAGATGGTAACTTATAAAGGAAGCCCCACTAAATTATCAGCAGATATTTCAGCAGACAACCCTACAAGCTAGAAGAGAGTGGAATCAAATATTCAAGATATTGAAAGAAAGAAATCACCAGCCATGAATAATATATACAGCAAAGTTATTCTTTAGATATGAAGGAGAAATAAAACCTTTTCCAGACAAATAGAAGCTGAGGGAATTTACGACCACAAGAACTGCATTACAAGAAATGTTGAAAGGTGCTTGTCTACTTGAAATAAAGACAAAAGGATACAGAACTGTAAGATGATTAAAGAAAAGACTAAAAGATACATAGAGACAGGAAGTCCTAGCCACAGCAATCAAACAAGAAAAAGAAACAAAGGCATCCAGATTGGAAAGGAAGAAGTAAAAATGTCATTATTTGCAGATCATGTGTTATTATAAAGAGAGAATTTCAAACATTCCACCAAAAACTATTAGAACTCATAAGTGAATTTAGGAAAGTAGCAGAATACATAATTAATATTCAGAAATTGGTTGTATTTTTATTCACCAACAATGAAGTATCAGAAAGAGAAATTAAGAAAACAATCCCAGGGGCCAGCCGAGTGGCTCAGTTGATTAAAAGTTAGCTTAAGAGCGCAAGCTCTGAGCAACAGGGCCGCCGGTTCAATTCCCACATGGGCTAGTGACACTGCGCACGAGGTGAGCTGCTGTTGAGCTGCCAACAGGTGGCAGGATGGCTCAGCTGGTGAGAGCATGTGCTCCTAATAACAAGACTGTCTGTTCGATGATGGGCTATGCCCACCCGCAACTAAGACTGAACTCGGCACCTTGAGCTTAGAGGCCATGAGCTGCTGACAGGGAGCCAGATGGTGACTGGCACCCGCCACAACTAAGACTGAATAACAATAACTTGGCTGGCCCCAGCCCCAATTCCTCAACACTGTTCACCTCCCCCAATCCCCCCCCTCAAAAAAAGAAAACAATTCCATTTAAAATTGCACCAAAAATACATACATACATACATACCTAGGAATAAATTTAACCCAAGAGGTAAAAGACATATACTCAGGAAATACAAGACAGTGAAGAAGATACAAATAAATGGAAGCATATACTGTGCTCATGGATAGGAAGAATTAACATTATTAAAATTTCCACACTACCCAAAGCAATCTATAGATTCAATGAAATCCCTATAAAAACGCCAATGGCATTTTTTACGAACTAGAACAAATAATCCTAAAATTTATATGGAACCACAAAAGGCCTGGAATAGCCATAACAATCTTGAGAAAGAACAAAGTTGGAGATTATCATGTTACCTGATGTCAAACTATACTACAAGGCTGTAATATGGCACTGGCATAAAAACAAACACATAGATCAAAGGAACAGAATAGAGAGCCCAGAAATAAGCCCATCCTATGAAGTCATTTAGTCAATGACAAAGGTGACAAAAATATACAATGGGGTAAAGTCAGTTTATTCAATAAATGATGTTGGGAAAACTGGACAGATACATGCAAAAAAATGAAACTGGACCACCTTACACTATATACAAGAATAAACCCCAAATGGATTAAAGACATAAATGTAAAACCCCAAACCATAAAACTCATAGAAGAACACATAAGCAGTAAACTCTCTGACATTGCTCTTAGTTATATTTTTTCTGATGTATTTCCTAGGGCAAAGGAAACAAAAGAAAAAATAAATGCATGGAACTACATCAAGCTAAAGGTTTTTTGCACAGCAAAGAAAACCATCAGCAAAACAAAAAGACAATCTATTGAACAGGAGAAGATATTAACCAAGGATACATCCAATAGAGGCTAATATCCAAAGTTTATAAATAACTTATACAACTTAACACCAGAAAAACAAACAATACACTTTAAAAATGGACAGAGAACCTGAATAGACATTTTTCCAAAGAGGACATACAGATGGACAATAGACATGTGAAAAGATATCCAAAGTCACTAATCATCAGAGAAATGCAAACTAAAAGCACAATGATATATTACCTCGCACTTGTCAGAATGGCTATCATCAATAAATCAACAAACAACAAGTGTTGGTGAGAATGTGGAGAAAAGGGAACTCTTGTGCACTGTTGGTGGGGTTGCAAATTTGTGCAGCCATTATGGAAAACAGTATGGAGGTTCCTCAAAAAATTAAAAATAGAACTACCTGATGACCAAGCAATTCCACTTCTGGGCATTTATCTGAAGAAATCCAGAACACTAATTTGAAAAGATGCGTTCACCTCTCTGTTCAGTGCAGCATTATTTACAATAGACAAGATATGGAAGTGACCCAAGTGCCCATCAACAGATGACTGGATAAAAAAGATGTGGTCCATGTATACAATGGAACATCACATGGTCATAAAAAAGAGCAGCATCTTACCATTTGCGACAACATAGATGGACACCGAGTGTATTATACTTAGTACAGTAAGTCAGACAGAGAAAGACAAATACCATATGATCTCACTTATATGTGGACTTTCAAGAACAGAATAAATGAACAAACCAAACTGAAACAGACTCATTGATACAGAGAACAAACTTAATGTTGCCAGATCCGAGGGGCTTGGGGGCTGGGTCAAAATTGAAGAAATTAAGAAGTACAAATTGGTAGTTACAAAATAGTTCTGGGAAGTATTGTACAGCACAAAGAATATAGTCAATAATTTTGTAGTCACTGTGCATGGTGTCAGGTGGATACTAGGCTTATTGGGGTGATCACTTCATAAATCATACAATATCTAACCACGATGCTGAACACCTGAAACTAATATAAAATAATATTGAGCGTCAACTGTAATTGAAAAATAAAAATAATAATAAAAATAAATTTAAAAAGTAGCATGCATGTACATGAGAGGGAAGGGAACAGTGACGAGAGGAAAACAAATCTCCCTGTTTCTTTTATAGAACCTCATGTATTCAGTCTCCTTTACTTATTATAGACCTAAGTTCAGACGGTGTTTCTATGGTAAAGCCTTTGAGCTCCTCAAGCCACTGCCCTCTGCTGGAAAGAAGAAAAATTAACATCTCCAAAAAAGGGACTGAAGGGGAATAATAACAATTAATATGTATATAATGTTTCTACATAAATGGGTATTGTATAAGTATTATTCTGAAAGCTATATATATATATATATATATATATATATATATATATATATATATATATATATGAATTCATGGATTTAAACAGAATATATCTTTAAATTCATAAAGACCTAGGATCACATCCCGAATCCACCCCAACCATTACTAAATATGTGAGCTCGGCGATGATTCTACCTTTGTGTTTCAACTCCTTCAACTGTAAAATTAAGGGGTGAAAATAATGATAGCTGCTTTGTAGGCTACCATTAGGGTTAAAGGTTAGAGATGATGCATCCAGCACACACAGCACAAGGCCTGACCCATACTGAGGGCTTACTCATTATTACTACTAATGCCACTGCTACCACTATTGCTGCAGTCCTCCCCAGTGCAACAAGAATTGTTGGTGAACTGGTTAAAGTTTGGAAGTGTATTTTTTAGTTGATTCCACTCCTCATGTACACAATAATTTAGAAGCAATGAAACATCTGTCCAATATAAATACTTATTGCTTTAAGGCAGACCTTACCCTCTGCCACCCGCCCCCATATGGTGTTAGTGCTTGGTTTTCAAGTCAGTGATTGTTTTGTTTCTTATGCAACTGTGGAGCCATTAGGATGGATAAATAATTGTGTTTAAACTTGAGATGATAGCAGCTCAAATGTGGAATGAGTGGAGCAGGATGATAATAAATAGAAGAGAGGGATAATATGTAGAGGATAGAGTCTAAGGAGCAGACAAGTCATTTAGGAAACAGATCATGAACTGACATGAATGCTGTGTTGGGCCATCCTTTGAAGGGTGAGCCTGCACTCAGGGTAAGCACTCTTTAAATACTCAACAAATGAACTACTGAAAAACAGAGAAGCAAGGAGAAAGGTATGGTGAAAAGAGGTTCAGAGAGGGTAGGGTGAAGGAATGGAAACTCAGAAAGTTGATGGTGCTAGATGCTAATGAGGATTTAACTTGCCCTGTCTTTGTACTCCTTCAGCAATGGCAGACACTGGGCTTGTCCCCTAGAGTCAAATGGGGGAGGCTAGAACTACAGTGAGCATGAAAATGGAAAAAATAAAAGCCACAGAGAAAATGTAATGACATGACCGGAATAAGAGCAGATTAAGACATAGGAAGTAAGGTTGGGAAATTACACTGTACCTTGGTAATTCACATTGTCAACATTCTTATTATAAAACAAAGATTGGTCCTTTTGAGAATTGTAAAATACAAACAATTAAAAGGAACCAAAATAGCATACACTGTTCCAATAACCAGGGACAACCACCTGGGAACATTTGATGAGCTGTCTTCACATGTAATATCTATAAATGCATATTCTCCTTTGTCTAATTACATAGATTTTCCTCTTTTCTAATTACATAAATTATCTGGTATATATTAATAGTTAACATTCTTCATATTTTCCGCCATTACAGAATTCCTAGAGAAGATGAGAGAAAAAGGTCCTTTTAGCTAAGGTTTGTTCCCTTTTCACTGAAACTTATGACTGCCTCCGAACCTTGTTCACACGTATTTTCCTTAAGGTACAAATCTTAAAGGACATTGAGAAATGGATCCTGTACAGCAATGCAGAAAACACAGTATGTTTTTAGAGAAAAAAACAAAATTAGTGATGTATACATAATACTTGACCACAGCTTTGCAAAGCCTTGGCTGGTTCTGCTCCCTAAACCGTGCATCCTCATTGAGCTATACACTCACAGAGCCCACGCAGGAATAAACAGAATGGAATTTTAAAATGCTAATTGAGTAGATGGTGTACATCTTTTGAATGCTTTATCATTTTGATTATGTTGTAGAGTCTGTAAGGCAATGCAATGCTTGAAAGCCACTTACTGCTTTGGCTAGCTAATTTTCACAGCATGGTGGGAAAATATTTATCTTCATTTGAGTAAAGCCAACTGAAATGTTAAATGAATGGTCAATGTGGAAAAACACCATGAAAATTACAGTGTTATTACAGGCAGTCTTGACACATTACACCATGCGTTTTGGTTCCTTTTTAGAAGACATAGGTGAGCCCTACTTTGATAAGAATCATGCAGAATTGGTTGATGTATAGGAAAGGATGAATTAAGCAGGTATTGATTTAGTTGAGGATCTCTGAACTAACTGCATTAGCAAACACTGAGGGATATTTTCTTTTGGGGTGCTTCCAGCAGCAAGAGGATGGTGCCCACAAGGTGATTCAAGATTCTTTCCTTTTTAAGATTCTATTAGGTTGTGTCTAATTGGACTTAATATTTTAACATGTGCTCTCTTACCTCATTCCTAATAAGTACAGTCCTCTTTTATTTAGAGCTCACCAATATCTGTTCCAAGAGCTTTACAAATATTAACTCAATTACTGCTCAAGGGAACCTGATGAAATAACGACTTACTATACATTGTCACCATTTATACCAAAGGAAACAGAAACGAGAAAGGGAAGGTTACTTGTGTAAGGTCAAACAGCTGGTACATGGTGGGGCCAGAATTCAAAGCCAATCTGGCTGTAGAGTCTATGCTCTTAATAACAGTGCTTTAGAAATACCTTTAAATTCTGCTTACTATATTAAAATTATTTGTTTGCATATCTTTTGGGACCTACATTATGAGATGAAGACTTGTACACTATTTTATTCAGTTAGCAGAATATTTTAAGAAAGAAAGGAAGGGAAGGAGAGAGGGGAGAAGAGGAGGAGAAAGGGAGGGAGGGAGACAGGAAGCAAGGAAGGAAGGAAAGGGAAGGAAGGAAGGAAGGAAGGAAGGAAGGAAGGAAGGAAGGAAGGAAGGAAGGAAGGAAGGAAAGAAGGAAGGAAGGAAGGGGAAAACTAAACAAAGACATTTCTCAAATGATTCCCAGGCTCCACTACACTATTGTCCCTTGTCATGGCTGATTTATGACCTATATACACTTGAGTCTCATCCCTTTCCCAAGACTGTAAGCTGGTCAGAGTAAGGACCATACTTGCAGCATACAAGCATATTTATTGCTTTATTCGTAGAACCTAACATATATTTGACAAGGTGCATTCACTCAGTAACCTTTGGGAGGAGTGAAGGAAAACCTGCCAGGCACGTTACATTTTGAAACATATAAAATTGATAATAAAGCAAAGAGAAAGCACACAGAAAAAATCATGAATGCTATAAACGTCACAGTGAAATGATGATTTGAATATTTTCTTCCTTTTTTAAAACATTGAACTTCTGAGTTCAGAAAGCAGCAGGGAAGCTGTAACATGTGAGAAAGGCAGGTGCTAGTGGAAGTAGCAGCCCCTTTGCGGCTTCTCAGTTTTGTCCACGTAGAAATTGCTGTCAGGAGAGAAAAAGTTTTAAAATTCTTTTAGAAACAACCAAGAACTTGAGAGAGCAATGTATGGAATTCACCTCAGGGTGTTTATGACTCAACCTCATGATTAGGGGAAAAGGTCCACAATCAGAATGTTTTGGAGGCTCAGGGATGATGAAATCATGCATTTTCTCAAGCGAAATCTACATAAAGTAGGCTACCTCCTGCAGAAGCTCTTATTCCTAGCACTGAACCATTCGGGTTCTTCTGTTACCAAAAAGCAAAATAATATTTGGCCTAAATATGTGATATTCAGATGAAAACCTTCATATATATATATATATATATATATATATATTAATTTTAAAAAGCAAGTGTCATGCAAACCACATCAAAACCATGCAGATGTTATAAAATGAGAATGTTGTTTTTTCCTTTATTGTTCCCCCAAGGGCAGTGGGCTACAAGGACTCTCTCTTTCTTCATTTCCCTAAGGAGCTCTCTGAGCAAACATGGCATTACATGGAAAATGACGGAAGGCTAATAGGCCCACTGTTCCGAAGCGACTGTGAGACTGGAGAATTTCTGACCTGGGTGGGACCTCCTCATGCCTCAGTCAGCACCCCACTCGCATATTTCATATAAAGACACAGACGCCAAGTGGGAAGTGACCTGCGGGATGTCAGGCAGCTGAGTGAGGCCAGTATTCCAGTTCCCTGGCATCCCAATTCAGGGCTCTGGCCACAGCCCCAGACAGGCTGGGAGACCAACACAGCACAATGTGATGCCAGACAATCAAAACTTCCTCCTCACCTAACAAAATCCCACGATAACCACATGGCCTGTTATAGCCCTGCCTCTATAGCTGGAGCAGCTCTAAAGACAAAGGTGATTCTCCATGTGGTCAGGCCCAGTAGTCTTTATCAAGGTGGTTAATTGAGTCTGTTCCAATGCAGTTTCCCCCATCAAGATACGTTCAGTATGCAAAAGTACTACAAACGTCAGTAACTGATGATTAAGTGTATTGAATGTTATGAGCTATTAAACATCATTAGAGACAGTAATGCACCACCTTGCAGAAGGCACAGATCATTAAGCATATGGATTTTAATTATTTCAGCTGTAGCCTTTTCCTGGGTGGGGAGGACAGGATATAAGTTAATTTTGCATTTTTGTAGCCAGAAAAATTATCAAGCAGCAATATGGCATACTACACAAATGAGATCTTTGCAAGGACTTGTTAAATGCAGCAAGAGCGACATTCCATAAAATGGTGATTATTTTCTGGGACTTAAACACAGGGCAATACCATAAACTTGGAAACATTACACAGTGATGTGCTAAGCTTAAGAGCAAAATGGAGTACAGAAGCTCAATATAGATAGAACCCAGTGTCACTTAATATTTTTATAAAATTAAGAGAAAAAATTGATGAACATGTAGATTTCATTGTGCAATAAAAGTGTTTCTGAAATAAGTATATCGAATATATAATTAAAGAAAGCCTATTGTTAGTTGGTAAAGCAAATAAGCATCCAATAAATGATCTTTTGTATAAATCCAAAACTTGAATGGCCCTGTATATGTAAAGCAGCTCTATCTATAAAAAGCATACTGCTGACTTATTTATATTTGTAAGTCAATCAGTGTTTCTATTGATCAGTATCTTTATTCCTGTATAACCATGAGCACAAATCAAAACTCACTGAAATGTGATAGACTGATAGTGATTGAAATGTGATTTCCGAGCCTTTTAATGTATTGAGAAAAGAAGGAAACAATGCTACAGCTGGCATCCAGACTGGAGAGCAGAGATAGTGTGGTCATCAAAACGTTAGCATCTAATTCTGAATGAAAGAAGCAGGCTCAACATCTCAATATGCAAAGATATAAGACACCTTGGCTTCCTCTTGCTAATTAATATATTGTCTAAGAAAATGCAGAGTAGGGAAGTGCTGGTGGGGATTTCATGTCCAAATTCCAGAATTTCATAAGCCTTGGAGAACATCATGCAGCCGAAATCTTAGTAGATGCAAAATCCAGGTGTAACCTCTAGCATAGAAAACCTTTGCCTCCCTAGCAAACCATTCCAATTTTAGATAGTTCTAATTGTTGTTGTTTTTTTCTTCAAGTATTTGGTCTTTGATATGCTCTCCTGAACCACACACACACACACAAAAATACCCTCTTCAACAGCATAGATCTTGAGAAAATTGTTTTAAATGTCCTTTAAGGAGAAGGAAAATGTCAAAACAAACATTCGTCAGCCATTGCCCAAGAACTGCTGACTTATTTATATTCTTAAGTCCATTAATGTTTCTATTGATCAGTATCTTTATTCCCCTATAACTATGAGCACAAATCAAAGCCCACTGAAATGTCAATAGACTGATACAGCTGTTGGTAGTTGAAATGTGATTTCAAAGACTTTAATGTAATGAGAAAAGAAGGAAACAATGCTACAGCTGGCATCCAACTGGAGAGCAGAGATAATATGATCATCAAAATCCTAGCATCTAATTCTGAATAAAAGAACCAGGCTCAACATCTCAATATGCAAAGATAGAAGACTCCGTTCTAGTGGGCTGATTCAGTTTTCTCTAAGATTTCCAAAGGAAAGAGCCCCTGTCTTATCACACCAGTTTCATGAAATTGGAGGGAAGTATAGATAGAGAAATGAAAGAATGAAGATTACAGGAAGTCATTGAATTTTTTTTTTTATCCTTTCCTCTCCTTCCACTGGAAATGTGACCCACTACTTCTGTCAAAATAATATGGGTATCCAAATGTCAGGAAACATACAATTAGTTTTTTTTAAGTATGTTAAATTTTCAAATAATGTTCTCAATATTTTTTTCTTCAACTTCCAGACATCATTTCTTATAAAGAGCATAACAATTTAAAGCAAGAATCCAATTGTTAAAATGAAAAAAATAGGATAAACGCACTCTATTTCCTGTCTTTCCAGACTTTTTGGACACTCTTTGGTCAGTTGGACCCATTCTCAGATTCCCTTGTGGGTCTCAGAGTCTTTCTGCCTCTTGCAGGCTGCTCCCTGTCAAAGGGGGCTCTATTTTGTGCTTCTTGGTGTTTATTTCCTTTAAAGTAAGTGGAAGAATAATGATAAATGGCATGAAAATTGCCCGCTATGCACCTACCACTGAAGGTACGTGCCCAGTCCCTTAGTAAACATATTACTTGATAGAAATTAATAAACCCATGTTGAGAATATTAATTTAACTTCCCTTGTGGTTCTGCCTATAGAGAGAATATTCTGATCACTGTATATGACAGCATAATAAGGACTGATAAACTAACATGGGCTTTTATAGCAAATACACATGGTTGTTTAATTCTTACATCACTTACACATTGTGGAGAGGGAGTGAGTAAAAAGCAATTGCCCTGGGGGTTGTGGTAAGTATGGGAACTAGTTTTGAACGATGAAGGGGAGTTGATTTCCAGTTCCTATTCTTAACAGCAAGTGGTTCTTCACACCAAATGGAATTTAAAGGAAAGGTTGGAGAAGAAAACTAAGATGTCAAAGAAGCTGTAGGCAAAAAACTTATGTTAGAGACCAAGAGCTGAAGCATTATGGGGCACTACCTAGGCTCAACATGCAAAATTTTAAGCCATCACCAGCTAGTATTCACAAAGTGAGAAGGAATGAAGTGAAAAGTAGACATCTAGGCACATTGGACAGGGGACAGTGGCAGCCCAAAGCTAATTCAGCACAAGCCCACACAGAGATCACCACAGGCAAGCTAGGAATGTATAGCTAAAATATTTAAAGTGAGAGCAAAATAAAGACATTTCCAGAAAAATACGAGACAGCTTAAGGCCAAGCAACTTTACTAATGGAACCATTAAAACTTACGTATCTTGAAGAAGGACTGGGATTCAGAATGGAATGAATTTATTATACAGATTAATGAAATGATAGGCATAAATAACATAGCCCAGTTTGTAACTAGCCCATAGTAAAAAAATTAAGAAATGGCATCAAATAGTAATATCAGTAGTGGTGGACACAGCAGAAGTAGTAGTAACACTTACGATAGTATATTTTCTAGTAAGATGTCTAGCAATGTTTTTATGGCTTGTAGTCTTATATATATATATAAATCTTATATAACTTTCATCTTATATGTAATATCGGTGATAACCTATACTGCCAACATAGACATGATTTGACTGCCTCACCTTGTGCTTTTATCTAAATGGAATTCATGTCACAGTACTGTCAATTCGATCTCATCAGTATTTAATTTTTAAATTAAATTTATTGTGACATTGGTTAATAACGTTATGGAAGTTTCAGATGTACAGTTCTATAATACATCTTCTGTTCATTACCCATAGTCTAGTCTCCCTCTGTAGCCACATATTTGACAACCTTTATCTTCATCCTTCCCCCACCCCCATTTGTCTTCTGGTGACTCTCATACTGTTGTCTGTTTGTTTTACTTTCTGTTTTACATCCCACATATGTGTGGAATCATATGGTTCTTGTCTTTTTCTGTCTAACTTATTTAGCTTAGTACGGTACTCTCAAGATCTATCCATGTTTTCACTAATGGCAGTATTTCATACTTTCTTATGGCTAAGTAGTACACCATTGTATACATGTACACATCTTCTTTATCCAGTTATACATCAAATAACACTTAAATTGTTTCTATGTCTTGGCTACTGTGAATAATGCTGCAATGAACATAGGGGTACATATATCTTTATGAATAAATGTCTTCAAATTTTGGGGGTGATACTCAGAAGAAGGATTGCTAGGTAATATGGTAGCTCTATTCTTAATTTTTTGAGGAAGCACCCTATGGTTTTCCATAGTGGCTGTATCAATTTACATTCCCACCAGTAGTGTATGAGGATTCCTTTTTCTCCACAGCCTCTCCAACACTTGTTATTTCTTGTCTTATTGATAATAGCCATTCTAACTGGTGTGAGGTGGCATCTCATTGTGGTTCTGATTTGCATTTCCCTAATAGCTAGTGAATTTGAGCATCTTTTCATATATCTATTGACCATTTGCATGTCTTCCTGGGAAAAGCGCTTGTTCAGGTCATCTGTTCATTTCTTAATTGGACGTTTGTTCTTTGCTGTTGAATTGTATGAGCTCTTTATATATTTTGGATATTAGCTCCTTATCAGAGATTTTGTTTGCAAACATCTTCTCCCACTTGATTGGCTACCTGTTTGTTTTGTTGATGGTTTCTTTTGCTGTGCAGAAGCTTCTCAGTTTGCTATAGTCCCATTCATTTATTTTTACTGTTACTTCCCTTGTAGGGTCAGGCTCTTAAGTCTATTTAGATTTTCTAATTCTTCATGATTCAGTCTAGAAAGGTTATATATATTTCTAAGACCTTGTCCATTTCTTCTAAGTTATTGAATTTGGTGGCATATATTCTGTCAGTATTCTTGTGTATAGTCTTTTGAAATTCTGTGGTAACTATGCTTTCATTTCTGATTTTGAGTCTTTTTTCCTTAGTGAGTCAAGCTAGAAGTTTGTCAATATTATTTATCTTTTCAAAGAACTGGCTCTTCATTGAATTATTTTTTTTTCTGTCTTTATTTTGTTTTTTATTTCAATTCATTCTGCTCTAATTTTTTATTATTTCCTTTCTTCTACTGACTTTGGGCTTCAATTTGGTTTCCTTTTTCTAGATCTTTAAAGTGAAATGTTAGGTGGTTTATTTGAGATTTTTCTTGTTTCTCAAAGTACGACTGTAATGCTGTAAACTTCCCTCTTATTACCACTTTTGCTGAATTCCAAATTTTTGGTATATTGTATTGTCAATCATTAGACTCTGTGTATCTTTTTTCTTTCTTTCTCTTTTTCAATTACAGTTGACATTCAATATTATTTTACATTAGTTTTAGGTGTTCATCGTAGTGGTTAAAGATTTATATGATTTACAAAGTGATCACCTTGATAAGTCTAATATCCACCTGACACCATACATAGTAGTTATTACAAAATTATCAACTATATTCTTTATGCCGTACTTTACATCCCTGGAACTATTTTGTAGCTACCAATTTGTGCTTCTTAATCCCATCACCTTTTTTATCCAGAACCTCCAAACCCTCCTATCTGGCAACCATTAGCTGTTCTCTGTATTTTTTAGTCTATTTCTGTTTTGTTCGTTTATTCTGTTCTTTAAATTCCACATATAAGAGCATATGGTATTTATCTTTCTCTGTCTGACTTACTCCACTCAGCACAGTACCTTCTATGTCCATCCATGTTGTTGCAAATGGTAAGATTTCATTCTTATTTATGGGTGAGTAATATTATACATATCACATCTTCATTATCTTATCATATGTTGATGGGCACTTAGGTTATTTTCATATTTTTGCTATGGTAATTAATGCTACAGTGAACATAGAGGTGCATATATCTTTTTGAATTAGTGTTCTGGATTTCTTTGGATAAATACCAGAAGTGGACTTCTTGGGTGATAAGGTAGTTAGTTCTATTTTTAATTTTTTGAAGAATCTTCATATTGTTTTCCATGATTTGCAATCCCACCAATGGTGCATAAGGGTTCCCTTTTCTCCACATCGTTGCCAACAATTGTTGTTTGTTGATTTATTGATGATAACCATTCTGACAGGTGTGAGGTGCTATCTCATTGTGGTTTTAATTTGCATTCCTCTGATGATTACTGACATTGAGCATTTTTTCATATGTCTATTGGTCATCTGTATGTCCTATTTGGAAAAATGCCTATTCAAGCCCCCTGCCCTTTTTCTTTTTCTTTTTAAGATTTTTATTGGGGAATTCGGGGATGGGAACAGCACTGGGGAATTGGGGGGTGGGGAACAAACACGTTGCTGTTCTTTTGCTCTTCAGTCTAGTTGTGGAGGA